>NC_057869.1:9790075-10108921 GCF_019740435.1 Gambusia affinis | reverse complement strand
TTCCCGGAACGAGATCGCGGTCTGTGAAGTACAGAGAGAAAGGACATGAATAACTATGACTGGCTATTTTTTACTTTGGTTCGAGAACATAAGGCTGACGCTGACCAACAAGTGGTAACCATCGAGCGATGGCTGGTGGTTCCTCCGCTTCTTAAGCAGGCAGCCGCAGATTACCGGAATCCCCAGCAGGTGCGTCAAGCTGTCAAACTCCTCCGCGTAGCTCGTCTCTGAAAAGAACCCTCACTCCAACCTGAATCCTGACATGCGGGAGGCACTGTTTTTTCTAAAGAAGCCTCAAAGAAGATGTCCCACTTTCACCACAAAACCAGCACAGATTAACATGGACATAAAAAACAAATGCACATCCAAAATTATGATAAATTTGCACCTGTGAGCATTTATTTTATCCCATGTGCCCTCAATCTTATATTTAACCTAACTGAAAAAGCAGGTTTATTTACCTATTTATTGCCACACACTGTGAACTGTGTGGCTTAGTTGAATTGAGTGGATGATGTCATCATCATGCCGTTGTGCAATAACACAATTGCTTTTAACTATATTTAGCTCTCAGATTGCATATTCAAGCAGTAAATAATGCATCTCAGCTATCACCAGACATTACTATCGTAATTGTTTCCTTCTTGAAAGAAGGAAAAGGTACAAATGCGGCAAGAACAAACTGTTTGTAGGTTAGATGTTCCACTCCCTTTAACCTCTGTACCTCTTCTAGCTCATCACTCTCCTCAAGTTTATCTTTATTGGGTAAATAACACAGAAGTGTAAGGCTGTAATGGGTTTCCAGTTTTGATTGTCATCTGGACTGACAGCATGTATGTTGCTGAACAGTTATTTCCTGCTGTTATAGTCCCAACTAATCACTTATAACAAGTACACACTCTTTAGAAACACATGTAGATGCCAGCTACACACTTGCTCATGATGCTCAGTGGATAATCAAGACCTTTCTTTGTCAAACAAGTGTGTAATGTTTTACCAAAGGTTTATGCAACACTGATAAACATAGTTATAAACTTTTATGCATGCAGACATAAAGGCTGCCGTTCATTTTAGCTGTAACAGATCAATGACATGTTTGGTCTTAATGATCACCCTACTGTAAAAATCAACCATTAAGATATATTATTTATGATCAATTCCATGGCAGCTTTTTGAAATAAATAACTTTGTGCTGTTCTAATAATTAAAATCCCAAAAAAATCCTTTAGATCTCTTTTAAAATTATGTTAACAAAACATAGATTTTCAGTTGTTGTTTTTAAAGGTTCTGCAGATAACACCCTCTTATTTTTCTTACACAGACACCGTGTGCATATGCTCGAAGCATGTGGGCGTACAGACAAGCTCTCAGCTCACAAATGAAGCTCTAAGCATCAATATCATATTTCCTGTGGTCTTTATTTCCCAGCAAAAGTACAAAGTTTTTTTCCAACTTATTTGCAATCATGTAAAGCACATCTCTTTGTACATGTAGTTTGTTCCCCAGTTCTCCATATAAACCAAGTTACAAGCAGACTTACAGTCTTCTCAGTATGAAATTTTAAAAGGAATTCCTATTTTGTTGCAACCAACAACAAATGAGAATGCATAACAAATCTACAGTTATTTTGTTGTGTGGAATAAAAACAATCTGAAATGAAAGCAAGGAAAACAAAACATTTTTTTCTAATTTATGCACTCTTATGACTACTTTAAATGCTGTTTTATTATTTTTCACTTTTGTTCATTTATACGCTATATCCAAGTCACCATATACATCAGGAGCCTGATATAATTTACATATGCAAAGAAACAATGATCCAAACAAATTTGAGGGAAATATTTGACTGAGTTTCTCATGAGAGTCTTTTTCTTTGTTCCTGTTTTTTTTTCTATTCTGTTTTTTCATTGTTCACTTTAAAATTCTAAAATACATTTAGATACATTATTACTAGTCTATTCCATTCAAACTACATTTAATAAATGCAAAACTGCTATTATAAATGCTATTACAAATCCAAATAACTTTTCTTTTCCACAATGCTGCAATTTAAAAATTGCAGCGTTGTGGAAAAGAAAAGTGGAGCTGCAATTTAAACTTCCCTAATAAACAAAATGACACTTTTCCTTTATATGTGTGTGTGTATGTCATTCATATTTGGAGATTAAATTCTTTCCCGTGCTGAATACCCATCCTGGTCTAATTCAGACTACCTGCATGTCTGATCTTCGCTGATGACCTTTGAAGGGAGAAGATAAAGAAAACAAATTGTGTGGGAGGCTGCAGATGTGGTTTGTGATATTTTGTTCTTGTAAAGAAAGTTACGGAGGAAAAAAAAGAAGAAGAAGCACACACTATCTGCCCCCACACTGGTCCTGTTTCAGAGGTGTCACTCTTTCAAGGATTGCTGCTTGCACACAGTGCAGAAATGCAGCGCAGCACCATGGCAATGTGGTGCAACTTTACACATAAATGTCAGAGAATATCAGTCGGTGTAATTCTCTGGAAGAATGTCTGCTGTCAGAGAAAAAAAAGAATCTTCACCAACTACTGTGGAAAAAAAGACGACTCCCAAAGTCTAATAGTAAAAGTTGTGATTTCACCATAATCCAAAAGTACCTGGGGTTTTCTTCGGTAATCTAGAATTTGAATGACATATTCTAGGTTATTTCATGTTTATGCTGCAAAAAATGTGAAGTCTGAAGACAGAACTGGCATTACTATGAAGATTTCAGGCGACTTGAAACCTTCCTTTATGTTTTATGCTGCCCTCTTATGTTCAGTATGTGGAAGTGCGTGATTTATTAAATACTCGGATCAACTCAGTCATCACTCATAAAGCTTTAGGTGAAATTAGGATTAAATTTCATGGAATCAAAAAAGCAAATCATAAAACTGAAAAACGCTATGTTGCTATTAGCAACTTCTGTGAAGCAATAAGTCAAATCCATTGGGATATGGTGCACAATTTTATGGTATTGTTTAAACAATGTTAAGAAAAAATAAAAGAGGAGCTATAATATATAATTAATATTAAGTAATACAAAATTCAGATGAAATATTTAGGTGTAAAAAAAAAAAATGTTTCTCTGTACATTTTTAAGATTTAATTTTTTCTGTCATCCTGTTTTACATAAGAACTTTGACAGGTGTATGAGAAGTCTGATGTTGAGCAATGTCTTTTAAATAGCTCCAAATAGCAGTATACAACGATTTTTTTTAAAAAGTCAATTTGAGCAACCTTCAGCTCACATATGTTACACTCACCCGTCACTTTTGTAGGTACACCTTGCTGGACACCGGGTGTGTTTCTCTACTGCTGTAGCCCTTCTGCTTCAAGATTCCATATGTTACAAGCTCAGAAATGGTTTTCTTCATACCTATCATGGAACTCATTGCTTTATTATTTATTTATTTATTCATTTATTTATTTAGCTACACTTGCCTTCCTATCATTTTTGAATCATTCTATAAATATTCCTCTGGAATCAGCAAGACCTTCTCATCCACGTTTTGCTAATAACCTTACCATGTTGAATCCTCTTCTTCATTCTGATGCTCAGTTTAAGCAATTGTTCTCACCACTTTTAGAGTGTCTAAACACAATGGATTACTGCCATATGATTTGCTGGTTACAAGGAATTACATCAGGTTCATCTATGTATTATAAAATGGATTTAAAAGGGTTGATATCTGGTTTCACAGTTTGCCATAGCCTCTGCATACTAAAACCATGCACCATGTATTATTAATGTGGAATATACATATATCTTTATTTCAGAGTGTAGTGATTTGAGTTTCTCTGTGTGTTTATTTTGGTTTCTGTGTTCTGTGGAGTCTCTGTCCTGTCCCGTCTATCCCTTGATTAGTAACACCTATTACTTGTTTCCCCGGATTGTCTCCCTGTGTATTTATTCCTTGTTCCTTGTCTAATCTCTCTTGCTGTCAAGCTGTCTAGTCTTTTGGCAAATGTCTATTAAGTTACCAGTTGATACCAGTATTGAGCTAATTAGCTTTCTGTTCATTCTGTGCTGCCTGGACTTTGGAATTGTATTTTCACCATTAAATCACCATTAATTCTCTACAACCTGGGTCTGCTGTGTCAGACTCACCACCTTCATAACTGCACTTTATGACACAAAGTACTTTTTTAACTAAGTGGTAAAAGGTGTAGGTGGATGATATAATTTTAGATTCGGTTTGTTTTAATTGATATAATGAAATCCATCAAAATCGCAAACAATATTAGAACTTCAAATAATGTTATAAAAAAGATTTTTTAAAAATCAAATCTACAGTTGTGTGTGATGAATGAACACAATGTTCACAACCCTGTATTAAAAAATTATTTAATGCTGAAATTATTATGAAAAATGTCTTTTGAAAGACCATTTACAGAAATTATTTTCATTAGCGTTTTGTGTTTTTTCTTGCTTTGTTGCGGGCAGCTTACTCCTTAATCGGGACTGTGGGCTGCCAGCTATTTGGACTGGCAAACATGTGAGAGCAACTCTGTGACTGAAAGCACAAGTGATGTTCCCTAAAGCTTCATCAAATCAATAAGTGAGTTGATTCATTCAGCACATGTTAACAGTGGTCGATGCACAATCAATGCTAAAAATGTGGCCGTATCACTAAAGCAGAAAGGGGCTTTATATATGTGCCTATTGAACACATTATTTAACTTTTTAGAAAACTACATGAAGGGAAGATACTTTAACAGAAATAAAATAATGAAAAGTAAAACTCATTTGTGGAGAGAAAGAAACAAGAAAACAGCAGAGGTGTGTGTTTTCCTTTGGAAGCTCTGTTGACACATGCTTGGGGAGATTAGACTCGTTTTATGAGCTTACTCACCAGGCAAAGCAAAAATGCTGGATTATCCCCTTAAGAACTCTGGAATGGCTATGCCAAAAAAAAAAAAAAATGGACTGGGTTTTCCTAACCTTAACCCTATCTGTTCATTTATCTGTGAAGATTAAATATGATTTCATGTATGGCTTAAAAACTTAACCAAAGCATTTTTACAAAAGAAAAAAAAATCAGAGAAATAAACCTTTTAATATTTTTTTTCAAATATTTAATTTGGTTTATCTTTGTTAAAGCATGACTCAAAGTCATGTGGACCTTTATTGACAACCATGGTTGTGTCAGTGACAGTCCTTTTTCTCACCCTTGTCTAATCTATTACAGTCTGACATTACTGTGCTGACTCACTGGGCCCATGATCAGCTGATTGATTCATCATTAGAGCAGGCATGCGGAGTTTGATGGCCTATAAGCCATCAAACTCAATGCTCATATAGGACACTTGTTACTGGAGTACATACAAATACATATATGATATACCATTTACAAATATATAGCACAAATTAGTTTTGTTTAACCTTTCATTGTATTCAGTAACTCAGTCCACAAAGTGACCCAATATATAAATCAATTACACATATATAATTTATAATATTTTCACTCCTTTATTTCTGTTAATCATTATGATTTCCCACTTACAGTCAATGGAAACAAACACAACATTTAAGATTAGAATAGTCCATCTGAAAAATAAAAAAATAAAAAAAACAGCAACGTGAGATTATCGTAAAGAAAGTTGCTCGAAGGTTATTGTTTTCAACAATAACCTTTCACCATTAATAAATATATCTATAAACGGACATTGTCATAGTGGATAAACAACAGAGGAAAGCCGTTGTGGTGGATGTAGCAATACCATGCTCAGAAAAAAGGAGCATGAGAAACTGGAGAAATACCAGGGCCTAAGGGAGGAACTGGAGAGGGCCTGGAAGGTGAAGACCACAGTGGTGCCTGTGGTCATCGGGGCCCTCGGGGCAGTCACCCTCAAACTGGGGCAGTGGCTACAACAGATCCCAGGAACAACATCAGACATCTCAGTCCAGAAATGTACAGTCCTAGGCACAGCCAAGATACTGTGCAGAACCCTCAAGCTCCCAGGCCTCTGGCAGAGGACCTGAAAGAAGAAAGACGAAAGAAAGAGAGAAGACCACCCGCAGTGGGTGAGAAGGGAATTATTATATATTCTTCACAAAGGTTCTTCTATGGAAAAAAAAACTGTAAAATTTCCATAAATACACTTCTAAATCTTGTGAATGTAAAAGTTATTCTGGCTGCAGAGGTTAGGTTTACATCATATTAAACCTTATAAGACTGATGCACCTCAATTTAAAATGTTTGTGAAGGAAGGTACCTTTGGAAAGTTAAGATGAAATGTTTTTTATTTATTTTATTTATGCTTAATCAAGAGGAACAATCATGGGAAGGGATAGTCAATATTTGACCAAAAATTCTTGACAAAACTTATCTTTGATGGAAAAATGCTCTTGGAAATACATTTTTACAGTTGTGATTTTATTTTATTTATTTTTTTCAGAGCATGATGAAAACAAATCCTTTCCAAATTTGTCTCAGAAAACCGCTAAGGGTTCAAATAAAAATTTAAAGATACATCCCACCACCACTGTGTACCGTTTGTTTCGATAACGTCATCAAACACCGACACTGACGTCATCAGTGCTTACCAAGGCAGCATGGCGTTCCTCGGTAACTAGAATGCTAATAGCGCAACGGTGTTTTTAAAGACTTATGAAGGCTTTTCGCCGATCATCAGCGCATCTAACTGGCTTACCATCTTCAGGTTTGTGGTTTCTTTCTTGACAAGTTACAGCTGGATGATTGCGGGACGTAGTCCGGCCTCATAATGCAGACTGTGAAGGTCGCCCGGGTTGCCTCAGCAGCATTAAAAGCCCTCGGATCAGGCAGGCTGTTCCGCTCTGAGCGCCTCACGGCGTCTTTAAGCCATCCTTTCTCAGTGACACAGACTCATTTTTGTCCAACCGAGCCGAACCAAGAGGACACGGTGATCATCCGCGTCCCACGCTACTTGCTAAAGCGCGTGGAAACTGTGAAGCAAGCCCGAGGCAAACCCAAGATCAGCACAGTCAAAGCGGGCAAGTTGCTGATCCAGAGCAGGAACCCTTCTCTGAACCAGTCTGCCGGGTTCACCGCGGGGAAGTTCGAGCAGCCCGTCCTCTGCTCCAAGGGATGGAAACACAGTAAGTCATTTGGTGACTACTTCACCATCAACAACATCAAAGAAGTGGCTCCTTTTATTGCATCCAGCCAGAGTGGGGACACCGAGCAGAAACCACTCACAACCTTTCAGGATCTTCACATCTGCAAGGAGCTGGTTGAAACTTTGGAGAGAGTCAAGATCACGCACCCCACTATTGTTCAGCTTCAGACCATCCCAAAGGTCATGAGAGGTCACAACATCCTGTGTGCTGCAGAGACAGGGAGTGGGAAGACCCTGAGCTACCTACTGCCTGTTGTTCACAGCCTGCAGGCAAACACACAAGACCAAACGACGGACAAGATCCGAGCTGTGGTTGTGGTTCCGTCCAGGGAGCTGGCTGAGCAGGTGGCGGCTGTGTCCAGGACTCTGTGTGCGCCATTGGGTTTGCGAACTAGTTCTGTGGGTGGAGGGCGAGGTGTTGGTCACATCAAGACAGTCTTTAGAAGGAATCATCCAGATATCTTGGTGGCCACACCAGGTGGCCTGGTTAAAGGCCTGCGTAGAAACTGCTTGGATTTGAACGAGCTGAACTTCTTGGTGGTGGATGAGGCCGACACCATGTTTGACGCCAGCTTCTCTGATTTACTTTCGGAAATTTTATCTCATACAAACATTGCGAGCAATCCCAAGGAGACACGAGGCCTGGGCCATAAAACCCAGCTGCTCCTGATCGGAGCGACCTTCCCAGATGGGGTCGGAGAAGTTCTCAGCAAGGTGACAGACCTGGGCAAAATTGTTACAATTAAGAGCAAGATGCTGCACTATCTCATGCCCCACGTCAAGCAAACCTTCCTGAAGGTAAAGGGTGCCGACAAAGTCCTGGAGCTCTACCAATACCTAAATAAGCTCCAGCATGAGAAAGGAGGAGGTGCTGCTCTAGTGTTCTGCAACAAGTCCTCCACTGTGAACTGGCTGGGCTACTCATTGGAGGAGATGAAGGTCCAGCACGCTCGCCTGCAGGGGGAGATGCCTGCTGTGGTGCGGACGGGAATCTTTCACTCCTTCCAGAAGGGCGCTGTGAATGTCTTAATATGCACGGACATAGCTTCGCGTGGCTTGGACACTTCCGGGGTGCGCTTGGTTGTCAACTACGACTTCCCTGAGTCCCACACGGACTACATCCACCGAGCAGGGAGAGTGGGGAGAGCAGGAGGGATGGAGGACGGGGAGGTGCTCAGCTTCGTCACGCACCCCTGGGACGTGGAGCTGGTGCAGAACATCGAGACAGCAGCTCGAAGAAAGACCAGTTTGCCGGGGTTGAAATCTGAGATCCAGGAGCCGAAAGTAAATGATTCACATGTTGGGAGATAATTAATGTAACCAGAGAAACTGATTGTGTAACACATGAATGATGAATAAAATGTTGTATTACTGGTTTATCCATCATATTTCTGTGATTATTGTGCTTGTTAGACATATTTCCATTCTAATTCAGGGGTGTCCAAATTGCTGTCTTTGATTTGTTTTTTGTGACCCCTCATTCGCAGTTCAAGAGTGGCAGGAAACTGTAGACCGCTTTTATTTTTAAGACTTTTTCAGACCTACAATAATGCGTTCTCTTCTACTTTGATTAAAAGTATAGCATTTTTCATTTATCGCAAAGCAAGTAAAAAGTAACAAGTTCTGATTGATTATTTTCTGCTTTTAGTTGGACAAATACAAAATATGACCACTGAGTGTTTTCAGCTTGCCAGTTTTGGAACCAAGGTGCAAAACGTTTGGATAATTTTGCTGTAATCGAAATAAAAAGCTATTTTTAAACAAAAGCACTCATTGAATTTACAAAAATGTTTGCTGAGTAGATACAAAAGAAGGTTACCATTTTGTACATGGTCAACAATTGTTTGGGTTTTATAATATCTTTTAATTAAATGAAATTCTGTGTGCATATTCTCTTGAGCCTGGTACATACAGATTACATTTTCTGGAGCAAATTTGTTGCATTTTCACATTGTCTATTGTCTATTTTCACTGAGCTAACAAAAATGGAAAATTCTGAAAAAATGAAACTCTGGAGGAATTTTGAAACAAAATGTGCAGAGACCCTTTTTGTGTTATATATTTATTCTACTGTATGGTTATAAAGTTTAGTTTTCACATTTGTTTCTTCAAACAAAGGTCTTTCGGGATTATGAATCACAATAAAAATTGTTGTATTTCTTGCCTGACTAGCAAGTGTCATCTTGCTTAAATAAAAATGTGATTTTTTTAAAAATTTAAGTTTGTATAAATCTTTTGGTATCTTCTTGGAGAAAAACAATTATGCACCCCGTATTGATTGCTTTTAACCACACGATGGCGACATTTATTTGATTTTTACTTGGCCCTTAGTAGTTCACTTTTTTCATGATTCGCCAGAGAATCATGAAAAAGTTGTCTGCCTCAGACAGTATCTGGAGCGTCTAGAGATGTTGCGACATCTTTTTACATGTTATTTTAAATGGACAATATATAAATATATATTTTAATATGGACTATTCCAAAATAGAACAAGCTAAATTTTGACTTCCATTTGCTACAACTAAATGGGAGTTATGAAAAACAAATGGCAGTGGATTGTTGGAATGCTTGAGACTGCATAGAGATTATAGCAGCAGACTAATATCAGTGTTAGGCAGACAGTGTTAACTTTAAGTAACAAGAGGCTTGTATCAGAATGTCTGGTATTTAGCTGTAGTTATCCTCCAGCCAGGGGTCAACATCCCCAAGCTTCGACCCCTCCTCATTTAGGATCGTGTTTTTATCCAACTGTACCCTGACAACACAGACCCAGTCTCCAATTATAGCACGTGGAGCAACTGCTACCAATCCCTCAACTTATATTTTTAACTGAGCTCAGCTAAAGTAAAGTATTATTAAAGTGAGAAACATGTGCACATCATGTATCACACTTCCAGTTGCCCAGTGAGCCTCACTTGGTGAATAGAGTCAGTTATCAGTTGGAGTGTTGCCTACTTTGTGGCTCTGGAGATTAAATACATACAAAAGAACAACTTAATATGTTGCAGCTAGGCAACATATTAGGAATTATGAATTGTGTTTCTGGTTTTAACAGAAAAAAAAAAAAACTCTTTGGTTAAGCAGAAACATGCTAATCTAAGCAGCTTCCTAGACCTAGCTGACAGACTGAGCAACTTTCTTTGAAAAGTTGCAGAAACTGATATTTAGATGCAAGTTTAACTACAGTGTAGAAAATACTGTTTTATTTCAAATAGATAAAACCACAGTAAAAATGTACAGTTTCAATAAAAGCAGAACAATGCACTTCAATAATTGCTTTCATGAGACTTTCGTAGACACACTTTTCACATAAAAAAGGGAAACATAATAAAGCAATCTATAAAAGGATAAAAAAAAATGAGGCGAAAAATTCCAGACAGAATAAACAGAAAAGGGCTACATCAGGGTCTGGGACCCCATTACAAAGAGAAGAAAGTAAAGGAGATATATATTTTTTTTCTGATTAGAAGTTGTTTCACAGAATGAGTTTAGCTAGCTGAGCATACAAGTTCAACATTTCTTTAAATAAACAGCAATACGTCTATGCACGGCTTAAAAGACAATCAATAATATCTTAAAATACGTCTATGCACGGCTTAAAAGACAATCAATAATATCTTAAAATGTCTCCTGCAGAGAACAGAAAGCCAAAACTGACATTACACATATTTTAATGATGGAGAAAGTAGAGCTGTTATGGAACAAATGATTCATTATTTATTAGTTTATTTTGACTTGACCTCATTAATCTGGGTCTTTTTCAAGAACATGGTCCATCTCAGTAAGATCTAATATAAACACCAGGTTGCTGTAAAATATGTTGATATAGCTTGGAAGGATACCATGATCATTAATGTGAGAACTTGTGTAAATCAGCATCTCCATAAAGCTTCTCTACAGAGGATGACATGAAGTGCTTGAAATTTCACTAGAACCTCAAGAAAGTTGAATTTGTGCCTTCACCTTTTCCTCTGGATTTGTTAGTCTTGATATCTGAAATGCATACTTCACTGTCATCTGAAATGACTAAGGACCAGCCTGTCTTTCTCATCGGTGCAGGTAAGGCAGTTCAGATGTAAAGGGATGTAACTGTAGAAGCTTTCCTGGATACATCCATGTGTGGTGGCTCTTGAAGCACAGACTCCATTCACCGTCTGCTCCTGGTTATCTTCCCCAAACTCTTCAACGGCCTTTGGATTAAAATTCCTCCTAAAGCTGCAGTCATTCCTGTTGCACGTCCACCTTCCTTTTCCCTATAAACCTTTTTCCTTTCACTTAACTTTCCTTGTATGTGCTTGGATAACGGACTCTGTGAAGCGCCAGCTTCTTTAGCAGACGCAAAGTAACTGAAATTTTAGTTTTCAAATGCTCGCCGTATTAATCAAAGTTAGTGGAAATAAACACTTGAACCATTTAACTCTGTGCACCAGTTCAACTTTTTTAATTGAATTACTTTTAAAAAAATTCTTCAATAGTATCTGAATTTATTAAGCTACTCATGCATATACTATTCATTCTGACCCATTGTGTAGTTCCAAGGGTTGCGCATCCGAGCCGACGGACTACAAAACGTACTGGCCAGTTATAATGACGCATTTCCTCTTTGTCCCACTCCCCATTTACACACATCCACGCACATCTAACAACACTGTCGCTTCGCCGCGCTCTCTCTCCCTCTCTCTCACATACACACACAGCACACCGTCCGGAGCCACTTGGAAATTTCTCTCAACGTGCAGGATATCTCGGTGCTAAGCAGCGGGACTGCATGCTGGCCGGCTGCTGGTTTATGTGCGTCTTGTCGCTTGAAATGCCCCAGCAGCGCATCTGAAGGTAGGTCTATACTCCAATCCTGTAATCGGCTTATTGTGGAGCCCATCTCCCCCGCAGATCTGGGTGACCTCCTCTCTTTATAATATTCAAACAGCGCCCAGCGTGTATCCCAGCATGCATGCGAGTCTGTGTTAGTGCGTGACTGTCCCGCTTTACGCTGTGGATATTTTTTCAGTTCTTTTGTTAATTCTCATATGAAACAACTTGTTCGCCGTCTTCATCTTTTCGTTTATTTTTTTGCGGGGAGTTTACAAGCCACGGGGCTACTACAGCTGAGGCTCGCCTGGTGAGTTTGCGGGCATTTAAATATAACAATTATCCTGCTCCTGAAGCCACAGCTCTCCAGCCTGCGAATTGCGGCGGTTGTGCAGGACTCGTAAGCGTGGAGAGTTCACGGATAGGCTGGAAACATGAATTACACCACACTGGCCAGAGAGAAGCCAGCCTCCGCCATGTTTCCATGTCAGTCAAAGCTTCCACTAAATGCCAAAGGCAACTGTTTCTAACTTTTTTTTGTTTGTTTAATTTTTAACCCTACAGCTTATTTTAACTGACGACCCACGCAAAGCGCATTTCTAGATTGCTTAGCATCGCACTTTATTGAACTTGTAGGGACGCGCCTGTATTCTGCAGAGCCCAACGTATCTTTCAGTACAGCGTGGGTTCCCACGCTTTGGTTGCGATTCCCCACCAAATTAGCGTCTGTGATTTCACGACGAGTGTGCAGGAGAGCGCATCAAATGCAACGCATGCCCGCTTGTGTTGGGTAAACGCTGATGATGGGAGTCTGTCTGTGTCTCCGCTCCGCTGCCACACCCCTTCATTGAAATCCGAGGCGCCGATATTTATTCAGCCTTTATTTTATATACAGGTGAACACATGCTGGCGCAGGAAATCTCGTGATATCTTCAGATGTCATCGCCCCCACGCTGAGTCCTTGCGTCTGTTTGCAGGCGCAAGTTTGTGCGCGCGGATCGATAGGCTCTCATGGCTGCTGTAGTATTACAGCCTAGCGGGTCAGTCAGCAGCCAATGAATTTTAGAGTGGCTGTCTGTAGACTGTGAGTCGGCCAGGAGGCAGGCGTGACGGGTCGTATGGGATGGGGGGTTCAGAGTGGTGGGCAACCTCCGTTGTTTGATGTGCAAGTGAGTTTAATGGCCAAAAGTAAATCCTCCTCTGAAATCCCCTCACCTCTCACACTCTCCCCCTCTGAGTGCCTGGACCTTGGCTTGTCAGAAAAAGACACATGACCTTATAGGCTGCAGCCGCTCCACTCTGTATGCAATTCCTCAGGAGCAAGTGCTCTCCTAGCTGTTGTCTTACAAATCGCATGGGTATGTCGAACATTAGCCTGTGTTTGGATTGGAGGTAAACAGTAAAATGGAATAGCAATCTTCTTACCAATCGCAAAGGAACTTCTCAGATGTAATAATGGGTGCATTTCAAGCAAGAAGCATTAACATTTTGCAGGCAAATAATAAATTAGACCAGTTATACTTTCACTGTGTTTGGTGCTCATGGCTGCAGGTGTATCTAAATACAGCTAATCAAAAGGTTTATTTATTTCAGTAATTCCACCTAAAAACTGAAGCTCAAATAGATTCAGTACTTAGAAAGTGGTATTTTAAGCATTATTATAATTATGGTTCACAGCTAATATAAACCCAACATTCAGTTTCTCAGAAAATTAGAATGATTAAAAGGTATTTTTATGATGCAAATGTTATACTTTAGCTTACATAATCACAAGTCGACCTCCTCTACAATGAGGGTAAGCCACATCATTGCTACAGAGACTGGGTGTTCAGTGTTTCCAAACACAGAACAAGGTATATAAATGGAAATGGGAGTGGAATGAAAAGTGTGAGAGAAAAAGGTGTGCAAGCTATAGGCATAGCCTTCCTTCCGGAGCCTCCACAAACATGCAAGCTACTACTGTCACTTTCTTCGTGTTTCAATCTGTTTGAAAATCAAGGTCTGTGAATCCGATGGAAGGAAACTTCACCTGAAGTTTCTACAGTGATTGATCATTTGTGGAGCCATGTCAAAGTTGGTGCAGTTAATCAATCTGGAACTTTTTGAACACTTCATACTTTCCTCTTTCTGGCAGCACTTGGCACCCGCTCACTTTAAATAACTAGTTTAGCAATGATAGTCGGCATCAATTAAACCTGGCCAGCAAACTCACCTGACACACAATATGTCTGTAGTATCAAGAGAAAGAACATGGAAACAAGAGCCAAATGTTCAGATGAAATAAAGGTTATTATTATTATTATTATTGTAAGCTGGACTTCCTTAACACCACAGCAGAGCCACAGGCTGAGTGCATCCATACCATGCTGCACTGATGCAGTAACACATGCAAAAGAACCCCAACCAATACTCAAATTGTTGTGAACATTTCACTCTGTTTTTCAATAAATTCAGTAACTGAAATAAGTAAATGCTCTGCTAATTATTTTCATTTATTGAAATGAGCTTGCAGATGAGGATCTCCAAAATGCTTAAACTTTAAGACAGTGGTGGGGAAAAAAACAAACTAAAAAAAGAAAGGAAACTATTTCTTCTTAATAACATGAAGCCATTAGATTAGATTGATTCATCCAGTAAGCATGGTGGTTCCTGTGGGAGTGAAAAGCATCCATCCTGAATCTGCAGCCGCAAAGAGAACATTCCTGCTGCTCCCCAAAGTGTCCCGTATTAAAAATCTGTCCTTTCAAAATGGGAGCTCCTTGTCTAATGAGGCGGGCCTTTCGCGCTTCTGCGCCCATTGCCTCTTTTTCCCTTCTCTGAAAATGTCAGATTTTCTCCCCAAGAACCTTGTAGATAAGTCTTGCCTTCAGCTGCTGCTGCTCCTGCTTGGTATGCGGCTCCACCACCGGCGACAGCCCCAATCATTTATTTAACCGACCAAACTCGCATAACAGCAACAATCAGCAGCCTTCTCATTACATTTCTAAGTGCACTGACCTTTGGGGGAACGTGTTTATGCATCTGTTCTGCTATTTGATATTTCTGTAACATAATTATCAGCCAATACACCAAACAGAGTAGCTGTTCAGTTATATAGTGCTGAAATCACTTCAGGGAAGGCACTGCTGGTTAAAGACACCATTTAAAGCATCTTCATTTTTTATAGCATAGAATAAGATTTAGCAGAATCTATATAATGTATGTTAATGGACAACGAAGAAAGCTGTAAACTATCAGTGACAATTGATCACCAATTTTACTTTGGTGATGAACATTTCCTACCAACATTGTCAAGTTACTCTACTACACGTGGCCAATTTATTGATTTGTGTCTTTGTTCTGTATGAAAACAGGCCTCTGTCATGAGCAGTGGCCACCAGGGAAGTAATGAGCATGAACCCATAACGACATTTTAATCACAGTGTGGATCACAGAAGGAGAGAGAGCAAACAGTTTGCTGCAGCTGTGCTCGGTCAGGTAGCCCTGCTGTGCAGTCAGGGAAAAAATGGCCAGGCGGGAAATGTCATTATCATCCAGGTCAATCATTGTTGCAGAGCTGTGGTCTGCAAGTACAGCTCGGTTATTACCATTTACCTGCAGGAGATTGCAAATAATGGTGTGGGAAGCACAGTTTGCGATTGGTGTGATTAACAGCCTGTTAGAATTAAATAGATGAAATGCAATTAGATTAAATAAAAAAGCATGCTTGCATCAAGTATTTCTTTGCAGTTCTTTTTCACGATTTCTAATTTATATCCCCTAATACCTGGCTGGCCCAATGTTGCTCAGAAGTAAGTTTAAAAAAAGCGTAGTTTTTTTTTCTCTTTGCTGTTTTCTTTTTCCGTGCAATCTTGAAGCCTGAGACAAATGTTAGGAAATGGTTGCCAGGTTGGTAACTAAGCAAGCTGTGTTTGGTGGCCAAACTTGCCAGATATAATCTGTGCACTGTTCTTTCCTTCCCCACACTTCAGAGAGATTTCTCCAAATTGGAGGTTATCATTGTGTTGTGCACAAATTGAGAGAAAATCATTTCTGCTGACATCATACCGAACCACAGCTGTAGTTTATTAGCCATGTTTTATATTGGCTCTATATCTCAATTTAAAGTCGAAAGTAATACGTTTGTTATTTAGAGAGGAAGATGATGTTCAGCTGATATTTTTGTGTGGAACAGTTTAGATGAGAGTTGGCTGCTTTGCTAAAGGTTTCATTTATTGGCTTCCTTACTGGAAAAATAAAAATAAAGACAAGTTGGAAAAGACTCGGTTTCAAGCAAAGGAGTTCAGCTTCATTTCCACTCAGCTGTAGAATACGGCACGGGTCGGTGCGGTTCGGTACGCCATTTTATGGCACGGCGTATTTAAGAAAGTGCTTCCACCACCAGTTGGGCTCTCACTGGGCAGGTGGGGTGAAACGCAAACGCCTAGCATGTTGACATACTCTCCTCGTGCTTGTTGTAAGCACGAGACGAGTATTTTCTGTCATCCAATCAGTCGACTGTTGTGTGACACCACTTGCTCTACACTAACTTTGCTGTGCTATTGTCTTGTGGAACTACAACTGAAGGGGGCCCAGAAATAATGCACTATGGGTGTGAACTGCTTTTATAATGGAAACAGACGCCGTACTGAACTGTACCGACCCGTTCCTTACCGCTTTGTATTGAGGCATTGTTGTCCTCTTTGTTTGATAGGATGATGGAGAAAAAAAATGGACACTTCACCAGTCTCTGTGGGTTGGGGAATAAGTTGTACCAGAACACCAAATAGCATGCAACTGCAGATACAAGTTGGCAAAATTGGTTCCCTTCAGAACATGTCTAAAATGCATCTTTAATCCTCTATCACCTGCAGGACTGAACTGAAAAAAAAGATAATCTGTTTTTTTATCTTGATTTCTCACATTGTCTTGACTTTGTCACTGCACAATTCTAAATATCATGTCAAATTGGCACAACATTTATTTTGATATTTTGTTTGAATTATAGAAAGCCTAGACTGATTTTTCTTTTTAAATTCTAGTTGTTCTTTTTTTCCAGAGTTATGTTTGTGGGGCCCAGGTGTTAAAATTCCTCTAAAATGCCATCATTAGGGCATATGGTTGCAAAAAGGCATCCTTGTTAATAAAACTCTCTACCTCTTTGTTTTTTTTATATACCCACTATTCACAGCTATGGTGTAGTTGTGCTTTCATATAACTAGATAGTTAGAATGGTGTGTTCTACCTCTAAACACCTAAAGGCACACAAACACTTATGCTCCATTCTACCTTTACAGATCAGATGAAACATGCTTTTGACATTTTATTGAAGGTTTAGCTTTCTGCTTAGGTTGACTGTAATACACAAAGGTTCCACGATTTCCAACCTACTTTTATTTTTCACCACTTTATTGAATGTGCTGTGCTCTCTGTATGTGTTTAGAGTTTACATCATTAGTGTTGGCGCCTGCTTCCCCTCATGTTGGCTATGTATGCATAACCACCCTTTGCTGTTCTCATACATTTCTGCCAAAATGCAGATATGTAAGGATTGCTGGCTGTTGCATTAACCTAGCCTGACATTCCAGATGGTTTGCTTCAGAGCCATCTGGGAAGCCCTGTATAGAAACTGTTTACAGAAAAAAACGGCACAATCACAAGAAATTAGATTAACCATTTGTCTTTTAAAGCATCAAGGATACTACCAGACAGATGTTTTAAACCCATGGAAATGATACTTAAGGTTTAGATTCCCAATTGTTCCAAATTTTAATAAGTTCTGAGGTTCTTGGTAAATATGCTGACTATACAATCGGACATATCCCATGTTGATCCTGCTGCTTTACAAGATACATTTGCTGTTTAATGGCCTTGAGCTAACCAATTAAACAAAATGTAAAACAAACAAAAAAGATGTTGGAATGGTAAGCTCCTGCACTACTGTGTGAGATTCTGAAGGGTGTTGGAGGAATGTGTGGCCTAGTTCAAGTTGGCAGTGTTGCAGAATTTAACTTTTTTTGTGATCAGCCCTGGCCTGTGTAACCTTTGAATATAAAAGTCATGAAATTTTAAGTAGGATTTAAACAGAAATAAAGGCTAGCATTAAGTCGTATTCCTTCATATTAGAATTGCTAGATCTGCTATTGCTCAAAATTAGATTTTTTTTTTTTCCAAACTCCATATTTTAGAAATATGAATTTTATTTTATTTATTTATTTGCTTAAGATGGACATAGTACATTGATGAACCTTTTGAACAACACAAAGGTAAATGCACCCAATTACAACTAAGACTGGTTTCTGTTGCTTGTCCCCCTGCCAGATGATATGAATTAATATTCAGACTCTAAAAGATTTTCATAAAACTAAGTTAAGGCATAACAAGTTATGAGGCACAGCTACAGAAGTCATAACTTTTACTTTTTTCATTCTTTCTAGCTTTTCTTCCCACCTCCCACAAACATCTCATTTACCCACCTCCCACACAGTATGTAGAAATATAAACCAGTAACAACAATTGCCTGCATGACAGCTCACAAATTTTCTGCACTTTTGGCCTTTGCTAATTAGTTGATTTTAAATACCTAGACTAGCTCCAGGACAGAGCATGTTGACATCCATTTGTTCAGTCTATATTTAAACAACCTTTCTTTTTTTTTCAAAGCTGAGCAGCCTGTAGTTTGAGCAAATTGTACTCTGCAGCATTCTCCATATGAGGCTCATTGTGTCCTCGGATGCAATTCATAGATTCACCACTTTGCACGAAGAGTGCATTTTGTTCATGTTTCAATGTTTTGGAACCAAAGAGGTTGCCATAGAGATTAACTGTTGCAAAGATTTTGGGGGTGAGCCAGTAGGATATACAGTATTATGACTCCACGTAAAAATACTCATGGTGGTTGCTCAAAAAATATAAAACATAAAATATATAGATGGATAGATAGATATCTCTATCAGCTTAGGAAAGTTGATAGTTTTACACAGCACTGATGTGGACATGGTTTTAGTGACCAACAATCTTTCCAAACAGCCACATTTATCTGTCTAATAAAGGAGGGAAAAGTGTAGGAACCTTCTCTTTGAGGCTGTTGGCTGGCAGTGTGCAGTAATAAATTGTGGTGAGACAGTTCTGTTATGGTTTTCTTCAAATAGCCAGGTGAAGCCTTTTGTCTTCCCTTGATTTTTTTTGTCATCTTAAGATAAATTTAAACTATAGGAAAAGTATATCAGATAATTAATAGTGATTTCTAAACCATGACTTCATCAGATCTTGTTACATTGATTCTGATAACTGCATTTGCAGTTTGCTATTGTAGGCTTTCCAAACCATTGCTGTCAAAACAAATCCAGGTGCACAGTGAAATATTTAACATTTAATTTGTGGCATTTTGCAGCATCAGCTAACCTTTAGCTGACGGAGTATATTCTCAGAAATGGGTTTGTGGCGTCTTCAGCTATTACTGGCCTGCGTCTCTGACAGAAATCCCTGCTGCCATGGTTGCTACCACCTCCAGGCTCATGCCTCTTAGTCACCAGGGTAGAAATGTAACCTAATCAGGTGTCTGTGGCTCCTAGTACATAAGCACACTTCTCTGCAAACAGCGTCCAGATTGCTCTGTGTCCATAGCCATGTGTCCTCAGTTACTCTACAGCAGCCTGATTTCTCCTGGTGTTGCTTTATAAAATGCTTCAGGTGGGGCAGTCTTCTTCGTTCTTGCTGGAGCCATTTGATATGGAAACGGAACGCCCAGTAGCCACCCGAAGGTTACAGGAGAACACCTATTACATTGCAGGGTGGAATCCATAAACTGAGTCAGAAAGTCTGCAGTCAGGAACTGAACCAAGCAGTTATGCTTCCATTAAGTTTAATTTTAGATGGACCTTGTAGACTAATTCAAAAAGCACTTTGTAGGAGCAGCAGTAAAATTACAAAATGACTTTATAGAGCTTATAGATCACAGGGTAAAATGAGGAGAAGATGGTGTTGGCTAGAATGGCTTTGAAGCGAAAATAAAAATCCAGACATCATATGAAAGAAAATCCCACTCTTCTATTTTAAAGATGAGCTCATTGACGTCCCTCTCCCCGCGGCTTCGGGGGTCCCTCGGCAGCTGGCTGTAACCGAATCTGTGGCAGAAAGAAATGGTGTACTTATTACTCAACAGGCTTGTTGACAAATTTCAAACTTCATGTGACTCATCAAGGTATTTCTGTGTCTGTGACACTGGTTTATGAAAATCATCCAATGTTGGAATTTCCCAGGAAGTGACTTTGGAGCAGCTCACAGCTTTGTTTAGAAGCTGAAGGACTGATCGTGGTGGGTGTATACTGGAAATGTAACCCGCCCCCTTTCAGCCCTCCTGCAGACTGAAAAAGCTATTCTTGGGCTTTCCATAAGGATAAATTCCTCCTTCAAATGTTTTGCAGCTGACTTGAATGAGGAGTTGCCCTCCTTGGGATAAGGCCACTGTGCTGGCTGAGGGTTTAGCAGAACAGCATGGATGAAAGAGTGATGAGCCTGGGTGAAAGTAAACAGTCAAAATGTTGTCAAGTAGTTGTGTGCATGTGCAAGATTTCAGATGTTAATTTTTGTTACTTTGCTGATGAAGTAAAAAGGGTGCATTTGGTGTAGATATATTAATAAATAGCAAAATTATAAGTCTTTAGATCAATCTATATCTTTAGATCAAAATATTTTTAAAATGTGCATTTGAGGCTTTAAAATAAGACCTCACAACTTTCTTCAACTGAACTTATTCCACAGATGTGGATTGTTGGCAATTATTGGCTTTAAGATATTTCCTTTGTGCATCTGGTTTCCAGTGTTTATGTTAAGGTCATACTGACCTGATTGTGCTTTTCTCTGTCTGTGTACAAATTCCTGCTGAGTTTTCTATTTTTAAAATGGCTTCAGAGTGCAAAGTGCATGCAAATAAAGTGCCATTGGCCATTTGCAACCAAACTCTAAAGGTTGAGCTTTAGTTTAAACATCTCTGGTGATTTTTGTCCCAAAGGATGAATTTTGCCCACAGCAAGCAAACTTTTATAAAAAAATTTTCTTGCAGTTTTGGGATGGCTGCGCCTCACTTTGCAACCCTCTCAAGCCAATCTAACCTGACACTGCAGAACTCTGTGCATGGATGGTCCCAGAAATAGCCCTTTAAGTGGCTGTTAATGTTTGAGTATTACACAATCATGCTGTCAGTGCTCCGTGCCCTTGGCCTGAAACCTTTCTGTCTGCAGGAGTCCAGCTTGCGATCCCTATTTCCCTGCATCCCTCTGGTGCTGCTCTGTAAGGTTGTTGAGTTTGAATAAAGCTATATAAGGGAATCCTCTCTTTGTTTATTAGTTAAGGGAGAGTACATGGGAGGGCTGCCAGGCCCTCGAAGTAGAAAAATTGGGACAGAGAGAAGAGGAGAGGACCAAACACCACTCAAACAGTGTACTCTGCAATGTGGAGCTGTAAACATTACTCCTTTTTTAAGGCAGTGAAGTGATTGTGGCAGCTGGTCTGTATTACTTCTGGGAAGCTCAGTGTTAATAAAGTGACTGAAAATAGCCATTCCTTGGGCATACATGCAGTTGGACACAGGGATGCTGTCATTATATTAGCTGCATATCAGTCTTTCATAAATTAAAAATTATTCACCTGAGCAGGGAATTGCTGGTGTTATTGCTAGAGTTTCCAGGTTTGGTTGGGCCAAACCACAGCAGATGTAAGACTCAGACTTCTGGTTTTAATTGATACATTTAAATGGTTGTAAATGAACAATCAATGGCTTTGTCTTTTTTCAGGTAGAAAGTTGTGCTGTGTACTGTGGTGGGTCCCTTTTACCAGCTTTA
Organism: Gambusia affinis; assembly: GCF_019740435.1. NCBI lineage: Eukaryota > Metazoa > Chordata > Actinopteri > Cyprinodontiformes > Poeciliidae > Gambusia > Gambusia affinis. Next base: position 10,087,186 of record NC_057869.1, on the reverse strand, counting down.
CATTTATCTATCTAGTAGCTTGTGTTATAAGGTCCAACCTTCTTGTTTTTGCTTTTCTTTTGATCTGTTATTCAAGAAATAGCAATCATAAATATCTAATGTTAGAGAACAGTAGCATGTCCAAAAGTCTGTGTTTTCTGCGTTGTCAAAGTAAAATAATGACATTGACGGCCATGGTTCTGAGTTTAAAGTTGGTATGCGTTTCATATCGACTTGTCTGTGGGGAGCTTGTTCTCCAGCTGGCAAAGAGACAAATGCAGCATTGTCAGATCTCTCTGTCTAGATGGACTCAGGCATTTTGTCTTTCGAAGTGGGGACAGAATGCCAGCCTTGTCCTCAGTCTGCTGACTTTTCTTCCCTTCGCAGAGCACAGCTCCAGGAAGATTATTAGGGAGAAGGGAGCATTCTTACATCCTTTTAACAATGATTGAATAATTTTGAAGAGTGACCTTTCTGTAGCTACGATGTTCCTGGTAGGGATCTGATGATGATGTCTGTGCAGAAAGTCTGTCTGGGTTTTTATTTGGCATCACACGCTGCGAGGATTGTTGATTCAAATGCTTGTTTGCATTGCCAGATGAGAAATGCAGCATTTGATCTCTTTCCTCTTATACCAAGTGCAGCTTGTTCCCTGAATAGAGTTCCAGCTGTGCTGCCAAACATTCTGTATTTAAATGTATTTATTTTATTTTTTTTAATTTTCGCACAGCTGTGAGAGCAGGTGAATGCTCCTTAGCAACCTGGCGTTGCAGTGTGTTTCGGGCTGCCAAGCATTCCACAGCTTTCTCTCTCTCTGCTGGGATTTATAGCAGCAGCCTGTGTTTACCTGAGGACACTCACTCACTCATCTTCAGTTTTTTTTTTTTTTTTTTTTTTTTTTTTAACAGCAGAGGTTTGCGCTACAAAGTTCATCCTTTGATAAATGAAAGAGACACTTTAAAAATGATTTTGAATGTTAAGGTCAACATTCCCATGTATCATTCCAGTATTCAAATCTAATTTATTTCATTGTGTTTTAGTCATATTTTATGAGAGACCAACACAAAATGGAGCTTAGCTGAAGTGGAACTAATGTAAACCATTTTTATGAGTAGAAATGTGAAAAGTTGGAGTGGATTTGCATTCAGATCTCCTGAGTCAATTCATGACGGGACCAATTTCCACTTCAGTTGCAGTTTTTACACTTTTTTCTATTTGATTTAGGTCTCTAACTGGGTCATTCTGTGTGGGGACGGTAGTGGTGTAATTCTTCAGTCATATATCCAGTGTTTTGCATAGGCTATAATGCTAAATTGACCAAAAGCGCCCCATTCTACATGTTTACTGTCTCCCATTTGGATTGTGGAAAATGTTTTAAATGGGTTCTTATGGTTTTAAGTTTGAAAATGGCTTCTTTCCCGCCACTCTTCAACAAAGGCTGTGCATCGTCAGAAGTTTCTCCAGAACTACCATTGTTGGGTTTGGTGTTTCTCATCTTTCCCTTTGCAACATTCCATAAATTCTAAAACTTCTCAGGAAAAGCATAGCATGAAGTGCTCCAGGATTTTCTTGTAGACGGTTGTGCCAACTTTGGAGTTGATAAAACACAGCGGACCAACCTGAGGAGACATCTTGAAGACATTAGACTGTGGAAACTTCACACTCAAAGGGCCTGGATTATGTGCCACATGTCTTTCCCTTCCCACTCACTGACCTTGATTTTGAAATAAAACACAATATTTACTTTCTTCTGGAAAGCAGACAATTAACCACTGAGGATCATCCAGTTCATTAATATTCAGGTGCAGCAGCACTGACATAAATACAGTCTCAGGTCTCTGTGTCACCCTTTGGCTGTCAAGCGGCCAAAAATCTACTTATCCGATAGTCTGCATATCACCCGAAAGACCAGGTTACTGTTAGATAAATACAGCAGAGCATTTAGAAGATAAAAGCAGAAACTCTGATAGTTCAGTCTCTTTGTGGCTGACTTGGAACCAGGTGATGTGTGACCATGGTGTCAAATGAAGTTGCGAAGAATAAATATGACCAATAAATGACTTTCATCCAATGTGTGAGCACAAACTTCCTAAAGGTTTTAAAATACTTAAGAGTAAGGAAATGAGCCATATTATAGCATATCTTTTTATGCAGCACATATTCAGTTCAGAGTTCTGCTTGACTTTCTTCCCCTCTGTCTCTCTTTGGTGCGTTTGTGGTATTCCTGCTGAAAGATAAGCTGCCCTGAAATCAACCCCAGTCTGCTGACCGAGCAGGAAACAGTAGCAGTTCTCCCTCCCAGTACCCCTCCAGTCTGTCTCTCCACTCACTAAGCCAAAGCTCGTTCGCTTCCCTCTTTCTCTTGCCTCCCTTATCTCCCCGTCACTCAATTTCTCTTGCCCCTATCTCTATTTCAACACCCCACCCACTTCTCCCCTCAAAACCTCCCCAGCGGCCGGCGAGCGTGTCACCACCTGGGCTGCGATCCATTCACAGGGATGAAGTGGCACCGGTAGAGTTCACTGGGCTGTAAATCAGCCGACACATCCACGAAAATTGATAAAAAGTGCCACATACCGTAGATGAATGTATTTGTCATGCTGCTGGTGTGATATTTTGAACCTCTATAATCTAGTTTGCCCGAGTTTAAAAGTAACACTTCCAGTGCATGAATTGTGATAATGGAAAATGGGTTTCCATTCCAACATGGAAGAGCGCATTTTGATAAAGATTGAGTCGAAATTTGATGCTCGGAGGTAATAATTTTAATCGCATAAATAAAACAATTTAATAGGACTTTAAGCTACAGTGTCTTGCATAAAGGTTTTTCTTAAGGGTATCAAAAACAGAATCAGGCCCTATACAAATTCATGACAGTCTATCTTTATTTGCTCGTCTCTTTCCGCTTCACTATTATGCACTAATTTGTGCTGGTTTATAACAATAAGTCCCTCTAAAATGCATTGACTCTTGCAGTTGTAAGACAAAGTACCAATAACACAATTTGAGCTCAATATAAAAATGTTTAGCAGCTGCTAAAACGTTGATTTTGAGGCAAATGCCAACAGAAAAGTTGGTAAGTAGCTAAATTAGCTTTGAACTGAACTTTATATAATTTGACTCTAAAAGTATTTTCACCAGCTTGTTATCCTGTACTCATCCAACCCCCAAACAATGCAGTCTATTTAATGTGCAAGAGGTGAGCTGGGAGTGGCTCCTGTCTGCTCCTGACAATGGACCTGACATGTAAGGGGGCTAGGCTTTTACTGCAGACCGCTGTGGAAAAAACAGGCTTGAAGTAACTGAATTGTTCCTTACCACAATAGGCAGCCAGAGCCCTGTATGGTCGCTTACCTCCTATGTGATGCTTTTGTTCTCCTTTCATGTCCCAGAGCCTCTGAACAGAACCGCTCTTCTTTTTTAATTGGTTTCCCTGCCTCTTGGTCAGCTTACACACCTACGATTCTGATCACATCCACCTGCCCTGGAATTACTGTGGCCCCCTTTTGGACTTTTGGAAAGTGTCACGCTTCGAATGGCCTTCATCTGTCATAAAATCTTTACAGCAAAAGCAGCTAATGAGAAGGATGATTAAAATATATGTTGGCCCATATTTCTCCTGACTCCTGTGCGTTTTCGAGTGCCAACACAGCTGGAGGTTCAGAGGCACGGCGCTAAATGCCTGCTCACAGCTGTCCACTCATCGAGTGGATTATGAGACGCTCATATCCGTACGGCTGAGATGCAAAAAAGAGATTAGGCCAGCAGCTCAAGAAGAGGGTTGGTCCATCCTAATCTGCAGAGCTGCCAGCGTTGAGACACGGCTTTTAAAATTGGGCTTCGATGATTTATTGCGCTGTGGAAAAGATGTATTCTCTCCTGTGGCTGCCTGCACTGTTTTCTGCTTTTGTGGGTCGTTTGTCAGGAAGGGTTTCAGGGTGAGGACGTGCACTAAACAGAACGAGAGGTAACTCATTATGCTGCTCAATGTGAAGCAGTGTCCCTGTTTATGCCATTTTTGTTCTTGTTTGGCCTTATCAGTACCACCGGCACTTCAAGAGCGCAGTTAGTCGAATGCTTTTCGCTTCAGTTAACGTTATCACATTCTGCTTTAATTAATGGACAAGATCTCAATTCCAGCACTAATTGAGGAAAAAGCTATTATCCCTCTGTCTATTTAAAGGCTATATCTGGACTGAGCTGGTATATTCTTTGACTTACTACCAAGGATGGTGTAATATAAAATGACCATATATAAATAGAGTTGGATAAACTTTTATGTCTAAGATCTAAAATATGATTTTACATGCCATTATTTTTAAAAATGCAATAATCATTCAAACGTCAGTTAAAATAACATAATATATTGATTACAGTTGTATTATCCAGACACTTGCCTACAAGTGTGATGTTAATATAAAGACTTGGAGAAAAAAAAAACACAACAAATGTAGCAGTTTTGGAATATTGTATACTTTTAAAGTTTTGGTCTTTATAGGGAAACAAAAGCATAATAAACTGATTTTGGTTAATTAGTCTATTTGCTCAGGTAGTTCTTCTCTATGTGGCTTCTTTATAGCTATACAGTGCACAGCTTGAGAACGGTACTTTTAAAACACGATGATCCTAATTTGGCTTCTTCCCTGAGGGGAAATTGTAGGCTTCTTCAAGCCATCGGATTTTAGTTCAGCTACAAGTGGGGGTGGGGCAGTGCTTTGTTACCTTTTGGCCTGCAGAGCCAAATCCCAGGAATTTTTCTCGCAGGATAAATGGTCAGCTCTTATCTTGATCAGGAGTTGCAGCCAAAACACTAAAAGAGAGGCAATAATTATGTTCTTAAACTCCAGAAAAATACACTCTCAAAATGATCTCTAATAAAAAATAATATTTATGAATTGTAATGATTTACTCACTGGTTTGATCAGTGTTGATGGACATCCGACAGCCTTCAGTAATGGCAGGTGATTTTTAGTCATGTGAACCTTTTTGAATAACATGCTGTGCTCAGTAATTTTATTTTCAAGGCCCTAAGATCCTCCTCATGTGATCTGCCCTTTTCCACATCAAAAGCTTCAGAGAAAATCTGTTTAATAAATAATTAAGAGGTACCATGTGCTCTAATTCAGGTTCAGTGGATGACAAAATTAGTTCAAATTGTTTTTAAAAGATGAAATTTCTAATGTTATAACCTGTTGCTCATGTGTTTCATTTATTGTTCTATTTCAAGCCTTCCATGCTCATGTTGTTATATCTTTTTATTTTATTTTTTTAGACTGGATTTGTATTTTTATTGTTGTTGATGGTTATATGCTAACTGAATCTGGAAAAAAGTCAGACTTTTGTCAGAAAAATTTAAAAACGCCATTCTGGGTAAATTAATTTGAGCATTCAGTGTTTTGAAATAGTTTGTTTATTTTTAGTGTATATTAAAGAGCTAAGATAAACCACATATTTTACGACCAACACAACACTATGCATAACAGCAGTGTAGAATGAGAAAGTCAGGTGGTGGTGATGTGCATTTATTTTTGCCTCCCGGTACTCAGTTCTCCCATACGCTGTAACATTTCCACCTAACTGAAACATGAAGTGTCTAGCAAACCTCCCCAACAAGCTGCATGCAGGTTACAAATGGAAACACCTTGTTTCTTCTCTGCTGCCACCCCTTCTGCTCACTCCATGAATGGAGCTGAACAGGGGCGAGGTTGCTTTGGAGGGCTGGATTTGTCTAATTGAATTAAAAGCTTGTCCTTCTGTAAAGGACCCCGACCCATCCCCACCCCCAAACCCTCTGGAAGGATGGAACTAATCACTGAGAATCTGCCGTCCCAGGAGAGAGTAAACCGGCTGCCTTGTATAGAAGAGAGCCCTGTTGTGTGTCTGCTTGTGAGGAATACCACTATACCAATTATGGTGTTTGTAATTGTGACTGTGTGGTGTTTAATATCCAAAGATTGTTCATAGCTAAACCTCATTAAGCCGTGTGCCTGGGTCCTTACTGACCTTCTGACCGGCTTGACCTCCCGTCCTTAAATGGAGAGGCCATGTAACAACTAAAACATGAGCGTGTGTGTGATGCAAAGCAACAGCTGTTCTCCAGATGTCCTCAAATTTCCAAAAAAGGAGTGTAACATGATATTCTCGACCTACCCTCAGATACTATGCATTGTGTTAATATGTTAATATGTTGTAACTTTTTTGTGTTTCGGCTTTCACTTTAAGATATCTATTATAGGAAGAAATAAGAGCAGTGGCAAAAGTACTTAATTATTTATGTTGGACAGAGCAGAGATGATGTCATGGCACTGTTTCAGAGAACAGTCACAGTAAAAGTAGGGTTTTTACTAATGTTTTAAAAGAAGAAATGCTTATGACATTGACATTATTTTAGTGTCTTATATTAACAAATAACATGACTAGGGTAACAGAAATGTGCAGTTGCTATGCACATTGTGGAGATTGTAGATCTTTATCTTGGCCTTTGTGGAAACTGTAAAGCTGACAGCATTTTCAAGTCCAAAATGTTTTTCTTACCAACAGAATTTGAAAGTTAAGAAGCACTCTCTCCTGCTCTGTTTACCCTTCCTGTTTTCTACTAAAAATCTTGCTCTCACTTGCTCTTTTGCAGCTTGATTGAACTGCAGACGCATATTAATGTTTCATAGATAGATTTCCTTTTTAAATGCCCTTTTACATCTCTCCATTCATGTCTTTACTTTAAATAAAAGATAAATAGCAAAAAAATTAGCTATTAATTGTTATTACTGATCTTCACTCAGTGATAACATCCACAATGAAGTGAGGTGTTGTTAGTAGAATTTGGTAAAGCTTATTGTGTTGATCAGTAAAAGATGGGATTTTAAAGTTTTTTACAAACTATGATCAAATAAAACTTTAAAATAAAATGTTGATAAAGAATCTTTAATGGCTTCACAATAGGTCACTGTGAACACCCTTTTTTGTATAAAACAAGTTTATTCTCTATAATTTTCCTGCAAGATGAATCTTCTGCCTCTTGATTCAGGGTAACATATTTTTTTGCAGATATGTTCACTTTGATCACGCATACACAGAGCTGGGTTCTGATTTTTGACCCAGAAGTTCACATGATCTGCTTCATACAGACAGTTCAGAGTAGGAGGGTTTCACCAACTTATTTATTCATTCTTTTATAAAATACATTTGACAAGAAATGTATGCCTACTCATCAACAGTGTTTGTTTCATTTCCTTCTTTCAGAATTTCCCCTGTAGACAGGTGTCTCCCAATGAGGATGGAGGTGTGTTGAGTCTCCACCACACCACCTCCGTTTCATTCATTAAGCACAAATCCCATGGACCCATTTAGCTAATTGAATATCAGGGTCTGGTCTGCTACTTCTCTTGAAGGTGTTGGGAGACACAAGCAAACGAGTTAGTAGGCTTCAATCAGTCTCGCCCTCATGATTTAGAACATACTTTTTCTTTTGCAGATAACTAGACAGAAACAACTCGCTTTTAAGGATTCTTTCCTTTCTGAATTGCCTCAAAAATACAAATTTGACCTTTTTAATATGTGAAGTGTTTTTTTTTTTTTTTGTTTTTTTTTTATTGGCTTTACTAATAGACATTATGATGGTAATCTGGGACTGCTTTGTAATGTCTTGGTATCGATTTTTACGAGTTGCTCTGAAAATGAAAGTCTGAATTAAACCAATTTGGCACCAAAGATTGAGCAAAATTTTATTGCCAGTTTTTGCTATCGTCTGATGGCAGTTTCTGTAGCCAAGGTTAGCACAACCAGTTGTTATGTTTAGGGTGAAGCTACATTTTTATACAGGGCCATATTGGTTTGGATTCTTGATTTTTTTGATTTTATTTTATTTTCCCCTTGAAACTGAATTTCAAGTTATCTTGGTCTATAGATTTGTTGCATCTAACATCATACGTTGTAGAAGTCATGAGATGCAGGGTACCCCTAATTTTCTCATCCAAACTCATCAAGCTGGTTATTTATTGACAGAATGCAGATTTGTTTGTATCCTGAAATGTTTGTGAGCAGCTGCCACTTATCAGAGTTTGCCTCCAGCAGCAAACTTAGCAATCAGCCTCCTTTACCGTAATTGCAAAAGAGCTGCCTAGTTGTAACCATGTTTGGGCAGTAAATCAGCTGAATATAATGAGGCTTCACTGTAGTTTTTGCTTGACAAGTGAAATGTCACATCAAAGTTCTTGCAATTCAGCAATGGATTTTATTGTCAAACACTCCAGACACTCATTTGCAGATTCTCTGTAATTGATACATGTCGCCCCTTTGGCCTGTGTGTAATCCAGCTGTGTTAGTTCTGTTTGATGTTGAGGCATTGTGGTGGGCAGTTTTATGAACGGCTCCTGTTTGGAGCTGATGCAAGATGTTTCCCAGGCACCTATTTTTGTGACTTGTTCCCACTTTGCCCCCAACTGCACAGTGTGATTAATGAAACTGCAGGACGGAAGATGCAATGAATTCCCGAGTGACAGGCAAAGCTGACCAGCTGTGATCTGCTTCACCGCAGGCAGTGCTAGATTGTAAAAAGGGCTTTCATGCTTAATCACTTTCCTTTAATTTTTCTTTTTTTTTAATTTGGCAAATTTTATCAACAGCAAAATGTCTTTTTAAAAATTGGTTTTGTTTTTTGAGGATATGGTGGACCATGGAGGCTTTGTTTCTCTGCTGTTGCTGTTTTGATGCTTTGCAAGGTTGGAGAAAGGAATTGCAAGAATGCAAATGTTTTCCCAAGTTCTGTGAGGTAATGTTTCTGTCACAGGGCGGTTTTAGTTTTTCCTGTGTTATCACATTGATTCCCTTTAATACAATTATTTATATTTACAATGACATATTATCTTTTTAAAAGTACTAAGACTGTTGTTTGATCTATGATAAGTTCCTCTCTTATGTCCTGGAGAGAGTTTAATAATTAGCTCTGTATAACCATACATTATCACAGAATATGACCAGTGGTGGGTCCACTTAAGTAAACCTCCATGTACAACTGTGATATAATTTAATCAAATTTTTCTGTGTGCTGGAGGATCAGATCACACGCCTACCAGTGACTGGTTAATTCTTTTAAATGTCTTTTTCCCATTAATTTAAGTCCAAACTCTTCTGACTCCATTTTCCACAGCTGCATATTACTGCTGTCAGATGAATGCTGTGGTGTGAAGTACTTGAACATAGGTTGTGTTTATAATGGCTTACTTACTCATTGACTTCTATAAATAAACCCTTTAAACTAATATGTAAACCCTATTTGTTTATTAAATATATATTTTAACAGGTGATTATATATATTTTTCTTAGATTTACATTTCACATGTTTAGAATAATGAGTTAAATTAAATTAGGACTGAATCAAAGTACATTATAGAAGCAGTGCTGGGATTCAGATCTTCTAAACCCCCCCCCCAAATATTTAAGCTCCTTTAATCTCCAATATCAGATATCTGCCTTCTGGTCTAATCAAAGCTGGACTTTTGCTGTTTTGGTTTGAAAATCTTAAACCATGTACTGATTGAGTACATAGGTTTGTCTTGAATGGCCTGCTGGTGCAAAATCAGATGAACAAAGAAGTTGGCCAAGCACTGCAGACTGTTCTTTCTGCCAGCAGCAGCTTCTCAGACACATCTCAGCATGCTGTCATTCAACTGTGGCCCCCATTTGTTCAAGCGTTTTTCAAGAGATTCCTCAAATTTACTGGCAATTTTATGTCTAAAGAGAAAAACGTATGCAGCGATTCAGAAACCATATATTAAGTTTTTGCTAAAAACCTAATCAAGGCATAATCTACAAATTAGATAAATTCTTTGTTCAAAGCACTAATTGCATTATTTCAAATGTGACTCTGTATTTGTATTCAAGTATATTTAAGGTGAATTTGATTGAATCATGTTTGCAAATGAATTATTTTCATTAAATAGGCTTCTCTTGATTCTATGTAAGGTGGAAAGTGTGATGGAAATGCCCCCATTTCCCATTTAAGCAGCCTTAACAGCTGAAACTCATCCAAAAATGCCTGACTACTGAGAAGTGTATAAAAGCTGATATGATGCTGTGGATTCTGTTTGTTTATTTTTTATTACCTCCTCAGCAAAATTTGATAGGTTTATCACTTCTAAGTAAAAGAACAACAAGAAAATGAAATCTCTTTTTAGGCCCTTGCCGTTGTCAGCAAATCGATGATGCTCAACAGACAGGTCTTTGTTGTTGCCATTTTCCAGAGCCAAGATTGAACTGAATTGTTGCACCAATTTGGCAATGGTGACTAAAGTGCTGCTCCTTAGTCTTAGCCATTTATTTCTGTTTTCTTTTCATATCTTTGCTCCTGGTTGCATTGCTTTGTAATGTTAAATAAGGGACTCTGCAAAATTAGCTATGATCGGGATCCTTGTCACCATGCCAGTAAAATTAAATCAGTTAACTGAATGAAGTGGTGCACAAACTTGAACAGACAATGTATTTATTCAAGTTCATTTTGGAAGATGTGAAAGTCTGGAGAGTCTCCATCTATGATTGAAGCAAAGCATCCAAACCAATCCACATTTGGAGCATATTTTACTTGTCAACATCGTTCCTCCTTCCTGTCAGTGCAGAGGCTGCAGCTTGTGTCATTTCCTCTGGCTCTGGGAAAGATGCTTTACTGTAGGGACAGGTACGATAAACCACACTGCTCATTGGGGAACATTATGGATGTTGACATTGGTTATTCCTGTAAAGTTGAAAACTGTGGCTAACTGCAGCACATATGAAACTCTTAATTATTATAGAAAGGTGTTTAAATTTTCAATGACTAGAGGTGAGGTTTCTTTGCCCTCATTACCAGAGCAGATTGCCCCGTCGCATTGTGTCCAGTCAGCTAGCCAGCAACCACTCTAGCTCTGACTAATGTGATCAGTTTAAGACATTTGATTGAACAATTAGTGGTATAATTGTGAGCTCTACTTGTTGTTTATAACACAGAAAAGTCCAAACTGATTTTTCAGTCTTATTAGCCTACTTGTGCAACTAATCTGAAACCCTAAGCAACTCTGCTTAAATGAAATCTTGGTGCTTGCTCTCTGTTGGATATTACTGATTCACTTAATGTTTGTGTATCATCCAAAACAGTATAATTGTGTTAGTCTGGCTGAAACCCTGCTCTTAAAATGCAGAAAAAGTTCAGTTCAAACACGCCTAATTGCTGTGAGCCTGAAACAATCTCAGATACGAGCTTTGAAATGGTTCTAACAGAACAAGTTGTTAGAAAGTTACAGCAGGGCAGCGATATTTTCTTGTAAACGCATGTAGAAAATGTACAGAGGAGGTAAAGTTGTGCAATTTCTCATTTAACATATTAGGTTATTTTTGTTACATAAAAAAGCTTGAAATTTATGGACAATTTAAAATCTTACATTTTTGTAAAGCTTTGAAATATAAAACTGTGGAAGATTTAGCATGTTTGTGTGTGTATATTCTCTGCCAATTGCCTTTAAAATTATTCCCTTTAGTAGTGGCTGGAAGGCCTCTTGGGATATGTTACTGTGAGGGTTTTGGTTTTTCAACTACTTTTTTTATGGTTCTTGTTGCCTTTTTTCACAGTATTCAGAAGAGACAAATCTGATTTCATTCTGTGTGTTCCCTTGTTAACTTGTGTTTTCTAAAAAGGTTCCAAAACAGAAGTATTTAAAGCTTAAAGGGATTAAGGATGGCTTCATTGAGCCTTTTTGTTACCTGCTAAAACTCCTTGAGCCTGTGAGAACCACAGACATGTCTTGATGAAAAGCAATTTTCCTTTAAGTAACTTATTAATTCTATGTGCTTCCTTTGTCTTCAATTGAAATTGACTAACTTTGCGTCTTCACTCAGAAGAGTGTGACCTGGTAGTATTTGTATACGGTGCATTTATTCATCAGACATGGATACCGTTTTTGAGTTGATCAAACTATGAATTGGCTAGTTCTGGTGACCGGCTTATTTCTCTCTGAAACCTTGATTTTAGCCAGTGATGCTGTTAGTCAAGAAGAAAAGGCCCAATCATAACAATTTAAAATAGTTTTGTGGACTATAAACCAGTGTGCTTCTTGCCTAGTTCTCCCTTAAAAATGAAATTTTAGCTCAAGGGACTTCCTGGTAAAATAAGGTGGTTGATTTTCTTCTTCTCCTTAATATATTTAAAGCGAAATACAAACCAAATTAAAGGGAATATCGGAGGTATAGATTACTCTTTATCTAATGAACGTTCGTGGGTTCAGTGTCCTGTAGTTATTTTATACTACAATTTTCATTTACGTCTTAACATTATTCATGTTTACATTAATCCTTGTTTTATGTAGCTTGTAATGATGATTTCCATCCATCAGTTTAAGCCAAGGCCACTTCTTTGAGTTTTTGTGTGGGGAAAAAAAAGAATATAGATTTTACTAGTTATTTTTGCTTTAACTACATCTTCAGATCCATATTATCGTTGTTTAGATGAGGCAGTGATTAACATCTTCTATTGAAAAAAAGGGTAAATGTGCTTTTGGTCTCAAATGTTTCACCGTTTGTTTTTCAGCTGTGAAGATCAGCAGAAACCCTCAGACTGCATTTACCTCAGCAAAAAGGTAGGAAGCGGTTAATAATGACACATGTTAGATGAGAATGTTACTGGAGCTGGATAAACTTGGAAATGTCACTCCAGATGGTCTACAGGCTCATGGATGCAGAGTTTCTACAGACATGTGATTGCTGAACAGAAGTGTGAAATTTCACATATACATACCTAAAATAAAGCACTTCCCTGAAAAGTTTGGTCATTAAGATTGCAATAATCATCATGGCTGGCACAACCTCTTTTACCGATATGTACTGTTAACAGTAATTGCTGTTATCGGTGCTGTCTTAACTTGCAGGATGAGTGTTGGCCGAGGAAATCATATGACTGTGCCATGTGGTACATGTTTCTTCTGGAAAGTCTAATGTAAATATGGACAAGTTTACAGGTGCTATATGGATATTCATCATTAAAGGGTTTGGGATTTTACATTCTGCAAGCTGTCTGTGTTTCACAGTTTGGTACATTTGACCAAAGTTTTCACAGGCTGGATGATGCGGAAAATTTGGACATGTTGCTCCTCACCCATCTACTGCTGCACACTGCTATTCAGCTGGCTGAGAAAAGACTACTACACTTGCTTCATTCTTACTATAATGGCAAAATTGATCAGTTTCAGAGCATTTCTAAACCGGAAAAACAAAAGTTATCATTGGGTGAAAATAAAAGGAGCACCACCCAACACTTTTATTGTAATTTCCCACAGAAAGAGAGTTAAGAGTTTATGGCATTAAAAATATGTATGCAATTAAAATTAATTACTGAAACTAATTGGTCTTTAGCTGCATTTCTCAAGAGGAAACAAGTAAAGATGAGCATATTTTATCAGTGCAGATGCGATCTTGTCTGTAAGATACTATAATAATTGTTAAAAACAAATGAAGGCCAATGGCTTTCCTATTAATTATGAATATGCCACTGTTTAGAAATCTGTCTGACAACAATGTTGCTTTTCAAGCTGACTCGATGAGCTGGTTTTCAGAGGGCAATTAGTTGGAAACATCTGGTGCCCAGCTTCTCTGTTTCCACGCTCCACTCCACAAATGACTTTACAGTCACTCTGTTTTAGTTTTGCAGCAATTAATGAGCTCGGATGTTTATTTGCCTCATGCTGCGCTTCAGCAAACAGCTACATCTCAACTTAACTGTGCGTGCTTGAAGTCCTAAATCGACGTGATATGACTGCAGGTCAGAAAGTGGTCTTTGCAGAAAAGTTAGAATGTAAATGATGATTTAATACATATCTTTGTGGACCTGCTATCAAGGGTTAACTTTCTGCTCTGCCACAATTCATGTTAGTTTTCTCTGCATTTAATACTTAATCTTATGTGTTAAATGATGAACTGTGTTAGTTCAGTCACAGCTTTCACCATATGTTCCTCATCCATCCAGTTGACGGTCAGGTCCAGTTTCTCACATTAATCCCGATAAACCTTTCAGAGATACTGTGCCTGTTTTAGTCCAAGACAGTTAACAGTGGTACATTTTTGCGTTCTTAGTGTGAGTGTTTCATTATGACATCATTCAGGGTATAACAGTTTACACACTCCATCTTCGAAGGTTTCCAGCTTGATGGCTGAGGTGTATTCCTCTGGGCGACAACTCAAACTCAGAAGAGGTCTGTTTTGGGTCACATATTTCATCTTTGTTAAAAACTATTTTCAACTTGTAACAGAGCTTTAAGATTTCCAGAAACATGACTAAGGATATACTTGTGTTGAAATACATCATGGTTGTTTTTTCATGCAGTTGATGAGAGACTTTGCTCACTGTAGTGACTGTACAGGCAAGCTCACATCCGACTCTGACCAGATGTTTTGGAAGTATTGAGTCATTGAGCGGCATCATTTAGCGGCACGACCAGATGTGTAGATCTGAGCAGCGCTGAGCTCAGTAATGACTGAGATGACGTCACGGTTAGCAGAAACCTGCCTGTTTGTGGAATGTCACCAATTTTTTAAAGAAAGTTTCCACTGCGCATACAGGATGACATCCAGTATGGTACAAATGTGTCATTATTCCTGAGCGAGACTGTGACGTCGTGTTTAGTATCAGTGGACCCACAGGATGATGAGGTGCTTCATCAGAGGCAGATCTCTGCGGTTTTTACTCAGTCTGGAAAAATGACTGGCCCCTGGCCAGTTGCTGCAACTCTTTCATGATTTCACAGCAGTTTTTTTCCTCGACAAGGCATTTACTGGTAAAGCTTTGTCATGACTCCTGATGGGGGATCACTGAAGCATTCGCCACCTGTTTTTGTTCAAGGCAGAATAGCTGTATTTTATGGAAGGTTGGGAACCAAGCTGGGGTGCGGCTTGATTGGTCCTCTTGTTCTGCTATAGCTCTAAGGTGTGTATATACATCTTGATTTTACTGAAATTTAAAAAAAAAATGTTTTTATCAAATATAGGTTGGAAAAAAATACTCTGGTTCTGTTATTGGACCCCAGTCTTTTGCTGTAAGCTGTCTCTGCATTATAGTATTTTTGTGTGTTTCACTGGCTTTATTTACAATTAAATAAAGGCAATGAATACACTAAGGCTGTGTGTTTTGGGTCTTTTTAATCAATTTTTATCTTTTTAAATGGATCAAAATTATTAAGTAGTGAACATGCTAGGTAATTGGTCTATCATATATTTTTGCATGCGTTTGTGTATCAAAATCAAAATAAATGACATGCACATAATGGTCCACTCCTGGTCCTCGAGGGCCGGTGTCCTGCAACTTTTCAGGTTCAGTGGTATATAAACAGTCTTAATGCTAATTTGCTAAAATAAGGAGAAAATATATTCAGCTTCTCTGCACTTCAAACGTTTGGAATGCCGAGGTGAGGAAATGCTCCATCTTTACGCGTTTGTGCAGCACTAAGGTAAAATTTGTAGCTGTACTGTCTCTATAGGGTGTATGTTATATGTCTAAGCTGCAACAATTGCCCAAATATCAGTGGTGACTGAGCAACCTTAGTTGGACATCAAATTTTACTACATTATCAAATGCATATTAAGATGATTTTGAAGCATTATTTCCAAGGTTTCTATGTAGTCTTGAAAAATCTTGCGAAAGATTTACACAAATGAAAAGAGAAATTTGAAGAAACTTTGTACTTAATTGGAGCCATGCTATTGAAACACTGGACAGCTTACTGTATTGTGATGGACAAACTTTCAGCATTGATTCAGAATAAACTCTGAATTCACTTATATTTGCTGGTTTCTACATTCATTCATGGAACAGCATAACCACAGAAATCATTTGGTTGGTTTGTGCAGCTTATTTTTGAGCTGGACTATTATTTCATTCAAGTATTTTAAGAAAGGTTACTCGACTTACACCCTCTTTTCTGATTGGTTGTGTGTAGAAGTTTGGCTGCTTATTCCAGGAAGTGATATTTGTGTGGATGACTAAGCTCTTGGAGCTGGTTGAAGGTTTGCACTTGGAAAGTGTTTGTCCCCAAGCACTCTGTGTGTGTGCGTGCGGGTGCGTGTGTAGGTGTGTGTGAGTGTGCACACACGCACACGTCTTATGGTGATGTTGCTGCACAGATAACATCATGTTTTGACAGTCTCTTTGCCAGAGGCAGCAGCTAATAACCAGTGTAGAGCAGGGAGATTGAACTGAGGTGGTGATGTTAATTTTATGTGTTGGGAAAATTCCCTCATAAAAATTCAACTTTTTTGCTGTTCTGTTTCCTAGGCTGCTACCATTCACCTTATGAGTTGTTTATGATATTTTACTTGTCATTGATTCCTTTTACTGTTTAGTTGAGTCATCAGCATCTGTGCATGTGCAAAATTGTCAGATATATCAGAATGATTAGTAAGACATGGACCATCATTCTGTCTCAAGAGCAGGGATGGATCTATAAGCAGGGTTTGTGGGCTGAATGCAGCTAAGATCATTTCACAGATGACTCCTGCAAATCTTGTGTAATTTGACATTTTAATCCATAAATAAATGCAGCAGCAGACACCGTTTGATCGCTATTGTTTTCTCATTCGGCTGTCCTGGTGAAAAACACCAGATATTAGTGTGTTACCATGGTGATCTGTGGCTGAAGACATCATTTAGTCACTAAAAAGAAGGTGCAAACTGATTCTCTGTTTTGGAGAAAACTACAGCCTTCAAGGGGGCAATAATATGGGACTAAGTGGCTGCTGTGTTGCAACGTTAACACAATTTTTTTATTTATTTATTTATTTTTTTTTACATAGTTGTTATATTTAATGGAGACAATACATTTAATCATCCACTTTTGATTAATCTTCTCCAGCAGTTCTGGCTCTAGTTTTCTTCATATTGAAACTTTAAAAAAAAGCAGGGTTTAGTATATCCCCATGTTTAATGTATGATATATTATGTTGAACTAGGCACTGTCAACAGGCTTTGCAGTGGACTAGTGGGACTGCTTTCTCCCTGCATGAAACCAGACACTTGCATTGAAGTTGCTGTTGACAGACGTGCATCACCTGCCTACTGCTGTCTTTCTCAGTCAAACAAGTATAAATGCAAAGCATACAAATTGTGCATATGCAAAAGATGCACATGTAGGCCAAAACTACTCAGCCTGTTACTTGACTCCTCTGGCCATGCTAATAATGACGCAAAACGTCTTTATTTCTTTGTTCCATGTCAGGTTTTTGCCTGCAAAGCTATAAATTCATCCCACCTGACTGTGACGTGTAATGATCATTTAAACTGAGCGGTGCAGTAAAAACCCAGGGTGAGGAGGGAACCTTATTTAGTGGTCAAGTTATTGGACAAGAATAAGATAATAATTAGATTGAAAAATTGGCCCTACTTCAGCCTGTGTCCAGATTGAGGCACCTGATGAAAATTAAGCAGGAGTCTGGTGTCACACCTTCCTCTGTTCCTCATCTTCCCTGTATTCCCCACAGTCTCCTCCTCCACTGCCACCACACAAAGTGTGCCAAATAGTGATGACCTCACTCTGAACCGTGCCAGATTGGTCTTGTGTGACTAAGACTGTGTGCTTTAGATTCATTTCACATTTTCCCAGTGAGCAGCCAGAGTATTGAATGCCTTGTTTGCACTGCATGAATACGATGAAAGCTAAATCAATAAATGCAATCATAGTTATCAACAGCCCAGGTTATTAAGAGGGATGTTTTGCTTGTTTTGGCTCTACATGTTAATGGTTGTGATTCATCATGGAAAATTACTTTTAACCTGTAGCATTATGACTATGTGTGAAGCTGTAGGGGGTCTTGAGAAAACGCAGATTAAATATATATTTGGTCTTATGAAAAGCCAGTAGGCGTTAGGAGCAACAGAGGAGGCCAACAACTTGTCAGCTGCAGAATTGGTGCTTTTATTGAGCTATACTCTCAATGCAATATTGATGATAAGAATTTGACCAGAAAAAATATTGAACTCCTAAATCCCTTGTAGCAGGGCCACATATATCTTCGTTCAATATGTTCAATAAAGCTGTATAATTAGAGACATATATTTTTCCTGGCTGATATTGATTTCCAGTTTATATGTCTGTTGATTTTTATTATAACAAAAAAGATATCCATGACACCCTGCAGGTTCCTTCAAACGGGTAGTATTTCTGATTCCAACTAAAACAGAAGAACTTCAAAACCACCTCTGTGTATGCATATCCCTCTAAACTTCTTTGAAGTGCATCAACGCACATGCTTTTGACTGGTGTATTTAAAGAACAAAAGTATTGTGAGTTGTTCATTTGAACATATTAATGTGTTTGAAAGATAAAATCTTTTTTCTCTTTTAATATTGGAATTAGTAGCCGGCGCTAATTAAGTTTGTATATCTCAGGCTGTTCTGTTAAACATCAGACTAAATAATGAGTCAGGGTTCCCTTTCAGACAACAGTGTATTATATTATTTACAGTAAATGATGCTAAAAGCTTAAGAAAACAAATTTGGGAAAAAAGTTGTATAAATACATATTGATGACTGTTTAAAAATAAACTTCTGTAAGATATGAACTGATGCTGCTTCAGAATAATCTTTAGTGTTTTAAATAATTACAGAGGATTTAAAACTGTTAAACACAGATGTGATAAAAGTTTTGAACCTAAAGAACCTGTTCAATTTTACAAGCTCATTATTCAGTAGCAATGCACATAAAATAAATGCCATAAAACACACCAGGCTCCAGGAATTATCTATCCATTGTAATGAACTTCACATCAATTTTTTTTCCTGCTTCTGAGATTTTATAGGCAGTGATTTCATATTTGACATTTTCCTTTTAGAGTCTTTAATCATGAATCGCATCCTCTGAGAATGTATTTTAAAAATGCCATCACAGCACTAGTTTATTTTTAACTCCAGCAGAAATTTGTAAAAGAGGGAATGCCATTGCCATATGACGTGACTGAATTGTGGTTACGTGATATCATGTCTTACCAAGTAAGACTAAGTACTCCTGATTTTAAGAAAGAATTGGCAAACTTTTGACTTCAAAGGTTTGTGGTTGGCATCAGAAGGATTAATCAGAAGGATTAATAACTGTATCTGGTCATTTTTATTTCGAGGCTACCACCATGCTCTGTCGTTTATCTTTTTTGAATTTTGTATTGGATTAAAGGCCACGTTACTGTAATATGGCCTGGGCATTCCCACTGGGCTCCGTGCTGCTTCATTGATCTACTGAACAAAAGCTGCATGTTCCAATGCTCAGTCTTATTTTCCTTTCATCTCCTGAACCCTTTGTCTGCCTCTTTGGCTGAGCGTTTTCCTTAAATGAAACTGAATTGCTTATGTGTACACCATGACTAAATGTACCCTGCTTTCTTCTGACTCATTTTTTTTAATCCTCTGTGAACTCCCCTCCAAAACTGCTGTTGTGTGTACAGGTTCAGCAAATATTGTTTGCACTAAATAATCTCCAAAAATAAAACAACTCAGTCCAACAGGTTGCAAACATACAGACTCTGTAATGTTACAGTGTTTGGATAGAAGAAACGGAATGGTATTTTTAACAAGTAACAAACTAACTTGTCCTGGAGGACAAGGTTTCCGGTATACAGTATGTTACTATGGTGATGAACCCGGGGAAGAAGTGAACAGACTGTCCTGAACTGACCCTCGGTTTGTTGTGAGGGCTGCAGGTCTTGGTTATGGATTCAAAAACCACAATCATGACACACCTGAAGGTTGTAAATGTTGCAACACAGAGCTAGACCTCAAATTATAAATTATCCATGTGTGGCTTATAAGATTTGGAGGCAGTGTCTTTTACTTTAAAGATTTGCTGTTATTATGAATTAATTTTGACAGCCCCAGCAGGAAGCTGATATGTCATTGGGGTGTCATGGATATATTTTGTCTAAAGATTTGTGACATTAACATTTCCATGAATGGCATGTAAAATGATTTAATCCTGCAACAGATATTAGGATAAAAAGTTTCTTTTTCTCTCAAGAAAGATTGACAATGATACTGATCATAATTTTCTGATCAAATAAGATCTCAAGTTTGTGTTTGTTTTTTTAAAAGTTATCTGATTGTACTATAAGAACTGCAATATGAAGATCCATGAAAAGCTTTCTAGACTTCTTGTGGTGAGTGAGCTATAAATATTTATATTTGTAAATGAGGCAACAGTACACATCATGGTAATGAGAGAGCAAGCACTGTAGGATACAGTTAAACATTTTTTTTAAATCTAAGAAAACATGATTAAAGATTATTAATCTGTCATGGTTAGAACTCATACACATCAGTTTCTGTGTTGAGTAGAGTATGTAGATCCCTGCTTTAAAATTTTCAGAAATGTCCATGACAGATGGCAAAAAAGACAAAGTAACAACATCACAACTGTGCTGTACTCGGTTCAGTCTTCCTGTTTGCTGAAAGCCTGACTCTTTTGCAGGCTTGGAAAAAAAAACAAAAAAACACTGAAATGTCTTGACTTGACATAAATATACATTGAAAAAAATGCATCTATAATTACACAGTGGTAGTTGTTGAAGATAATTACATTGGTAAGGTTTTGAATGTTGCAGCTCATGGTTTCAGTTGAAGCCATGGTTGTAGAGGTTGTAGAGGTAACTCCAAGCTCTCCATCTAGATCTCATAAAGAAAATTTTGCCTCGACCACTAGTTCAAAAAGCCCTTATCTTGAATTTTTATATGGTATGCCAAAAAAGACCCCATTCAAGTATGAAACCCTTAAGCTAGGCTCTTATTCCTTTCTTGGAATTATACAAATGCTCATTTAGAGGAAAGTGAGAATAAAAGATTTCCCAGATTGAGGCCTCTAAGCTCAGCAATTTTCATTCAGAGACTTAAAAAAAGGATGAATACTTTGAACTGGTGTCCAAAACATGAGCACAAATGGCGATCGAAGCTTGTTGCAGAGCCAAAGATGCAGAGAAACAATCTTTCCTCTTACAGTCAAAATCTCTTGCACAATAGAGGAAGATGGCAATACGGACGTGGAATTGCTTTAGGGACAGATGGCAACCAGGTGAATGATTTCCCTGCTGGGATGAATAAAGTACTTCTATTCTATTCTATTCTATTCTATTCTTAGAACTAGAAGTGACTGCCCCTTAAAAAACCACATAATTGGAACTTGAATCATGTATTTTCAAGTTGAGCTCTCTCCATTAACTTTTAATGCATATATATATATATATATATATGTATATATATATATATATATACACTTCTTTTTGTGTGTTTAGTTACAGTAGCTGTAGTTTATATACTCCTAGGTAATGTAATCTATTCAAGTGCATCATATTTTATAAGCTCATCTTTTTTCTGGCATATTTATTGCCATTGATCAGATGGGAGCAGTCACTGCAGACAGGAAATATGGGAAAGATTGCAGAGACGTGACATGCAGTAAATGATTCTCTGGCAGCAAATCGAACTGAAGACCCGGTGCTTGATGCAATTTAAGGCCATGTGATTTCCACCCTAATTACTCTGCCATCAAGTGGCCCATCAGCTCATTTGTTGTAATTCTTTCTTTCCAATTGTTGCAAAGCAAACGTGTAGTCTTGGCTATGTTTGAAATTCCTGCAAAAAGCACAAAGATATAGAAAGCATGGTCCAACCTTTAGGTAATAAGTGAATAATTGTTTCTCTTTGATTTCTTTTAGCTATGAAGAAATGATATTAGTCATTGGATGTTCATTGGGTTTAGATCAATACTTTTACGATTGACCTCATGAAATTATGCCTTTACATATAGATTACCATTTTAGGTGACATATTTTTGTCTGACATTCTCCACAGACTCTTCCTCCTACAGGTGGCTCTGCTAGATCCTGTGATGGAGATGCTATAGGTTATTAAACAACTTACCAAAATTAGGACAGTGTTTCTGAAAATAAAATTAAATTAGGCTGAGCTGCTTATTGAATAACCGAAGACTCTCAGTACAAACAGCAGCATGTAATAGTGATTAAGGTCAATACATATGTGAGGTCAGTTAGATTCTTTCTTATTTCAGGTCAGATTTAATTCAAATTGAGATTATTATGGATGGATTTCTGTTCTGTATGTGAATAATTTTTTTAAGTATTGCTAATCTTATAAAAATATGTGACTCCTCTATAATAACATTCACGTTTCTGTGTGGACTCTGGGCTACTGTTGAATTTTATACTTATGCAGTATTACCTTTATTCTCAACCACAATGTGTCCGGCAGAAGTATCTCCTCACGTTTTGTGTTGGGTACATATGATACAAGGCTAAAAACACACCTTCAGAGCCTGGCAGAAGATCAAATTGACACAAATGTTCTTCTCTTGTTTTATCAGTAACTGGAACAAAATGTTAAGAGGAACACATTTAGTTTCAGGTTTTACTCCCAAATAATAAAAACAAAGTTAACTGGTATTAAGTTTGACAACCAAAGGAACTGTAACCCATAAAGTTTTGAGGCATAACTAAACTCCAGTGGTCTCAAACTGCAGTCCTTGATGGCCAAAATCTTGTAAGTTTTAGATATGAGCCTTTGTCCCTAAATGTCTAAGGGTTTTAGACACTTAAAGTAAGTTGCAAAACTGCCTCCAATCAAGCTTTACAGAACTCTTCTAATGAGCTAATATTGGAGCCTGGTGTACTGAAGCAGAGAGACATCTAGAAGTTACAGGACAGAAGCCCTTGAGGTCTGGAGTTTGAGACCACTTCTATATGCTATTTAGCACAAAGATTTCAGTTCTGTGTCTTCAACATAAAGTTGTATAGAGGATGCAAGCTCATTTAATACTTATGTGAACCTAGAGCATCTCTACATTTACAGTTCTATCTATTTTGAAACAACCATTTCCACTTTAATTAGCACCATCTTAAATTGGTTTATGTTGCTTGGTTAGTAATAGTCACATAGTCCTGCACAATGTTTTGAAGCTCAGAGATCTTCACAGTATAGCTGTATTAAAAATCTAATTGAAAATGACTGCTTAGATGTAATTTTTATTTTAGATGTATTTGAACTTTGATTTCTTATGGAAAATTTACTGCAGTTGGATTGACTTTGCCAACCCTCGATAAAGATCTTAATGAATAATATCCTTGGGAAACAAATACCAGTAGAAACCTTTTGATGGTAAAAAAGAAGAAAGAGAACAGTTAATTGTATTTGATATAATCACCCCGACATTTAACAATATTTTAATAACTTATATCTTGATTTCCGGTATCCCTTGACAAATATTTCTATGTATTTTCATCTAAAAAAGTTCCCCTAGTCCTCCAGGTGTGCATGTATTTGTCCATAAAGAACAAGAGGATATGCAGCAGCACATAGAATGAATGAATAAAGAACCTACAAGTATATATTTATACTAGAGGTATAAATATGTCATATTTCTGTTATCCTGGAATTTTGTTTCAACAAATCATCTTGAAAATAAGTGAGTCTATCTCAGCCAACATGTTAAGTGACATAGTGAAATGCTCTTGATTCCTTTATTAAATGTGATTATTTAAATTTTGGTGAAACCTGACATGTAAAAGCATATTTCAAGTCTTTGACAGACTCTTTTGTTGGCCTTACTGCACCTCATTAGACATTTTGTTACCCTTTACAGCTCTGTATTTGATTCAGGCTGCTGACTCAACTTGTGGATCTCATTGTAAAAGAGTGATTTTATTCACAGGTGATGGTGTTTTCATCAGAAATAATCCTTTTAGTTCAGATATAAATGCATACAAAAGGCAGTTTTAAGTGCTCTGGGAATCCCAGCTCTAGAGCAGAAGGGAAAATGTCAGTGCCGTGCATTTCTGTGTGCTATGTTGGTCTGATGCAGATGAAATAAGAGGCGGCATAGCTGGTGGAGATTAATTTAAATTTGGTAGAGGGAAGGAAACTTGTGTTTCTGCATTACAACGTGGGAGCATAGGATGCATAACTGGTTTAAAATTGATGTATGCCTGGTTGTTTGTGTGTGTGTTGAGGAAAATGTCATTACTTCCAGCTTAGGTGTTAGGGGGAGGTTTACACAAGCTTATCACTGTTGTTGAGGTTTTTAAGTTTGTTCAGCACAATGGAGGCCTGATGTTGTAAAGTGCAAATTGTGTGCAGCTGCTGAAGGGGGACGTCAGTGCTGTGTTTATAACAAGAAGGTTCCTGGATGTGAGTTTGTAAATGTATCCGTTTTGGGTCTACAGTGAGCTGGTAGCTTCTCTACTCTAAATGCCACCTTTTGCCCTTTGACTGCTGGTAATGGGCAGCAAGATTTGTATTGTACTTTCCGTATGAAAAAACTTTATTGCTTTGATGCCCTCAATTTTTTCTTTCGGGTCACAAATTGCCAACAATTTTTATTTTTACCCCTCCAGGGGGTCTTTTGTGGGCTCTAGTGTCCCCTATATGAAAGTAAGCTGGCAGGAAAGGGGGAAGCAGAGGGGAGGAAGACATGTGCCAAACATCGTCGGGTCCGGGAGTCAAACCCACGACAGCCACGTCGAGGACTCAAGGCCCCCAAACATGTCGTGCTATCCCCTACGCCACCACGGCACGCCCAAATTGCCAACAATTTAGTCAATTACATCATTATACAGCCTTCTTTTTTCCTTTACATCTTTTAGAGATTAATCTCAAAGTTTTATAGCTTTGCCACCTCCAGGGATGGTTACAGAATGAATTTGTAAATATGTTAGCCGCCTAATGAGTTGGCTTTAGCTGGCTTAGTTTATTGGGGGATTTAGAACAACATTTGATCTTAGAAAATGTCTTATCACAAGGAAGGAAAAATCAATGATAAGATGCTTTAGTGGTAATCTGCTTTTGATGGAGACTTTGTCTTGATGCGCAAGAGAGAGATTTTCTTTCAATTGTTTTTGTAATGGCTTTATTGGAGCTTCTTTTGCTCAATCAATCCTCAGATCTAGGAGTAGAAAATATCATGAAAGGCAAAAAAAAGCAGATGAAAGCTTTGCCTCATAGTCATGTTTAACTGAGGCAAACCAGTCATTGTTGTAAAAATATTTGTATGCTCTGAAGTAAAGTGTTATTTGCTAAGGAATCACATCTAAAGCTTCAGATTGGTTTAAGGGAAGAATAAATAAGCCATGGTGTGTAACATAACCAATTTCCATATAGAGCCGAAAGCTTAAGAGGATTATATTTGAACCAATTTCATTTATTGTTTTGACTGCCCCCCCTTCTTTTTTAATATAAAATGGTTGTTAGATTTACCTACTTCTGAAATTACTCTAAAAATTCCTCCCATTAATGTGTAAATACTCTGCTTATTTCAGTTGATACCAGAAATGTAGATCCTCCTGTCAAACTGCTCTGCAGATATTACAAATGTTTATTTCACTTGCTGGACTCCTGATTGTTGTTTAGAATTGATTTAGATTTAAATCAACTTGGAATGTATGTTTAAGCACATACAGACAACATTTCCAGGGGACAGTAGGCAAATTCAAATGTAATATTTTTCACAACATATAACGTCTTATTTTCAGTGTACATTTCTCTAGCTGGATTCTAAAGCATGTGTTTTTATTTCTGCCATGTAATCCTGTACAGATAAGCAGACGTCATCACATCACTGGGGGAACGTTTGTAATAGTAGCTAATGGCTAATTCCAAAGGAACATCATTAACATAAACTACTGTAAAGATCACCATCACTATTACCGATGGATCAGTCATTCTGCCAGTGATTGAAATGGATTGCTTGATCTGCTCTGACAGGGAAACCATAGGTGAAACAAAAAAACCTTATTTGTTAAATGCATTAAGTTGACATACATGTTCTAAAATGGATATTCTAAAAAACTGATTAGATGCGTAAAACTCAGATCCTAATCAGTATAAAATAAGTATACAAATAAAAAAATATATACACCATGTTCAAAATTATTATGCAAGTGATATTTTCTCAGATTTTCTTAAATGGTCCATGCAAATGATGGTCATGAACTATTACAGTATAAATCAAATTTTACTGAACAAAGCTCCCCATGAGAACAGTATATTTTTCAAAAATAAAAAAAACTCAAAATGCACTGTTCCAAATTATTATGCACAGCAGATTTTCTAAACATTTTATGGATTATAAAGAACTGCATTTTTTTTTAATGTGCAGCATTAACTGGTCACATGTATTAACATCAAAAGCTATTTCAATCAAAAACATCTTAACAAACCAAGTTGCATGTCTTTGATATCATCTGCACAATTCTTGCATCCATTAAACTTGTGAGTTTGTGGAAAGTTTCTGCTTGAATTTCTTTGCAGGATGTCAGAATACCCTCCCAGAGCTGCTGTTTTGATATGAACTGCATTCTACCCTCAGATCTTCTGCTTGAGGAAACTCCAAAGGTTCTCAATAGGGTTGAGGTTAGAGGAGGAGGTGACCACACCATGAGTTTCTCCCCTTTTATGCCCACTATCTGATGATTTTCATCAGCAGAGAGATCCTTTCTCTTTCTCATATTGCTTGAAACCTGTGGCCTGCTTAATAATGTGGAACATCCTTCTTAAGTAGATTTCCTTTAATTGAGCTCACTAGACAAACTAATCAACCCAACTCTCTGAAATTAATTATAGTGATTCAAAGAGCCCTGACACACAATATCATCTATAAATTTAATAGCACAACAAAAAATTTAATCTTTGACACTTTAGTCCAATTTGCATAATAATTTGGAACACGATGTAGTTGGAAATTGGCTTATGGGACCAACTGCTACTTTTCTAACTTCCTATGGCACTTCTGTCACTAGGTTGAATGTAAATGAAGACGCCAAAACTTCATAGATTTAGTTAATCTGGAACCCTGTTGTCCTTCCTTGCAGTCTGACATCTTTCCTTCATGCATCAGCAAAGGGAAGTCAGTCCAACTTGACATCATTTTAAGACCAAAAGTAAAGTAACTTTGACACCGTATAGCTGTAATGCTGCTTACTGTCAGTAAAAATTGTAATGATCCTTTTCACCTCTTATGGTTGGATTTACCTAACTCTTATGTAGAATTACTGTTGAATTGGGTTGTCTACACAATGTGTTGATCTATTCATTGCCTCATTATAATAACTTATTAATAATTTTGATTTGCATCACTGAAAGTTATAGGTAGAACCAGTGGGTTCTAGTTAGAACCCACTGGTTCTGTATGTTTATTTCTTAAACATACAGTACATGGATTGGTCTGTTTTATTCTTTTCTGATTTGCACACATGGATGATTGGATGATATTTGCAGTAAAGGGTTTCCATTGATAAAATTCTCAAGAGGAAAATACCTAACAGGTAAATGAGCTGTTTTTATGTTTGAGCCTATTGATGGGGCATCAATAAGCCGTTAACTGCTTTATCGCCCTCCTCTTTATTCTGCTGTCATTGCTTTGTGTCTGTATGTTCTCCAGCTGTTTGCCTCCTGTAGGCTTATGCTGCAGCTATTGCACTGAAAGGAAAGGAGAATTAATTATAGATACAACTCTATTACACCTTGTTTACAGAAGAAAAAAAATACAGAGGAGAAAGCAGACAATTCAGCTGCTAGTAAGTAGCCAAATCAATTCAGCTTTGTGGAGAAACAATATATGATAAGGGACAAATATTTCTACCAATGAACTGCACTTACCCTCTGACAATTTTGACATGGTCAATGTTCTAGTGTTTTCTACAAAGAGATTTGTTTAGTTAGATTAAAAGTGTCAAAGCAAATCATCACAAGGATTACGGTTATTACAGGTGTTAGAATAATGTGATAGGGAAGCAATCGATTCTTGTATTAAGGTGGCAGCCAAAGTCTTGTGCACCCAGAGGTAAAATCTATTGTAAACATAAATAATTCGAAGGATTTACTTGAAATCTGAGTAGGAAATTTCACAATTTTATTTCTGTCTCCACAAGATAAAAATGACAAAATACGTACAGAGCGCGTCATAAAGGCTTGTTTGTCCGGCTCATTCTAACAAGGTCCATTTCAGAGTTCAGGGCGTGTCAGAGACGTCATGTTGGGGAATTTTTACTGTTGGCTGCTTGCAGGCGCTGTTGGCAGCTACAGTTCAGAGAAGTTCCTCTTCGCCTGTAGCTTAAGAATTTGCAACAGTTGGCTTGTGAACGCTCAAATCAGACTCGACACCTTTACTTCAGCCCTATTAAGAACTTCCATCTCCTCAAGTGCTGAGTGCTTCTACATTTTTCACTTACCAAATTATGAATGATGAACTGATCTTTCTTAAAATCATGTAAATCGTTCAGTCTTTTGCCAACAAGCCAAATGTGTTAGAAGTAATGCCTTGTTGTGTTTGCTGGTGTCGGCCGCAGCAGCAGATACGTGTGAACATGGCCAGCCGCTCAAACACCTTCCCTCCTGTGTGTGAACAGATCTCACATAGGAACCAGATTCTGAGTGTCTGGGTCAGGGTCATGAACAAACGGACCAGAGGAGAGGCCCCATACGAACGTCAGCCGTGATCTGACCTGACCTCTGACCTCCCTGTCTCACAGCGGCTCTCTGTTCCCGGTGGTGTCTCACAGGATGTCCTCTGTTGGAGATGGCACAATCCTCTTTTGTTGCCCTTTCTCCATTTAGATTGTCATCATAGCAGCTCTAAGTTTAAATATACTAACTAAATAATTTAATTTAATTTAAACTTTGTTTAAGCAAGATATTAAGAAAAAGGCTGAAGAGAAATATCTCCAATTTTCTAGTTACTTTGCAGAGTTTGCTGCTTTACCATCTCCGATTATTGAGTCGTTTTTTTGTCCCTACAGGGACCAGATGGGCCATCTCCTGAAAGTGATAAATTTGTTGTCGGCTCCTTTATCTTATGAAGCATAACAATGGGCCCTCTGTGCACAAATTAGCACTTTCTCCACTTTCATAAAGTTTAATTGTTTATGACGGTGGAAGTGAGGGACATTGTTAGAGCTTCTGTTCAGTAGATGGCCCAAATTGTTGCAAATAAAATAAGGCTATGTTTTCTAGTAGAAAAAGAAGAAATCCAGCTTTTTAGTTGTTCAAACTTTGAAAGCACTTTTTAGATAATGGTTCATCTATGAAAAGTCTAGATAATTTGCTTTAGTTGGTAAGTTTGCCTGTCTAATAAGCTCCACTTCATCAGTATTGTTCGTCTTCCTTATGCCCAGGTGTAGCTGCAGTACCTTCCCACACTGCCAGTCAAGATGGTGGTGTTGTCGCTCAAAATCTGCGTGCGACAATGCAACGTTGTGAAGACGATGCAGTTTGAGCCCTCCACAGCTGTTTATGATGCCTGCAGGATTATCAGAGAGAGGGTCCCCGAGGCTCAGACTGGACAGGGTGAGCCTCTCAACAACACTGGAATCTGCAGCATCAGCTAAGAAACGACAAAACTCTGGAGAGTTCAAAAATGGAAAAAATTGCCAATATTTATGCATTGCCTTGCAAAAGTATTCCTATCTTCTTCCACATTTGCATGTCATGTTGCAACAAATTTTTGTTTTTATTGTTTAGATTGATATTTTTTTATATGACAGCAAAACACAAAATGGTGCATGATTGTAGGAATAAAAGGGTGCATTGTGTCCAAAAATCAGCTGCAGTTACAGCTTTAAATCAGGACACCTGTTTTCACCATCCTCCACATGGCTTGTTACAACCTTTAAATGTACATTTTTAAGGGTTTCCTTCAACAAAAAAATGCATGTCTACTAAATGCTCTTCTTCAAAGACCAGAGTTTTAGAGCGCATGGCCTGTAGTTTTCTACTCTAGATGGTTAATTACTAATAAGATGACATATGAAGGCAATTGGCTGAACTGGATTTTATTTAGTGGTGTGAAAATAAAGAGGACTGAATTTAAATGCAGATATTGTTTTTCTTTGGTAAGAACTTTCACAAACTGTTACTTTCTTTCTATTACACAGTTATGCGAACACCACGGTGACATTTGTGAGAAGAGTTAAGGGGATGTGAATACTTTTGGAAGTTTTTGTAAAAATATTCTTTTTGATATTTTTAGGAATACTGATTTTTTATTTTATTTTATTTTTTTTTAATACGGCATAATTTACAGATATTTTTTAATTTCTTCCTTTTACTAAGTATAATCTAATTCTATATTTGCACAATGTTTTTTACATTGTACAATAGATAAACAGTTGTGCCTTTTATGAGTTCAACTATAAAATCTGAAATTCTTTCCACAACATCCTGGACCACATGTTGGAGCCTCATCAATCTTAGCTTTTAATTTATTTTTTGTGTCATGTCAGACTTATTTGTTCCACATGGCTCCACTGAAGTCATCATTCACTCCTTTATGTTTGCAGATGTTTTAGACTTGGGATTTTTGTTCCAATAAACTTTTAATATAGAAATTCCTTGAAAATGCCATTATCTTCTCTAAACCTGAGCAAGTGTTGCGCCTGACGATGACCTTTATTTTCTGTGCTCAAGATGTTTTCTGATGATCTTTCTTTTCGATAAACATCATCTAAACCTTTGATGTTTATCTTCACTGCTTTAGCCTCAGATTACGGCCTCTTCCTGTCTGATGAAGACCCCCGGAAAGGGATCTGGTTGGAGTCTGGAAGGACACTGGACTATTACATGCTCCGTAACGGGGTAAACGCATCCGTCCGTTTAACCCGCAGCCACATGGAGCGAAGCTGCAATCACGGCTTGAACGTTTGCTTTGAACATAGAGTAAAGCTTAAGGGAACTCTTACATGAAAATTATGAGACCACAAAGACACACACTAGGCACACACAGTTACCTTGGTACCTTTGTGCGAGTCACACACCAGACATGGATGTGTGAATAACGTAGACAAACTCATCAGCAGTCTGTCAGTTAATGCCTGGCTGTAGCTGTGCCACTCTTAAATTGGTTCCCCTCTTCAAATTCACCTAAGGCAGCCCAGGTAGGAGGCATGACTGTGACCATTTATTGTGAACCAAATCTCAGCCCATTGTTGTAACTCGAAGTGGAGCGGCAGGCCGTGATAGACAGCCGTTAAATAAGGTTTTCAGGCTTCTGTTCTGCGACCTGGCTGCAAATGATCATTTCCTCAGCGGAAACTTTCGATTTGTGTCTCCGTTTCTCTCCTTCTGAAGTGAAACATACAAATTCACCTCCTCTAGTTTTGATTATCATTTTAACTATGTTTTCCCTCTCGTGTTTGAGCAGGATATTCTTGAATACAAGAAGAAGCAGAGGCCCCAGAAAATCAAAATGTTGGATGGAGCCGTTAAAACAATCATGGTGGATGACTCAAAAACAGTGGGCGAGCTGCTTGTGACTATTTGCAGCAGAATAGGTACATCGTAATCATCCGATCTGCATTCTTTCTCCTTTTTTTACCTTCAGCAAAATGTACTTTAAAATTAGAAATTGCAGTCGAACTGCATTGATTTTGCTCGGAGTAGAAACTAGTCCAAACTGTTTTTATTGCTTTTGTTGGTGCAGCTTTGTTGCACATCCATAATATAAAATATATATCTGTGGCTTGCCCCCACACTCATGCTTATGTAGTTTTCAGGTGTAAATGCTGCAATTATCAAATGTGAAATAAAAAAAAAAAAATTAAAATAATTTAATTTTTTATTCCCTTTTCTTAACCTCTTACACCCTAAGTGAGCCGAGGTCACATGGCAGCTGGACCCACCGGTGGGTCCGTCGGGTTCTAGAGGTTAATTATGTGCAATTTCACTTTGGTTAGCAAGTATTGACATTTTTTCTTTGCCCTTTTGTAGCATGACAAAGTAATTTTGCAAATGACGCTCTTTGCATCTTAAGATTTATCTTTAGGTCTGTATATAACAAAGTCACTGGACTTTTATGTAAAATAAATATTTTTACTTTTGATCTCAGGCATCACAAACTATGAGGAGTACTCTCTGATCCAGGAGACGGTGGAGGAAAAGAGGGAGGACGGGACGGGGACGCTGAAAAAGGACAGGACACTGCTGCGAGACGAGAGGAAGATGGAGAAACTGAAAGCCAAACTGCACACAGATGATGACTGTAAGTTTTAAAAAACAAGCAAACAAAAAACATTTTAACTGACATGGAAAGCTTCCCAACCTAAATGAAGTGGATCTCTTACATAATGCACTCATATGAGAACATGTCAGTTACTTATAAAGAATGGACTCCTTGTCTCTTGAAGACATTTCACTTCTCATCCAAACAGTTTCTTCAGTTCTGAACACAGGCTAGGAATAACTTCTGAATTGTAGTTTAGTCACTAGCCTTCCCTTCTACTCTGTTTGATATTTGTGTCGTTGTCATTCAAGTAACAAATAACTGAGTTGTTTTGGTCTCATCTTAAGAAATGGCTGGCTGTAAACCTGCCAAGAAAGAAGAGTCATGGCTGCTGTTTAGGTGTTAGAAAGATCATGACTTTCTGTGTCCATATATGGGAGCTCTACATCTAATATTCTTACTACTATTTGAATCTGAAAAGCTTTCCCATAAGGATGTGTTCAACCTTGCACACAAGCAGTCTCTTCTTCTCATAAACATTCACTGATCTAATTTATGTGGTAAGCGGATAGAAATGAATGTGTGATTCGCACTCCAATTAGATTTTTGTAAACTGGCTTTAATGTTATGACAAACGTTGCAGCAATTTGTTTCCCAGGATGTTTTCTGTACATTTTTGCTTCACAGTGCGAGGTAATAAATGTACACACAGGACAACACATTATTTAAATCTAGTGCATTAACAACAGCTCAAGCAAATGAAATCAGTTAACTTCATTTAATGTTGTGTTTTAGTGAACTGGCTGGACCACAGCAGAACATTTAGAGAACAGGGCGTGGACGAGAACGAGACTCTGCTGCTTAGACGCAAGTTCTTCTACTCAGACCAGAACGTTGACTCCAGAGACCCAGTCCAACTCAACCTGCTTTACGTACAGGTGAAGTGTTTAAGATGTATTTAATGTCCTTTGCAGTAAAAGACTGGCAGGAGTGATTTTTTATTTTTTATTTTTTTTGTTAAAAAAGGTCCACCAATTTGTGTTTTGTTGATCAAAATAATTATTTTTGAAAAATAAAGAAATATATAGGTACTTTTTATGTTACAAAGTCACAAAAATATGCATGCAAGTAATTTTAGGACAGCACAGCACTAAAGTTTCTCCTTTTTAAAAAAATAAAATTAACAAAAAAATATTATTTGTTGCTGTTGCAGGCACGAGATGACATCCTGAATGGTTCCCACCCTGTGTCTTTTGACAAAGCCTGTGAGTTTGGAGGCATTCAGGCCCAGATCCAGTTTGGACCTCACATAGAGCACAAACACAAGCCTGGATTCTTAGAGTGAGTATTTGACTTCATTTTATGATTTCTACGAAGATTCAAGATAAAAATAAAAAATAACATATTTAGAAATTTTTTTCCCCCATTAATGAAGTTCAAAGATTGTGGAGAAACTGTTTAACTCATCTTTGCTGCTTTAATTACATCCTCAAATGTATTTGATTTCTTTCAAAGTCTGAAAGAGTTCTTGCCCAAAGAGTACATAAAACAACGAGGAGCTGAGAAGAAAATATTTCAGGTGTGTGAATTTCATCCTCGTTTTAGTTTTCTTTTTATCTCAACAATGTTGTGTAAGTAATAATTTCCTCTAAACAAAATTAAACCTGCAGGAACACAAAAACTGTGGAGAAATGACAGAGATTGAAGCAAAAGTGAAGTATGTCAAACTGGCACGGTCTTTGCGAACGTACGGCGTCTCCTTCTTCCTCGTCAAGGTAAGTCTGAAGTTATGCACAAAATTTTGTGTTTTATGCTAAAAGATTCTGACGAGCTGCACGAAATACTATGAAATTGAAGCACAGAGTAAGAGAAGAAGTCAGTTGCAGGCAGTTCATGGTGGTGCTGGAAAGAAACTCTTCTGTCTGTGCAGCAGAGGAGGTTTCAGAGTGAATGTAGAGCGGTTGGAGTGACTGACAGGTAGTAGGGCACAATGTGCAGGTATATGTTCATTAGAGTCCAACTGGCAGCAGAATCCAAATGAATCCAGCAGACTTCTACTACTATGTACCATAAAGACAATATTCTGCATTACATCACTGAAAATCTTTCTATTAGCTGAAATTTATTTTTATTTTTTTTGACTATATCAGTCTTGCACTAATATTTCACACAAATAAGTTTTTTTTTCTTTTTTTATCTCATCGCCAGATAGTTTAATCTCTAGAAATTAGTTACAATGAGTAGGTATGAAGAATGAAATCACTTCCAATAGTAGATCACATGTTACAGTTTCTGCTCTGCCTTTTTATTCCTACTAAAAATACCACAGAAATCTAAAAGTGTCCTTTAACTTCTTGGTCCTCCATATGAATTCCCCTTGGACAGTTCAGCTTGGTATCTCCTTTTGTCTTTGAGTCTTTGGATCTTGAGGTTAATCCGGTGGAGCAGAAGCGTCTCTGAAACAACCCTGGAAAACTTCAGCCGGCGGCTTCTAACCTTTAACTCGCAGAAGCCTTCAGAGAGTTTACAGTCCCTGCAGGACTTCTGCACACCTCACCTCTTGGCCCTCACGTCACAGCCCATCACATTCTCTCGGCCTGCTCCCACTGGCTTCACTTCCACAAGAGGCCTTTGCTCGTTTTCCACACTGAAAACCCAAAAGCTTTTATGCATTTTAGAGAGGGTGTTTGCAATATGATATTGAAAGCTAAGAGAATTCAGAAAGAGATTTCAATCAGCTGATGTAACGATAAGGACACACATTTCTTTCTTTCTTTTTTTTTTTTTTTTTACTAATTAAGGCGGTTTCTATTTTTTCTTTGCTGCTTAGACTGATGTAAAGTTGTGCCACCAGTAAATAGATATGGAAACTAAATCAATCTCTTAAGTTTTTTTACATGAATTTCTGTCCTGTTTTCTGTCTGTAATCTCTCAGCTAAACATCATAAAGGCAATTCAAACTTGTAAGGATTTTAATTGACTCTTTATATTCGTGACTTTTTAAATTCACTCAAATAAAGTCATTTTGTATGCCATAAAATTCTTGGGTTCAAACAGATTTTATTGTTTTTATGTCATATTATAAATTTTAACCACATTTTGGATTTTTACTTACCTTAATGATAAAATTGAACAGAAATTAATGCTAGAATATATCCTTTTGTAACTTCACTCTGTTCTAATTTGCTAAGAGTCACCTCTACATTGTGTGTAATGTTTGAGGCTTAAATGTTATCTATTGATATGTCTGACTGAAGTAAAGTCTCTCTTTTTATTACAGGAAAAGATGAAGAGTAAGAACAAGCTGGTGCCTCGGCTCCTGGGGATCACCAAGGAGTCGGTGATGAGAGTGGATGAGAAGACCAAAGATGTGGTTCAGGAATGGCCTCTCACTACGGTGAAGAGGTGGGCTGCGTCGCCCAAGAGCTTTACGCTGGTAAGGCCGCCACACGCCCACGTTCTGTCCAGAGGCAGAATGAGAAAAGCTGCACACACCGCAGAGCCAGCTATACTACACATTTATCACATGACTACTTTTTATAGTCTGACAAAGTAGGTAATCTAGCTCTATTATTTTGCAAGTCTGGATAAGAACTGGAAAAAAGAATGGAGTCTGGAAAAGGTTTGAGTTTCTACACTGTTATGTCCTGGGCAATCTGAAGGTAGATCTAAAATTATTTGACCTTGTTTTATATTTAGATGACCTCTTTCAATAATTGATTTCCACATCAAAAATAAAGTTTTATTCATTTCATTTATTACAGATAAATTCACACACAAAAAAATTGAATTTTGATGGTAGTTCATATTGTAGACGTTCATACAAATCTTTGGGATATTTTATTTACAAAATAAAGTTATCAAAGATCACAAATTGACTTAGAGGAGTATTGATTGAAAATCCAGTATTTTAGATTTTAGCATGATGAGCAAAGTAGCGTGCAGTTACCAAAACCCAAAATTAAAATAGGACCTGCTGAATCGGACTGAATCGTCTTGTTTTGTGATTTGTGAATCTTACCAATAATAAAACTCATCAAAGTAAATATTTTGTGTTCAAAAGTCCAGAGGATTATAAAGAAAACTGATGGAAATATGTTTAAGTTCTAACTTAATTTTGTAAATTTTAAAAAAATCGTTGTGAACCCTGATTCTGACTTTTCTGCCTTAGAGATTTTTATTTTTACTTTTTATGTTGCGTATTGCTCACTTTTCATTCGTCTCCTTCAGTCCTCTGAACAAACTCTTTTCTCTTTGCTGCCAATATCTCTCCTTTGTGTCAGCACTCAGAGGCCCAGCCACTAAACACGGCTTTAGTGTTGTAGGTGTGTTGGATCTCTGTTCCAGCTCGATTAACACAGCCTATTGTGTGGAGGCTAATTTTCTGGAGTGCTTTTAACCATTTAGGCTGTCTGTATTGGGGTCACTGATTTAGAGGTTGTTTAGCTTCTCTCTGTTTACCCTTTTGCATATTTTTTTTTTTGTGGAAAGATGCTAAAAATAAGTGAAAGCTGCAGCTAAATCTTTCCTCATGGAAGCAGTTAGTTTTCCTGCATTAAGGTTTACCTCCAGAACGGCTCTCGGGTTAATCTGACTCTCTGCCGCAGCTTCATATCAGCCAACACAATGTGCGGTGCTCATCTGAGTCGAGCCGTCTCCACGGATTCACTTTAATCCTCCCAGAAAATCCTCAGCCTGTATACCGTACATGCTCTGCTTTCGGCTACTCCTTTTACAATTTCACACAAATCGGATGTTTCACTCTGTGGATGCGTTTCTGCAGGACTTTGGGGAGTACCAGGAGAGCTACTACTCAGTGCAGACCACCGAAGGGGAACAGATCTCTCAGCTCATCGCCGGTTATATTGATATCATCCTCAAAAAGGTGAGACATTCATCACTGGAGACCCGTAATCCTGATGTTTTAGTATTCTCCTGAGGGCTACGTGTTTTCGGCTTTGCGGGTGATTGATGGAGACCATGCCGCTCTGTCATGCTGCTGTAGTTAAATGAAAAGTAGCAGAGGAAGGCTGGCATCCTATAGTGCTGGTATACAGCAGGAGCTCATATCTTAAGCCCAAAGTAAAATCTGAAATGTATGTCTGGGTATCTGAATGTGTGATTTATTGAATTTTTTTTAGGCAAGTTGAAGATCTTGGCTCATCTTATGATTTGTTGTCCTCTTTCCAACTAAACAGGGCTTAACTAAACCACAGTCTGATTTCCTGCTTTTCTTCTGTGTTTGCCTCTCTCCTGCAGAAGCAAAGCAAGGACCGGTTTGGATTAGAGGGTGATGAGGAGTCAACCATGCTGGAGGAATCGGTTTCCCCTAAAAAGTATGGAAATCAGACCTTTTCGGTTTATATTTGAAGCATGGCTTGAAACTTGCCATTTCTTCATGTGTGCATTTTGCTGATTGAGTTGAACAACAAAAAGAATCGCTTAACTGTATTCTCTTTATAAAACATACATATCCCAGTTTAAATGGGAACATTATGATGATGTTGAACACATAACCAGTACATAACAAAGCTATGTACACATCACTCTAACAAGCCACTACAACAGCTTTAACATCCTTCTATCTACCTGGACTACATTTTGACACGGAGAACACATGCCTGACATTTTTCATCCTTCTGTGGGAGGAACATTGCCTCATTTAGCCTCAGGTAAAACTGTGTTTCTGTCCATTCAACTGATAGTTTTCCTGCTTTCAGCATTTTACAACATTTATACTTCTATACACCACCCCCCCATCTCTATGCAAAGGCAACAATCTGTAACACTGCAGAAACATTGCACACCCAACTTTGCAAGTCTGTTCTGCAGCAAAACAAATAAGCCTTTGTTTGCTGAAGGTGGAAAGATTTTTCCCTGTCTGTCTTTATTGTGTTTAAGGTCTTTGTGGCTGATGTGTAAAATCCAAACTACCTCGGTATGATTATGAACGTGTCCAGTTAAAAACATAATTCTAGAACGATCTATTTTGATGGTTTGCTTCTTTCAGAAAACGTTTTTAAAGGATTTAACTTGCAGAATTATTCAGACTAAACGAGTGTTTCCCCGTTTTTTTCCCATTACAGCCAAAAGCTTTATGTATTATGGTGGGATTTTATGTGGTAGATAAACACAAGATAGCTCATAAAATGTGAAATGGAAGTTAAATGGTGCAAAGTCTCTCAAAATTGAATACATTAAAATCTAACAGATGTGCCCAGATTTGTATTGAGCCTTCTAACTTTGAAGGGATGTAGCTATGATAGACTTTATTAAGGTAAATCAGTTAGTCCATCTGTGTGTCATTTATTCTTAGCCTAAGAGGAGCTTTTCTTTGAAGGGTTCTCTCACGCTGTGGGAACACAGGAAACAAATGAAACAAAATTTATAAAAGTGCTGTGGAGGAAAACTAACAATACTGTCTTGTCAGTGAAACACGGTGGAGGCAGCATCATGCTGTAGGACAGAGTTGTGAAACGCATTTTCACGTCGGGCCACATCCAAATTACAAAATTCCTCAAAGGGACAGAGGTGGGACAATGTATTGATAAAATTAGTATTTCATAAAATGTAAAAAAAAAAATAAAAAAAATAGTAGCTTTTCACATTGGGTCATGTACAAATGAAAAGCGACTTGATTCGACTGATAAAATAATACTTAAGCACACAAATGTTGACGTTCAATTTATGAGCGCCACATGAATAATTGGTGGGCTGGATTTGGTTAGAATATGCAGAAGACTTGAGACTGGGACAGAGGTTTACCTTCCAACAGGAAAAAAAATCCCTAGCGATACAGCAGTAAGCTACAGTGGAAAGTGTAGGTGTTAGAACAAAGTCCTGACCTAAATCAAGTTAAAAACATTTTTGCAAGGCTTATAAGTGTAACTTTGTGGTTGTTACATGAAATTTGTGAAAAAGTCTGAGTAACATTTTTGCATGGTACTTCAAAAAACATTGTCAAGCAAGCATCAGCCTTCGACATCATTATGCTGCACGGCTGTAGACTGATGGTGCTCATGTTGTACTCTTGCAGGTCCACGATACTTCAGCAGCAGTTTAACCGCGTGGGTCAGGTGAACCAAAGCTCTGTGGCGTTGCCGGGAGTGATCCGCTCTGGCTCTATTGGCACCGAGTCGCCCAGCATGGGCACCATGCCGTCCCCTCAGCAGCAGATCACCATGGGTCAGATGCACCGTGGCCACATGCCTCCACTGGTACAACATTAGATGTTGTGTGGTGTCTTAAAGTGCTTAACAGATTTTTTTTTCATTTCTCATTATTAGTTTGTAATATGTCACCTCAGGAGACTGTAAGCTAATTAGCTTCTCATAAATTGTTTGTATGCAGAGTTCAGCGCAGCAGGCTCTGATGGGAACCATCAACACCAGCATGCAAGCTGTTCAAAAAGCCCAAATAGACCTGGGAGAGGTTGACGACCTCCCGCCGCTGGGGCAGGATATGGTAGAGTGACTCTCTCGCACCCAAAGGAGCATAAAGCGTTTATTCACAGCAGTGATGAAACCTGCTGAATGTGCTCACGTCCCAAAAAATTTCTGTAATCTCCGCTTAGGCCTCCAAAGTATGGATCCAGAACAAGATGGACGAATCGAAACATGAGATCCACTCGCAGGTTGATGCCATCACTGCAGGAACAGCTTCTGTTGTGAACCTCACAGCCGGTCAGTGCTCCTTGACTCAACAGAAATCATATTACGGTTTTTTTTGTTTTATTTTACTGTATCTCTAGCATTTCTGAAAAATTATGTATATTTTTTTAGTAAGTCCAATTTTTTTATTAATAGCAGTACATGTCAATAGGCTTAACCCACATTTTTACAAGTGCGTTTAAGGCATAGTGTGTTCTGCAGTTAAAATTATTTGGCCAGTTTGTTTGGGTAAAGTAGAACTTTTCCATCAGGCTGCTGTTTGTTAGAAGCCATGTAAAATCTAATAGTTCCCTCATATCCTCCTGTGGTTTGGAGAATGAGGGAGAAAGTGGCCTGGCAGCCTGCAAACTACTCCATCTAAAAAAAAAAATTCACTTCCTCCCCCCGCCCATCTCTTTTGTCAACTGTAAGTTTGTGCAAGGTCTCTCACAAACTCCCTACAAGTAAACGATTTTGTGCTTTGTTTTACATTTACCTCATGTTGTCTTTCCCTATTTCCTCCCAGGTGATCCCACTGACACAGACTACACCGCTGTGGGCTGCGCCATCACCACCATTTCCTCCAATCTGACGGAAATGTCAAAGGGTGTGAAACTGCTGGCCGCGCTGATGGAGGACGATGTGGGAGGAGGTAACGACCTGATGAAGGCTGCCAGGACGCTCGCAGGTGCCGTGTCCGACCTCCTGAAGGCCGTGGAGCCGACCTCCGGAGAGGTGAGAGATGGAGTCTCAAAGTTTCAGACTTAGATTGGGTCTCTTCCCTCGTACTTGAAATCTATCCTCTTCACACCTTCATTAAAAGTACATTATCAGACTGAAACTGTTTAATTTGCGGGAAACGGGCATCCCTTCTGACTTGAATTCAAGCAGCAAAACAAACTCCTCAGCTGTTGTATTTCAGACCTGATGTCAAACGGCCAGCCGAAGGCTAATTAAATTTGTCGCCAAGCAGCTGCATCCCGAGACGACTCGTCTTCTCTTAATAATTCTGTCTCTGCTTGTCCAAATCCTAACCCAATTATTTGAACATCCTCTTTTGCTTGCCTCCGGCTAACTGAAAATGTCTTGGAGATCAAAATAAAGATTCAAGGCCTCTTTAAATCATCAATCCTGGAGCTGGTTTAAAATTACTGCAGGGAACAAAGGCTCGTTTTTCAAAATGTCCATTTTGATGGTTTTATCAAAGCCTGTTTGGTTGTGTTTAAATCTTCAGTATTTGTCTGACAGCCAGTTTTTAAAGCCACAAATGGTGAAATAAATGACAGTGATACTATTATAATCCGGGGTAGTAGAAGAGATTCAAATGCGACTCCAGGTCCTGATTGATCTTTTTCTGTTTGTGTGACTTTAGACCAGACAAACAGTGCTGACCGCTGCAGGTAGCATCGGTCAGGCCAGTGGAGACCTCCTGCGACAGATCGGTGAGAATGAGACAGACGAGAGGTTCCAGGTAACTCATCAGCTTTCATTTTATCATCCTGCTATAGATGTCTGATGAATATGAAGAAAGAAAAAAGTTTATCAATGTGCATATCATTTTCACTGATGTAGCTGGACACAATGCATGAAAAGTAAAAGAATTGCCATTAAAAAAAGGTGTTTTTTTTTTTTTCTTTTTTTGTAATTTTTTTTCTGCTTTACATGAACATTTTCGAAGTGCTTGTGCAAATATTTGGTGAGCTCTTATTTTCATCTGTGATTACAGGATGTCTTGATGAATTTGGCCAAAGCGGTGGCCAACGCGGCGGCCATGTTGGTGCTGAAGGCCAAGAATGTCGCTCAAGTTGCAGAGGACACGGTCCTGCAGAATCGGGTCATTGCTGCCGCCACACAGTGCGCCCTCTCCACCTCCCAACTTGTGGCTTGTGCAAAGGTACAAGAATGAACATTTTACAAACAGACCTCAATACATCAGAACATGATCTACAAGTTAATTTGTTTTAGTAATTTGATTTAAAAAATATATGTATATTCTGT
The DNA here is from genome assembly GCF_019740435.1 of Gambusia affinis. NCBI lineage: Eukaryota > Metazoa > Chordata > Actinopteri > Cyprinodontiformes > Poeciliidae > Gambusia > Gambusia affinis. The sequence continues at coordinate 10,045,578 of NC_057869.1, read as the reverse complement.
ATATGGTGATTTTCTGTGTTGATGAAGTGCTTTATTGGTGTTGTGTAACTTTTCAGAGAAGCTGCATTTTGAGTTATTAGCTGTAATGAATATCACCCTGGCTAGAGAATTTACATTAAATGAGTGTCACTTGATGGAAGGAAATACTGAAATAAATTAGATTTCAAAGCTGTTCTAATTTAATGAGTAGCACTTTTATACTAACATTACATAATAATAAAATCTAGGCAATTAAGTAAATTAAAGAAAACGAGCATGTTTAAGTATTGGAGATCTTCGCATTTATCTTTTTTTTTTTTTGAAAAGTGAATGTATGATGATGCAGTTAAACACTGTGCTCTCATGATTTGTGCTCTTTCCTAGTCATATGGCCCACATGTGTGTAATTAGTGTAAATGCTCTGCTGACTTTGAGTCAGAACAGTTTCATTTATTAGCTGCAGTGTGCTGAGATTATCACAATCCCTGTCCAATCGTTTTTTTCTCTCTTGGATCGTTGCTTTGTTTCACTTTAAGCTGAAAAATCAAGATGATTTGAGTGTTTGATTAACATCAAAACGAGGAGCTTCAATGTTTTAACAAGAGGAAAGTTTTCCATCCAGTGATGATAATTCGTCCGCTGCTGGTGACAGAACTTAAATATGTCCGTATTTCTCAGTGACAGCTTTAATACTTTTAATCCTTTGGTTGTTTCAGGTGGTGAGTCCGACCATCAGCTCTCCGGTTTGTCAGGAGCAGTTGATCGAAGCCGGGAAACTGGTGGACCGCTCGGTGGAGAGCTGTGTCCAGGCCTGTCTCTCAGCCACCGAGGACGGGGAGCTGCTTAAACAGGTCAGCTTGATTCATGGACAGATATACAACAAATCTATCTTTTTTTTTTTTTTTTACCTTTTTATTAGTATTAGTTCTAATATTAACATTACAGGCTGCAATGGGACACCTTTGTTTAATCAAACAGGAAGTTTGACAGGTACTTTGGTCTTGTTTCCTGAAGGTGAGCGCAGCAGCAAGTGTTGTGAGTCAGGCGCTGGCAGATCTTCTGCAACATGTCCGTCAGTACACTGCCAGAGGAGAGCCAATCGGGCGCTACGACCAGGCCACAGACACCATCATGACCGTCACAGAGAGCATCTTTACTTCCATGGGAGACGCAGGTGAGTCTGAAACAAACATAAACCAGCAGCAAGATGCTGTAAAATGAAATAAAAACGTATAAAGATGTTTTTACTAAGATTTTATGTGTAAAACTATTCCCTGGTTTTTACATACACATGAATAATAAAGCCAAAATGGTCAGGCCGTAGGGGGCGACACATGACTGAGCGGTAGAGCGGGCGCACCATTTGGAGAGGTTACAGTAGTCAAAAAATAAATAAATAAAATATGATAGTCGGGCCATGTGTGGGAAATGTATTTCTAAGAGTTCTGAGTATCATTTCTGATATTTTTTTAATTAGTGCAGCAATTTAAAAAAAAAATCTTGCTGGGAAAATAGTTTTCAAACACAACACTCCTATTTTTAATGCTCTTCACAGGGAAAGATGCTTCTTTTAGATACATTTGATCCATAAATATGCATAAACATCTTTATTTGCCCATATGGATTCTAACTGAAAGACTTTGATTGTTCAATCTATGTTTGTGTACATTCAGAATATTCACTAAGAAAGAATCATCTGAGCTCTTGGTTAGTAGTTTCTGAAGATGCCTTGTTGTGGCTTTACTCCCATCCCGGCCCGTCTTCTCCTCAGCTTTACTGACACTGTGATGGGTTTGAAGTGACTGCTGTCAGCTGAAAGCACAGAGAAAAGCTGACAGTCATGTTAACAAGTCTGACAGTAGAAAAAGACCAGAGGGAAGGAAGAAGATGCACAAAGAATGTTGTTGGCCTGGAGGTCAAACAAGGAAATGGATCGACCCAATAAGATCCATCTGATATCTGCAGACTGTTGGATTGAAACTGCCTCCTCTGTCCCGCCTGATGGTAAAAGAGAGACAACAACTTTAATAGATTACAGCAGAAACATCATCACTGTTTGATACTTCAATTTATTTACTTCTGGTCAGGTTCTACAGAGAACCTGTGTGGTATTGTGAAGACTATGATAAGGGACACCAGATCCAACAATGGAGATGAACTGGAGGCTGCTGCTAAGCAACCTGGGCTTCTTCTAAACCTCAGCCGAGCTGCAGACTAGCTGCTTCCACGTCAGGCTGCATCGAAGCAGTGATTAATGCAAAACGAGCCCCTGAGAACCGTCAGGTGCTTATTTAGTACATTGTATAGACACCATTTTCTGTAGGTCAATTTTTCTGTATTAAAATATGTATTTGCATTGGTCCTGTGTAAGATCGGAGAAACTGCTTTTTGGTTTTCATTTGCTACAAACTAGATTTATCAAACTCACTCTGGCAAAAAATAATCACTGTTTGTAATAACTCAGTACAAGTGCCACTTTTATAATTGAATTACTGAAATAAATTTGATTTTTAATGACATTCTAATCAATTTAGATGTTCCCGTGGCTTAGTGGATTTGTTGTAAATTAGATTGTTTTCAGCTACAAATTTGACTATATTAATTATAATTGAACCATAATGAATATCCCTGTATTTAGCACGTCAAAAAGACTCCTGCTACATGTAGCTGATTAACAGCAGCCATGGTGGCGACAGTATGGCCAATGACTTAAAAAAACAAACAAAGAAAGGGTTTTTAGACTTGTTTTAGACAGTGACTCGGTGTATACTGTGGCCAATGATGTCAGTTGTTTGTGGTCAGCTATGTGTAAAGTTTTGAAGCAGGCACTGGCAAAAGGAAACGGTTGTGAAAGTGCGAGAAGACATCAGGATGTTCAGATAGCCAACAAAAAGCCAAAGAAAACAGTTATTGGAAACGGGAAGGACTGGGCCCTGGAAAACTGGATTCAGATTCAGAAAACTTAACATTAAACATTAACGCTTCAGTTTAAGGAGCTGGTACTTTGTGGTAATTGTGAACATCTTCTAAACTCAGTCTCTTTCTTCACCTGCATTCATTTTTGTCTGCGTCGCCATACAGGAGAGATGGTTCGGCAGGCTCGGGTTTTGGCTCAGGCTACCTCAGACCTGGTGAATGCCATGAGGTCTGATGCTGAGGTCGAGGTGGACGTGGACAACTCCAAGAAGCTGCTGGCAGCTGCCAAACTGCTGGCAGACGCCACTGCAAGGATGGTAGAGGCAGCAAAGGTGAGCAGCTTGGAAGACAAAAAAACTATTGGTAGACAGTTATGTCTTGTTTTTTGTGGCAAAAAAAGATGTAACGTTAAAATGTATGGAAAAAAATGCAGATAAAAGTATGTTTTTGTGACTTCAAATTGTTTTAAAAATTATGAACTGAAATAGTTATTTGTTGATGTGTGTCCACTTCAGAAATGTCTCAAGGTTAAAACATCTTTTTTTAAGGCTTTCATTCTTAAGGCCATCTTAGGGACTAATAGGTTGATGACAGGGGTGGCATTTTTCAAAACCAGCTCTCTGCTTATCTGGTGACCTTTTCTAAGACAGCAGGGAAGAAAATGCAGAACCAGGAACCACAGCAGTAATGTGGTGTGAAAAATGGGACTGAGAATGACACATAGGTGCAGAAGTCTGCTTTGTCCTGTTAGTGTCTTCTCTGTTTCTTGATAAAAAATGACATTTAAAGCATCTGCGGGTTCAAAAACAAAGCATTGTACAAAACGACTTTTGTTTATTTATCAGTTTGTTTGTTTTGCATGAAAGCTTAAGAAGCAAACCTGCAGTGTCTTATATAGTCTGGCATTTGTTTTTCCTAATTTTTCAGATCTGGATGAATTCAGAAAAATATTTATATGAAAATGTTTTGGTTTTTTTGGGGTTTTTTTTACTTCTACCTTTTTAACTGTAGGACAAAAGTCTATTAATGCCTACTTGTCACATTAGTTCATATTAATTTGACATGCTTTATCTTTGATCTACTCATCTGTATTTTTATTTCAATCTTTTGACTATTAAATTAAGCCTCAAGATTTTTTTATGGAACCTAAAGTCAAGAATTCTATACTGTTCAAAAAGATTCAAGCTTAATTATTTTTCCTCAAGTAACCAAGATGTGCAAAAGTTTGCATTAAAATCAAATCTTTGAAAGTGTGGACATTTATCATCAAATATGGTGGGTCCAGTTGCCGTGCAGTGTCAGATTTTGCTGCTCCAACCACACATGTTCCCATTTATTATTTCCAATGAAAAAGTGACAGGATATGTAAATAAAATTATTTTACTTAATTATTATTGACTGTCTAACTTCATAAACTAATGTTAACCTTTGCAGATGCAGACTTCTTGCTTGGAAACAGCACTTTGCTGTATAAAGACATCTTAGAACTGAATTATTGATAAAAGCAATAATTCAATTCTCAGTCAATGCAGAAATAAGCTGAATCAATACAGGATTTAGTCACTCCGTGCTTTTTATTACATCTCATATTTTTAGAGCAGCAAGATTAAAAGTAAAAGAACCATTTCCTCAGACTTGTCTCCCTCGCTGCTCCATCCATCTGCTCTCTCCCCACATCAGTCTCATAATCTGTCGACAGGATTGCTCGCCGATATTAATAACGCTTCTCTTCCTCCGTGGAAATGAAATGATGCCCTCCAGCTGGTTTGCAGAGTTTGATGCCAGATTTCTCACCGTCACAGCTGTATATTTAGTTGTGTTAATGGAGGCCGAGGCCCACAGTTGATTTGGCAACTAATTATTAATTTGATTCACTTCATTTATTTCTCTGTGTTGGCATTTAAAAATTGTCAGGCTAAGATCTGCTGTATTCACTTTTAAGCAGATTTGTAGTTTTGCAGGGTTTTTTTCCCAGTGAGGACATTTGACTTCAATTTAGACGTTTATTTTTTATACTGCAGCTTGTCAAGCAATAAAACATGGAAATGTTGTCATTGTTTGCAGAAAGTTTAACAATTACCCTAATGATGTGTTTCTATGCAAAGCCATGTTCCCAGTTATTAACTTAATAGCCACAGGTTTTTTCTACAGCGTTCTAAGTGTTAGCTTTCAAAAATTCAGCAATCTGCTCTCTTGAATAAAAATAAAACAGAGAGCGAAAGGAAATCAGTTCCTTTTGCTTTCATTCCCTTCGTTTATATTATATCTATTATAAACAGATATAAAATATCTGTTTATAGTATAAACAGATATTTATTTTTAATATTTGCTGATCTATTAAAATTAGATTTTAGCACTTGGTTGGGGCTCTTTTAGCTTGAATTACTGCATGAATGCTTCACAGTCCTAAAGACTGGTTGTCCCTCTTGCTTATGCAGTTTTTTTCTTTCACTTAACTTTCCAAATTAAATGCTTGGATACAGTAAGCATATAAGGATACAGCACTAACCCATCTTCCCTTTGGTTATGTAACCTCACAATTCTGTATAAAAAATTTATCTTATTTAATTATCTAATTGGTCTTATTCAGTATTCACATTTGTAGAGAAACTGAAATCAAGCTTTTCCTTAGCCGTGAGCCATAATATCAAATCAGAACAAATGAATCCTTGAAATGCATCAGTCTGTATATAATGAATCTATATCGCATAGAAGCTTCACTTTTTGGCAATCTAATTTACTAGGTTGCAGATGGATATACCGTGGTGTGTGTTTTCAGGGTGCAGCTGCGTACCCAGAGAATGAGGACCAGCAGCAGAGGCTGAGGGAGGCTGCTGAGGGCCTGCGGGTGGCCACCAACGCTGCGGCTCAGAACGCCATCAAGAAGAAGCTCATCAACAGGCTGGAGGTTCGCAAGGCAAAATCAAACCTCAAAAACAGACATATATCTGTCTTACCAAAAATATTTTAGTTGTAAATGTTTTTATTTTTAATAATTACAAATATGTTTTTTGAACAGACTGTTGGTAATTTCATTTTTCTGATCTAGTACTTTTTGCAGATTTGCTTTTTGCACGTTGAATTCTCTGCTAAATACCATTACTTTGGTGTAATGTTCAACTTCACAGGTTTTGTTACAGCTTCTATCCTTATATTTAGTCACTTTTCTGCATGCATGCATGCATTATATTTCCCCTTTTAGAAATGAAGCAACATAAGAAGGCTTTGAAGTAGAAAAATAAGAAGGAATCTTTCTATAGTTCTTTATCCCGACAACATGTATTCTGGTGAAATATTTTGGTTTTCGCTTGAAAAATAAATGTCATGTTTTCTACACTGAATATTTAGTGACAGAGCTGGGAAATGGCAGTGTTGATATTTAGAGGTGCCTATCTAGGTGTCTACTTTTTGATTGCGTTTTAAACGTGAATATTTATTTTATCTCCTCAGAACGCCGCCAAGCAAGCTGCGGCTGCAGCCACACAGACCATCGCTGCGGCGCAGAACGCTGCCGCCTCCAACAAGAATACAGCAGCTCACCAGCAGCTGGTGCAGAGCTGTAAGGTGAGGATTAGAGCAGACAGACAAGTGCATTTATGACGTCTGTTATTTTTTTATTTAATAAGTCTCCTTCAAACCTTTTATTAGCTCTTTGATCTGCCTTCTTGGGTTTTTATAAAGTTATATAACAGGATTTTAACTGCAGCATTGATTGTGTGTTTGTGTGACCACAGGCTGTTGCAGACCACATCCCCCAGCTCGTCCAGGGAGTCCGAGGCAGCCAGGCAAAACCAGAGGACCTGAGTGCCCAGTTGGCCCTTATCATTGCCAGCCAGAACTTCCTGCAGGTACAGCATGCTACGGCCTCAGCACTTCTAACTTCACTTGCCTAAGGACCTCTAGAAACTTCATATTCCCAAACTCTTCCCCAAATAACTTCAGTCCCACATTAGGAACCAGGCTGAAATTATAAATAGTGCTTCTGTCATGGGAGGTCCCGTTAAAGTAGGCCTGTAACCTCTTTTTTGTTTAAAGAAACATTAATAGTGTTGTCTTCTTAATGCTTCAGGGCTGCATGACGTGAAACTTCTGACAATGAAATGAGCACGATACAGGACTATTTCATTCAAGCAAAATCTTTTTAGTGAGCATTTATTTAGTTGGAATCGGGAAAATAATGCATCTGCTTTTCGTTCTGCAGCCTGGTAGTAAGATGGTGACCTCGGCCAAGTCATCTGTTCCCACAGTGACCGATCAGGCCGCGGCCATGCAACTGGGTCAGTGTGCCAAAAACCTGGCCACCTGCCTGGCTGAGCTCAGGACATCTGTACAGAAGGTAGAGCAAAGAGAAACCCGCCAAAACAACACAGTTTAATCCTGCAAGTAAAATCTCAACAGGAACCTTCAATAAATTGAAACATTTGCATTTACAAATGACACATTTTAAAATGTTGGAGTATCTGGACGTACAGTAACACATGATTCCTGGAGCTGCATTAGAAGGCTGAATATTCCCTTCCAGGCTCATGAAGCTTGTGGCCCCATGGAGATCGACTCGGCGCTCACCGCCATCCAGACCCTGAGAAGCGAACTGCAAGACGCAAAGCTGGCTGCAGCAAACACCCAGCTCAAACCTCTGCCTGGAGAATCGGTACGAGACATTCTCGACCCAAGAAAAGAGGTTCAAGGGGGATTTTCCTCCAAACACAAAACCTCCCCCACCTCAGCTAACTTTTTTTTGTTTCCACCTTTCTTCTTGTTGTAGTTGGAGAAATGTGCTCAGGATCTGGGCAGCACCTCAAAGGCTGTGGGATCCTCCATGGCTCAGCTGCTTACATGTGCAGCTCAAGGAAATGAGCATTACACTGGTTGGTTCTGCAAATTGCACACTTTTTTGTAGCCAGAAAATAATGCTACAAACTTGCCTGCTACTTCATTTAGAAGACATGCATCCTGTGGTGACACATGCAGCTGTTGGGTGAATCTGTTTCCAGGAATCGCTGCCAGAGAGACGGCTCAGGCCTTGAAGACCCTTGCCCAGGCAGCACGAGGTGTTGCCGCTTCCACCACCGACCCCAAGGCTGCTGCCGCCATGCTGGACTCGGCCCGAGACGTCATGGAGGGCTCGGCGCTTCTGATCCATGAGGCCAAGCAGGCGCTGATGTCCGACGGAGACGCTGAGAGTCAGCAGAGGCTGGCGCAGGTGAGAGGGTTCGGGTTTTACTCCGGGAATTTATTTATTTATTTATTTTATTGCATTTTCCAAGAAAATGATGCCACTCAATATTTAAAAAAAATTATATTTTAAGTTTGTATGAATCTTCAAGTTTTTAATCTGGTTGTATTTTGCCGATTTGGTTTTTTTTTTTGTTTCCCCTGTGTTGCCTGACTCATGAACATCACTCGCAGATTTTTAGCTAAGCCAGGTCACCTCCTCTTACCTCTGTAAACCCTGTGTTGTGATCCTGCTGTGTGTTTGTTCCAGGTGGCTAAAGCCGTCTCTCACTCCCTGAATAACTGCGTCAACTGTCTGCCTGGCCAGAAGGACGTCGACATGGCTCTGAAGAGCATCGGCGAGGCCAGCAAGAAACTTCTAATTGAAACTGTGAGTCAACATCCCGCTTATTCTTTATGTTTATGTATTTTTCCCGCTGCAGTAAATGATAAAAATCAGGAACAGCTTCCATGCTGCTAAAATTTCACTCTCTTTCTGGTGTTACGTCTCTCCCCTGCATGCCCTGCTCAGATCCCTCCGGCCTCCAAGTCGTTTCAGGAAGCCCAGAATGATCTGACTCAGTCGGCAGCAGACCTGAACCAGTCGGCAGGCGAGGTGGTCCACGCCTCCAGAAGTTCCAGCAACCAGCTGGCTTCAGCCTCTGGAAAGTTCAGCCAGGACTTTGATGAGTTTCTGGATGCTGGCATAGAAATGGCTGGGCACACACAGGTTGGATTTACTGAAACTCAGCTCCCCAATTATGTCAACGTAGAAGCTTGGAAATGTATTTTCTCAGTCTGATCATTGTCGTTATAATGGTGCCGTTTCAGAAAAAGGATGACCAGGTGCAAGTGATTGGCAACCTGAAAAACATCTCCATGGCTTCCAGTAAATTGTTGCTGGCTGCTAAAAGTCTGTCTGTGGACCCTGCAGCTGCAAACGTCAAAAACCTGCTCGCTGCTGCAGCAAGGTAGGACAACTGGACACAAGTGCTTTGCAAAAACTAACTTTTTTGCATCCTGTAAATTTACTACTCCAGGAAAAATTCAGCTTGTTTTTCAACACCTTTTTACAATAATTTACTTTGTTAAACCACTTTTTGTGGTTCAACAAAGTGCATTCTTCCACATATTTGTGTCCCCTATGTATCTTTTACAAACTACAGAACTTATCAGCTTGCTTTTTAAAAATTAAGTAATTTTTTTCCTTTTTTAAGATGGCCAGATTTATAGAGTGTACCACTAAAAACCTAGTAACAGATTCTCCCATCTGAATTTTTAATATCTGCAGGTCATCCAGACTTACTATGTGCCTCTTTATGAGACTCGGTCACATAGAGGAGGTACATTCACTAACTAGGTTACTTGTGAATGTAATTGAATACACTGATTATTATTTAGGAGCGTCAGATTACTAATTCACACCAGTCTCAGATCAATTTTTGAAATGATCTGAGACCTAAAATTCTCCACTAAACATTCAAGTTTGAGGTTAGAACCTGACTAAAGGTGTAAATGTTATGTTTGTGAGTAGTGAATACTTTTTTTAAGTTCCATTATATTCAAAACTTAAAGATAGAGCAGACGCCATGAGTCTAGAGACAGTCACACTTGATCCAAGGACCTAAATACCTCTGCACTGGAAGTAAATGAGAAGCTGGAGAAACTAAATAGGTATAGCATACTATCCTTGTTCCAAAAAAAAGACATTGAAAGCACTATTTACACTTTACAGCTCCATGAAATTAAATTTATACTTTCCATAAATGCTCATGAAACATGCAACACTAATAACACTGCTTTGATGATTGTTTTGTGTTTGTTTTGTTTTTCAGGGCGGTGACTGACAGCATTAACCAGCTGATCACGCTGTGTACCCAGCAGGCCCCCGGCCAGAAGGAGTGTGACAACGCCCTTAGAGAGTTGGAGGTAAATCTATTAGTTTCCGATTATTTGCTTGCGTTTCTCTTTTATGTAGGAATAGGATTCACTCATTCTGTCCTGCTAATTTGTTCACCAGGCTGTCAGAGGAATGCTGGACAACCCCAGCGAACCCATCAGTGACTTGTCATACTTTGACTGCATTGAGAGTGTGATGGAGAACTCCAAGGTAGGCCTTAATGTCCAGCAGCCTGAAGATCAGAGCGCCCTCTGCTCTAATCGGCCTGATCATTGGTCCCCCTCCTGCTGGTTCTTTGTTCAGGTCCTGGGAGAGTCCATGGCTGGCATTTCTCAGAACTGTAAGACCGGGGATGTGCCCTCGTTTGGAGACTGTGTTGGCTCTGCCTCCAAAGCCCTCTGTGGCCTCACTGAAGCTGCAGCACAGGTACAGAGTGGAGAAGCTGCTGTGTGTATGCAAGTGATTGTGACTAATGGTTGTGTATTTCTTTTCCTCAGGCCTCCTACCTGGTGGGTGTATCGGACCCCAACAGTCAGGCTGGACACCAGGGGTTGGTGGATCCCATCCAGTTTGGCAGGGCCAACCAGGCTATCCAGATGGCCTGTCAGAACCTAGTGGACCCACAGAGCAGCCCTTCCCAGGTGCACAAATATACATGCAAATCTTTGAACTATCAGTGATTTCATTACAACTGCTTCATAGCACTTTTTCAAAAAATTTTGTTACAAAAATCTGCATTCTTTCTTCCTACATTTTTCATCCATCTTGACCTGAAACATGCTGGTTTTATAACATATTTTCCTTTACTTTTAACTTTCTTGATTATACTTGTATTGTGTTTGTTAAAATGATAATAAAAGTTACCCAACTTGTCTTTTTAGTGGCAAACCTTTTACTGATTTGTATTCAAATGGCCATCCTCCTTATATGATATTCTAATATTAATATTTCTCATTATCGGCTGGATTTTCTTTTATTATCTCCTTGAGTACATCTAGCCTAAAGCTCAAGAGATGCTTTTTAATATAAAAGTACATCTCTTCTCTTTTCCTCACACTTCCATACAAGACTCTAATTGCCATTTTATTGCTTAGTGGAGTTTCAATGATTCACTTTAACATTTATAGGTTTGGTTTTTTTTTTGTTTTTTTTGTAAAAGGCAGGATGTTTTTGTAGCTGCTTTGTTTTAAATGAATAACTGTGTTGAGGTCAAATCTCCCTTGCTCAGTGTGTTTTTCATGGTTTATCATACAACAGGTGCTGTCTGCAGCCACAATTGTTGCAAAGCACACCTCTGCATTGTGCAACGCCTGCCGTCTGGCCTCCTCCAAGACCGTTAACCCAGTTGCTAAAAGGCACTTTGTACAATCTGCCAAGGAGGTGGCTAACACCACTGCCAACCTGGTCAAAACCATCAAGGTAGGTCAGAACCGGCATTCCGCAGTGCATAATAATGATAATTTGGTAGTATTTTTTATTTTATTTTTTTGACTTTGATTTATTTTCCTAAATAAGATATTTCTGCTCAATAATTTTTTGTCTGGTCTTGATGTGTTCTCTCAGTTTTTTGAGAGCTGACCCACTGATTAAGATTTTGACTGGTTCTGTTCTGTTTTCAAAGGCTCTAGATGGTGATTTCTCAGAGGAGAACAGGAACAGGTGTCGGGTCGCCACCGCTCCGCTCATCGAAGCCGTGGAGAACCTGACGACGTTCGCCTCCAACCCAGAATTTGCAAGCGTCCCGGCTAAAATCAGCAATGAGGTGTGTCCACGAGAACATCTGAAGCCACTGGTTACACCTTTGTAGTGAAACAGAGGAGTGTGGAACACACTCAGGCGTTTCTAATTTACTTAAGAAGCATTTCTCCCCTTAAAGGGCTCAGCAGCTCAGGTACCCATCCTCCACTCGGCACGCTCCATGCTCGACAGCTCCACCCACCTGCTCAAAACGGCACGTTCATTGGTTATCAACCCCAAGGACCCGCCCACTTGGTCCGTTCTGGCTGGTCACTCTCGCACCGTCTCCGACTCCATCAAGGGTCTCATCACAGCCATCCGGTTAGTGAGGGAGAGATTGTTCAGATCTTATGCATCATGTTTACGTTGATTTCTATGAAGAGATGTAGATGTTAAAATTGTAAAATGAGAATCTCATTAATTAGATCTAATACACACAAGTGACATGTTTATTTCTGTTCATTTTGATCAGCATGGGTTACAGCTAATCAAAGGTTCGTATAAAAGTAGAACATCACAGAAGCCTGATAAAAAAACACACTGTTATGTTATGGCCTGCATCATTATGGACTTCTACTTACTTGACATTTGACTAACACACAGTCATCAGAATGCTGCCTCCAAACATATGAATGGAAAGTTAAGTGTTAGGCAAAAGTGTGGCAGAGGCATGGAATCCATGCTGCTCAGTGTCCATTATGGAGTTCCCAGAGTCAGTAATGATCCCAGAGTCAGTAATGATCTGTGTCATCTGCTGGTAATGAAACACGCTCAGTCGTGTTTCATTAAGTCTAAATCTTTGCAGCTGTCTATCAGGAAGTTTTAAAGCAATTCATGCTACTGTCTGCTGATGAGCTTTTTAGAAATGCTGATTTTAATTTTCAGAACGTCCTAGTGCCTGATCACACTTCAGACCTGCCAAAACTGCCTGTAATGACCTTCATATTGACGTGTCAAATTATAGGGTTCCTTTCCCTTTAAGTAGTCATACATTTTTTTTGAACATGTCAAAGTGTGTATAATGAATCCTTATGAACTTCAGGTTGAAATGAATGAATTAAAACATTTTTTGATTATATCCCTATTTATTAAAATTCACCTCTGAAGATGGTGAACTTGCTCAGCCAAGATTATGGATTAAAATTGTCTTTATACAGTCATACATGATGACATTTTTGCAGGTTTAATTTTCTCTTTCACACCTTTTTGCTCCTGACCTTGTTCAGAACAACACCAATCCCCCAGAGGGACTCGACCCCCAACAACAGACGCTCTGAATTTTGAGGCTTTCTTCTCTTCCCAGAACATCTGCAAATTAGCATTCACACACAGCCAGCCAGCTTAGCATCTCTTTCAGTTCTGCTGCTCTTATCGCAAGTTTCCTCATGGACTGCAAATTCACAAAAGGGGACTTCGGCCCGTGCCTTTAATGGGATTCTATGATCTTCTGCGGTGCTGGCGAATACAAATGGCAAAGGACCTCTCTGTCCTGCAGAGGTCGATCTCATAACTTTGTTCGTCTCATTAAACACAAAGATGAGGTTTTCTGGTAGATTTCCTCACTGTCCCACCACGGGGCCAAAGTGATGCTTAACAAACTTAATCTGCCCATGAGGCCAGAGCCACAGGCAGCTAAATTACCTTCTTAACTTGATTTTCATGCACAAAGAAACTGTTTTAAAAATACATCTGCTTTTCTCTTCTGTTGTCCTGTCTTCTTCATCTATTCATTTTTACTAATATCAGAGTATTCCATTGCTTTCAGTTCTTAACCCTTTGTTTTGGTCTGGTTTTCAGAGACAAGGCCCCTGGCCAGCGGGAGTGCGATTCATCAATTGATAATATTAACAAATGTATCCGAGACATTGAGCAGGCCTCTCTGGCCGCTGTCAGCCAGAACCTCCCCAGCAGGGACGACATCTCACTAGAGGTGAGTAGCTGAAACAAGACAATCTTATCACAATGTTCTCATCCCATTAGATCCTTCTGCTGAATGTTTGAACCAAGAGAATCCGAAAATCTTCACGTTTCTCCTTTGCATCTTTTGTTTTATGTTGCTTCCTGACAGCTTGTTTACACAAACCAATACATTTTAATTAAATAAAATCAAATAAAGCCACTTAACTTCTTTTAATTCCTCGTTCAGGCGCTACAAGAGCAGCTGACCTCTGCTGTGCAGGAAATTGGTTACTTAATTGACCCTGTTTCAACAGCTGCCAGAGGCGAAGCTTCCCAACTAGGACACAAGGTATGTGGGCCAGGACGGTAATCACAAGTGCACTGGAATGATGGAGCAACAGAATGGTGTGATTTTTGATATGTTCTCTTAAAGCAATGGGAAATGTGACAAAATTATGGAAATTACCAAAACTTCAGATACCTTTTTAAAAAAGTTGGACAGATCAGACTTATCTTAGACATGTAGGGTACAGCCAATTTTAAAATCTTTTTTTTATTTTAAAGTTATATTTATTGATTTACATTCTCTATCTTCAGTTTGGAACTTGTCAACTTGATTTTAACATTTTACAGACAGTGTTTTTAGTGTTGACTTACTGATGGAATGCATACATCTAAAACTAAAAAGGAACCGTTTTAAAAGTTTGAGTTTTCGACTAAAATTTCATATTCAGGTTAAACTGGATCTGTGATCCTTTAAACTCAATGTGGTTAAAAAAAGTGCTAAATCTTTTTTTGTTTTTTACAAATAGATTACCAAAGCTACCAAACAGTACTTGAAGGATTTAGCATTGACTTTAGGATACCCAGTCCTTTTTGTGCAAATTGAATAGTTGCAGATTTTAGAGTAGAGCTGGTCTAAGCTGCTGTGAAAGGTCCTGCACTATGACACACTCTGAAAACTGAAGCCAGTTTCATGCGATGTGTTATTTTGTGATTTGTAAAACCTACACATTAGACTTCTGAACTAAAACTGAGTCTTGAAAAGGATGGAAATGTGTATGAGCTCTGTAAAGGTTTTGTTGCCCGCTTGAGGAAAAGAAAGTTAGAAAGTCATGTTTAGCTTAAAGTATACTTGAGTCTTCTCCTCACAGAACTTGTATATTTTTGTGTATTTCCCCATCAGGTTACCCAGCTAGCTGGTTACTTTGAACCTCTCATCAAGGCTTCTGTGGGTGTTGCCTCCAAGCTCAGTGACCATCAGCAGCAGATGACTTTCCTGGACCAAACAAAGACACTGGCTGAGTCTGCCCTGCAGATGCTCTATGCTGCAAAGGAGGGTGGAGGAAATCCAAAGGCAAGAACATTGTTTTAATCCTCTATGTTTTGTTTAAGCTAATTCTGCCCAGCAGCTGAGATGATCTAAGAAGTCTCAAGAAGGATATCTAATCGTCTCCGCTGGTACCTGTGTGATAACGTCATAGGCAGCCCATACCCATGATGCCATTGCGGAGGCAGCTCAGCTCATGAAGGAGGCAGTGGATGACATGATGGTGACGCTGAACGAGGCGGCCAGTGAGGTGGGCATGGTGGGAGGAATGGTGGAGTCCATCGCTGAGGCCATGGCCAAGGTAAGTTCATCAGGGCAGGAAAATTTGAACTCAACAGTGAATGGATGAAAACGCTCTCACTCTTGTATTTAAACCCATTAACTCATTTAGTTTCAGTTTTATTTGTTTTTTTGTTTTGTTTTGTTGTTTTTTTACAAGAAATGTTTGCTGCTATTGCTTCCTAACTGTACAGTGCCTTGGAAAGTCTTACTACCCTTTGAACTTATGTATAGTAAGTCATGTCCCCAAAACTTTAGGGGATTTTATGTGAGCACATAATCAAAATAAAAGGAAAATTAGATGCAATGTTTTACTTTTCTTCACATAAACATCTCTTTCCAGTTTTGAATGACTGACTGAATAATTCTCCATGAAACAACCTCACTGATTTAACAGTTTTTTTTCTCTGATGTAATTTGCAAGTCTTTGTGTTTCTGGTTCTGTAACGACCCACTGAGGCCTTTAGAGAACATTTGAGATTAGATTTGTCATAGGTGGATGTTTTCTATCACATAAAATCCCCTAAAAAGACATCAACACTTGTGGTTGTCATGTGACAAAATGTCGGAAGGCTCAAGGTCTATTGATGCTTTTGCAGTAATCTGGGATTAATTATTGTATAATAATATAAGTTTCAGAATTTATTCTGTTAAAAAGCTTGTTTGTTTTCTTAGCTTGTCACCTCATGTTCGCAGCATAATGACTGCAACCTTTGTTTTGTTTAAACGCACTTAAATAATTCAGTGGGGGAAAATAAACTGTTGATGTATCCATCCTTAAACAAAGCCAGGCTTTTTTCAAACAGCCAAACTGTTGGCAAAAATAGAAAGTGCAAAGAAAGTCAGGAACATTTTTACCCTGATAACAGGTGAGGAATAACACTAACTCGTTACATGTTTCCTTACACTCCAGAACTAGAATTATCTCTAAGACAACAATGCCTCAGATGTGTGACCTCACCAGAGAGAATGACGTGTTTGAATTCATTTAACATTATGGATTATTTATAAAATGATTAGTTGTAGCTCTGCATTTTCAGCATTCGGGAGTCTATTTGCCTGCGTGACCTTCAGCGCAGTTGATTAAACAGGGATAATCAATCTGTATAATGGCTTGTTGTCCTCTGTGATTTGAGCAGAGCTAATTTGAAGCTTTTTCTCATGAACTCAGTGACTTATTCAAGGCTGCAGATTCCAAGCCGCTACTTCTCTCAGCGGGAGTGGCAAAGATCACGCACTTATAATATTATGAATTCCTATCAAACCAGGCATGCTTTTCCCACATATTATCTTTTTTCGTCTCTTCCTTTCCTGTGACAGGCACTTGTGTTGAACACTGTCTAATTTAGTAAAAGTGCTGGAAACAATATGCCTGCGTTGCTTTTTTCAAAGCTGTAATTACAAACTTGGGTGGATAATTTATAATGAGTATAAATAATTCATTTGTTTGCTTTTAAAGACGATTTGCAGGTGAAATTATGCCTGAAGCTAAAACCCTAAATGATTTTCTTTTTCTGATGTGTGCATAGTGAACAAATAAAAGTGAGCTGCAGTGCCATTTCTAACTAGTTTGTGTCCAAATTTAGCTTGATGAAGGAACGCCTGCCGAACCTGAAGGCTCCTTTGTGGATTACCAGACTAACATGGTGAAACATTCAAAGGCTATTGCAGTTACTGCCCAGGAGATGGTAAGCCTACACGACAAGTACAACTCCAACTTGACAAAGTTGAGAATATAAACAAACTATGTCCTGTAAACAACTGTGACATGTAGTAATTTGGCCGCTGCTTTATGAAAGGTCACCGGTTTTAAAACGTTGATCACTAGGCTGAAATGAGCCCGTGTGTTTTATCTCTACTCTGAAGTTCATTGTGTGTGTTTATCCATTAGATGACCAAATCAGTGACCTGTCCGGATGAGCTGGGGGCTCTGGCCTCTCAAGTGACCGTGGACTACAGCCAGTTGGCCGTCCAGGGGCGGCTGGCTGCTCACACTGCTGAGCCAGAAGAGGTGAGGAGGAAACTCATAAAGCAGCTCCACTTTCACAAGCCATGGAGTTTAGTCATCAGAAACAAAGAAGCCAGTTAATTAACGAGGATCTTTCTCTGCAATTAAAATCTCGTCTTTGTAAATCAGTGCTAAAGTTTTCTGGTCGGCATCTCCATTGGTGCAGATTGGCTTCCAGATCAAGAGCCGAGTGCAGGAGCTCGGTCATGGCTGCATCTTCCTGGTCCAGAAGGCCGGAGCTTTGCAGATCAGCCCATCCGACAGCTTCACCAAGCGGGAGCTCATCGACTGCGCCCGTGCTGTCACAGAGAAGGTATCAAATTTATAAAATCTAGCTGAGTGTAATTTCTAAAAAAACAAACATTTTCTGCAAGTTCATTAAAAAATTTCATTGAAAGCGATTAGTTTCACTTAATAAAGAATTAGCAAACAAAACTCACTCAACTATTTGCTCTTAAAAAGCAAAAAAAAGAAAAAGAAAAAAGCTGTACCTGCAGGTAATTGTCAATCACCTGTATATTTATGGATTTTAAACTCTCTATGTTCCCAGGTGTCCTTGGTGCTGTCAGCCCTCCAGGCTGGTAATAAGGGCACCCAAGCCTGCATCACCGCTGCCAGCGCCGTGTCGGGCATAATCGCAGATCTGGACACCACCATCATGTTTGCATCTGCAGGCACGCTCAATGCAGAGAATGACGAGTCCTTTGCAGACCACAGGTCGGAGCATGAAATACTTGAATGTAAACATAATTACAGCTTCTTGGTTCAGGCAATTTTTCATCCCAGACTGACAGAATGAAGTGTAATCTGCTAAATGCAAAGGAAGACTTTGGTGTTTAAAGGTACAAATTACCCAGAGGTCCTAAAGATGGGGGAGGTGTCACACTGCTTTAAATTCGTATTTTGGACTGTACTTCACTCTGATTGCACAGTCTTACTGTTTTTAGTGTGAATTGATTGATTTATTTGTGTACTACTGGGCCTCTCCATTTTTAAAAGGCACATTGTCTCCTGTCAAGGGAGTTCTGAACGCAGCACAGTGCAGAGTCGGACATATCTGCTGATTCAAGCTGAGACCTGTGACATTACATGACACAGTGACATGAATCCTTTCAAGCAGTGCTCAGGCACTTTTTGCCTCATGCTAGAATAGAAAAGCATAAGTGGTAGTGCTGCATGAATTTGCTTTCAGGCTGTACAGAAGCCTTAAAAACTTGAGAATTTTCTGCAGATTTGTGGCTGTCCTCCCTAACAGTTTTGGAAAAAGTTCTGCTTGGAAATCAAAACATCTGCGCATCATTCTGATGATTGTTTCTGCAAGTGTTAGGCTTTGAGTTTAAGCTTTTATTTACTCAAAATAATATTTGAAATTTTTCCACAAAAGCTCAGATTTCTTCAAAGCTCAACTGAATGACTACTTGTCATATTTTGTTGGACAAGTAGTTTGTTTTATTAACTTTCACTCTCTTTTCTGGAATTAGGGAAAACATTCTGAAGACTGCCAAAGCCCTGGTTGAGGACACCAAGATGCTCGTGTCCGGAGCCGCTTCTGGTCAGGACAAATTGGCCCAGGCTGCCCAGTCTTCTGCCAAAACCATCACCCAGCTCACCGATGTTGTCAAACTGGGAGCAGCCAGCATTGGCTCTGATGACCCCGAGACACAGGTGACCACGAGTTGTGAAACGATGTCATGTCTCTTCTTTGTGCTTCCCAGATGTCACGGTAACAAGTCAGTGTCCTTGTCTGCCTTTTTCACCAGGTGGTTCTGATTAATGCAGTCAAAGATGTGGCCAAGGCGCTAGCTGAGCTCATTAGTGCCACCAAGTGTGCGGCCGGGAAGGCAGCAGATGATCCGTCTATGTACCAGCTGAAAAGTGCTGCTAAGGTGGGGGGTTCATTCTGGAAAAAAGTGTTTGATGGATCCATTTCTCCATGCATTGGTGTAATATGATATGAACTGTGAACCTTATGAACAACAAAAAACAAACCCTGACAAAAACTTTTTTTTGTTGTTATTTATATCTTATCATGGGAGGCCTAAGGAAAGAGGAAATCTGAAATGCATATGAAACCCTGTTCAACAGAAATGAACAGTTGAATTGTCTTTTCTGACACACATGCAGTGTTAAAGCTGCAGCTCATAAGTCACTGATTACACTGTTCGACTCCTCATTATCACTCTGAGCTGTGAAGATGTCGGTTCAGTCAGCAACAGCCCAGGGTGTCAAAGTCTTACAGATGGTGAGAAACATCCAGATTTAGATTTAAAGTTGGAAAACAGAAACTGTTTTAAAGGTTTTTAGTTTATTTTCCTTCTGTCATTCATTAAGGTCAAAAGCATCTTTATTTGGATATTGAAAACTACAAACAGAACAACGTTTCCCATAATTTAGGTGTAGAGGTTTTAGAATTTAAATTAGTTTATATCATGAGCAGGAGAGTCATTCATGCGAGACTTTTAATAATTGGTTTACAAAGTTCTTTTCTTTGGTTATTGAGTGCAAAAGTTTAATTTCATTGTGGCGTTTTAGAGGTGCTGTTAGGACTTTTCTGGAAGTTGAAGGAAATGTTTTCCTTCCTAACCAAAATTTTACTTGTATGTGACTTTCTTATCTTTATACTGCATACAAAACATTTTTTACTGATATGACAAAAAACTTGAACATATATTGACATAAGGTTAACCATTAAGTTACAGTATGTGTTCATTTTATGACAAGAGTAATCAGAATTGCGACCATCTGAATTACAGTCCTGCAGATTACAGCGCCCCCTGGAGCCACAATCTGTGATGGTTACTGAATTTGGTGGCTTTTAATCATTATTCAGAATACAAAATATGCAGAGGATAAATTAACTTGTGATTGTAACTTTCCATTTTACTTTTCCCCTTTATGTACTTTTATCACCTTAATAACTTTATAACCAAACTGTGAATAAATGGTCCCTTGTTTACTGATTTAAGGATGATTTGTCATGGGGGTAAAGCATCTTAACTGGGTGTAAAACCAGTAATGCTGTGTTCCAGGTGATGGTGACCAATGTGACGTCCCTGCTGAAGACTGTCAAGGCTGTGGAGGACGAGGCGACTCGGGGCACCAGGGCGCTTGAGGCTACGATCGAGTGTATCAAACAGGAAATGGCGGTAAGAAAGGCCAGGAAAAAAAACTCGTTAGCTGGAAAAACTCATCAGTTTTCTTTTCACCAAGACTCTGTGATTTAGTCTGCTAGTTGCGTAACTTTACTGTTTGGTTTCCTCCATCCTATCAGCTGTTTCAGTCTAGGGACGCTCCTAATAAGACCACCACACCAGAGGAGTTCATACGCATGACTAAGGGCATCACCATAGCTACCGCTAAAGCTGTGGCTGCAGGAAACTCTGCACGCCAAGAGGACATCATCCATACAGCCAACCTGAGCCGCAAAGCTATCTCTGACATGCTAACAACCTGCAAGGTGCCGCTTCAACATATGCTGGCTGCCATGTGCTAAAGAGATTAAATTGTAAAAGTTAAAATGTTTATTGATTGGTTTTCGTTTCCAGCAAGCAGCTTACCATCCAGAGGTCAACGAAGAGGTCAAGAACAGAGCCCTGATGTTTGGAGCAGAATGCACAACTGGATACATTGATCTGCTGGAACAAGTACTGCTGGTAGGTCGAAAACCACATCAGGAAGGGTTTGCATGGAAATAACTTTCCCCTTTTTGTTAGTTAGCTCCCACTCTCGCCTGTACAAGTGTGTTTAAGCGATCAGCGTGTGTTCTCAGGTGATGCAGAAGCCCTCAGCAGAGCAGAAGCAGCACTTGGCAGCTTGCTCCAAACGAGTGGCGGGCGCCGTCACGGAGCTCATCCAGACTGCAGAGGCCATGAAAGGTAACGGCCGCCACCCAGACAGGCACCTAAAGACAGAGCCGTGCAGAAGTATTCCAGCCTCTTGTACCTTTCCGCATTTTGTCACATTACAACCACAGATTTTATTGTGTGTTATTGGGGTTTTATGTGATATTCCAACACAAAGTAGATCATATGTGCGAGTCTAAAGAAAAAGAATGAAAGTTTCTCAACATTATTATTATTATTTTGTTTTTACAAAACAAAATCTAATTTGCATTTGTTGGATTTCTGTCACACTTTGTCTTTATATTTTGACTCTTTTTACCCATTCGGTGACTTTTGATAATGGCTTGCACTGGATTTTATTTAGGAGTATCAGAGTAAAGAGGCCTAATTATAAATGTACACCACATATTACAGAAGACCATTTTTCAGTTTTGTTTCATTCGACCAGGATGCCCTACATTGTGTTGGTGCATCACCTGAAATTAAATATCACTTGGAAGTTTTTGGTTACAAAATGTGAAAGAGCTCCAGGGATTTGCATAATTTTGCACGGCCTTGTATAAAACAGACATTTTGAAACATTTTAATAATGTTCCTATCCCCTCTTATTTTGCCACAGACGGAGGTAAGTTAGCATTGATTTGTGTACTGTGACTTCTTCAGCAATACCAAGGGTTTCTTTAATCAGCCACCATCAGGCTTTGTCTTTATTTATCGCACCTTATTTCCATTTAATCTACATTACTTCATTTTCAGCCTGTTTGTTCGCTCCATCAGCTGTGCATGGAGATGTGCAGAGATTTGCTTTTTCCTGTGCTCATGGTTCTGTGCTTTTCTGTTGTGATCAGCATGTTGAGGCATGCTCTGATGCAACACAGGTTTCTAAGGCACTGTTTAATTTCTGCCTTCGAGTTTAAGACCTAATGGTGTGTGTGTATTCCGCGCTTCAGGTTCGGAGTGGGTGGACCCC
Source organism: Gambusia affinis (assembly GCF_019740435.1). Taxonomy (NCBI): domain Eukaryota; kingdom Metazoa; phylum Chordata; class Actinopteri; order Cyprinodontiformes; family Poeciliidae; genus Gambusia; species Gambusia affinis. The sequence goes on along the minus strand of NC_057869.1, from coordinate 10,023,504 downwards.
GAGGATCCTACAGTGATCGCAGAGACTGAGCTGCTTGGGGCCGCGGCGTCCATCGAGGCGGCTGCGAAAAAGCTGGAGCAGCTGAAACCCAGAGTAAAGCCAAAGGTGGGGGACTTAGTGATGGATAACTGAGGGATAACAAGGGGGAAATAGTTTTAACATTGCACAAAAATGTAGACATTAACTTTGTCGGCTGCTTTAAAAAGTAAAAAAAAAAGATTTTCGGGCCTATATTAGTAAATGTACAGCTGAACGACATATGGATATGAATGTATGTAATTAAAAATGTTTTTGCCGCAAGATGGTTCTAATTTACATTTTTTGACTTGATATAAATGGATACAATGTCCTTAATCTGTTGTTTACATTTGTTACCAATGGTAAGGTGTCACTAAGATGAAAATAATAATTCACCGGCAATTCTAAATATTAGTCAAGCTACACTTTTAATAATTAATTGTCAATGAAAGTTAATAATTTTATAAAAGCCCACTGTAACTGCGCAGCTGCTTTAAATGCGTCAAAGGATTTTATGATGTCTCTTGTTCAATGCAGTAAACAAACGTATAAAGGTTAGAATATGCTCTGGTAAAAGCATTTAGGAACTATAAATAGGGTGTTTCATTGTCAAAACAGCATAACTAGGCCAGAAACAACTTTTAAAATAAAACTGTTATTGAGATGTAAATAATGCATTCAATTTTATGTCATTTCTTTATCTGGTGTTTGTTTTGCAATGAAGCCTAATCAGAAAGACGTTACTACTGTTATATTTTTAATAACAATATATCATCATGTTGTCATTCCGAAATTGACTAACATTATTGCACATTAAGTGTTTTCGAATACATAAAAAAGTAGCATAGTTTCTTTAGTTATTTAGGTGTCTTTCTAAAACAGAACACTTTTGTGAAGATTTCTGTCCACATTCATCTTCAGTCTTTCTCATTTTTATGTGAAACGCACAAACCCAGCCTCTGAGGTCTCGTCTCTGTTTACATTCCACGCTCCCACAACAACACAGTTTACAGTCCCCCCTCCTCCTGTTCCTTTTCCCCTATCCATTTCCCATCAACTCATATGTCCTGGTTTTAGCTTAGTCCGTCTGAGTCTGCTGCCATTTAAACCCCCATCCTCTCCTCCCTTGCCCGCCCCCACCACCGGAGGCCTTCTCTGCAGGGCTCTGTCTGATATGTTTGATATATTAGGTTGTTATTCAGTCCCAACTATATATCAAACATATTCCTACAGTGTCCCGCTCTGTCTACAGACTTGTGGTGTGAATGAGTGTCTGTGTGTGAGAATGTCTGAAATACTGAATGTTTGTTCCTCTTCGGTTGATCCAGACTAATTTTGTTTAGTTCTTTTAGGAGTTATGAACTAGTGTTTCTGGTATTTTACTGACTGGCCCTCCTTCCGCCCTCAGCAAGCAGACGAGACACTGAACTTTGAGGAGCAGATCCTGGAGGCTGCCAAGTCCATTGCCGCAGCCACCAGCGCGTTGGTCAAATCTGCCTCAGCCGCTCAGAGGGAGCTCGTGGCCCAGGGCAAAGTGGGCTCCATCCCTGCCAATGCTGTGGACGATGGACAGTGGTCCCAGGGGCTCATCTCTGCTGTAAGTCCTTGCTGCTGAAGAGATCCAGCCATTAGCAATCGGAGCAAACATTTGTAAATTTCCCTTTACTTATTATTTTACAGGCACGTATGGTAGCGGCAGCAACAAGCAACCTGTGCGAAGCAGCCAACGCCTCAGTGCAAGGCCACGCCAGTGAGGAGAAGCTCATCTCTTCAGCCAAACAGGTGGCGGCCTCCACCGCCCAGCTGCTGGTGGCCTGCAAGGTGAAGGCGGACCAGGACTCCGAGGCCATGAGAAGACTGCAGGTATGCAGTCAGCATCCTGAACCTTATTTACGAAAACCTAATTTTATTTTTATTAGTACCATGAAAATAAAAGTGTGAGTATGGTGATAAAAAGCTGTTTTGATAATCTCACTAGCTTTTCTTCTTGCAATTCACACCACTTTTCTATTTTCCGGTGTGGTTAATACATCTTTAGCAGGAAAGAAAAATCTGAATAATTAGCAGTTTTCATTGAGAACATGTGGTAAGCTTGATTTGTAATGTACAGACACTCCATTTGTTTCCTGGTTGTTAGAAAAACATCTTATTTCAAAGATGTTTGAACTAAATGGAAGAATAGTCTCCCATTTTCAGCAGCTCACAATTGCTGCTGAAAAGTGCATTTCTCAAATGGGATGTTTTCTCTCTTTTTTGACTTGCTATGCCATTAATGTATTAACATAAAACAGTTTGTATAAACAATTTTTTGCCATTGTTCTGTTTTTCTCCTGCTCTGTAGATTGCCGGGAACGCAGTAAAAAAGGCATCAGACAATTTGGTCCGGGCAGCTCAGAAAGCAGCTTTTGACAAAGCGGATGAGGACAATGTGGTTGTCAAGACAAAGTTTGTGGGTGGAATAGCACAGGTAATGATTGAAATGTCACATCTTTCTAGTTGCTAAATTCATGTTTTCTGATAGAATGTTAATATTATTGCAAACCAAGCATGGGAGGCTAATCTGTTGTAAAACAAAAAAAAAAAGAAAAAACCAATCATCAAGTTTTATTTTTATTATAATCTGTGATTGGGCTCTTTTATGGAATCAATACTACAAAGACTATTTAACCCAAGAGGTGTTGAGAGACAAACTGTACTCTCCAGCCAAATGCAATAGAGTTTTTGGTCATAAAATGTGGAAAAGGTCAGAGCTAAATACATTTTAGCTTGACGTGTATTTATTTCTTTACACTATTTCAGTAGAGTATGTGTTATTTTAACTATACAATTGTGGAAATTTTTATTCACTGTCATTAGAGACGTGACGATGTAAAGAAAAAAATACCTAAAAGGATTTGTTTTGTTAAAGTTCTCAACTTTGTAGCAATACCAATTTATTCATGCACGTGTAACCTTTTGGACTGAATGTTTCTGCCACCTCTGCTAACATGTGTATTAAAAAAACAAAACATTTTCTGCACCGTCTGCGCAGATCATTGCAGCCCAGGAGGAGATGCTGCGGAAGGAGCGGGAACTGGAGGACGCCAGGAAGAAGCTGGCTCAGATCAGGCAGCAGCAGTACAAGTTTCTGCCAAGCGAGCTACGAGAAGACGCCAACTGATACCTGCTGTGTGATGAGCACATCTGTGTTAGGTGTGGCAAACCTGGACAGGTGTATGACCCCCGGTGACTTCTGTGACCGGTTCTTGAAAGACTGGTACTTCATCGCATGAAAAGATCTTAAATAGCTTCGAGTGGGTTTAAAATACTACTGTGTGGAGTCAACTACTTCCTGCAAACAACACAAAGAATGTGGTGACCTGACAGAACCTTGTCCTCTCTTATACCGTCTATAATAACTACTTAACCCCGAATGTGACATCCCTCAGACAAACAGCACAGCTCACATTTCACCCTATAAGCTTTTGTTTTCCATTTCCGCTTGCAGCTCCATTAACACAAGCTTTCAAATGAAGAACTGATTGTACATGCTGCTTGTATCGCTTAGCCATATAAACACATAAATCTGAAAGCAAAAAGAAAAAAAAACTCCCCAAAACATTTCAGCTTGGTACTCTGACTGTGTGAATGTTGGTCTTTATGCTCCAGTTGCACCTTAACGTCTGTGTGAATCATGTGAAGTGCTGTTGCACGTTTCTGCTTTAATCCAGTGGTCAGTAACCATAATGTGAAGTAAGATAATCCAGTCTTATAAATATTTTTTCCTCCATTCTTCTTCCTGATATTTCTCATCTCTTTAGGCAAAACATATGAAGATGAAACACATTTTACTGATTTCTCAAAGACACTATGAATATGTTTCGTTATGTGTAACCACTGTGTTACATTGTAAATGTTTTTTTTTTCTTCTACATCGGAAAACATGTTACCACAGAGATTATTTATTACCGTAGGATAATTTTAACTGGGAGGGGTCTATTTTCAGGGTCAGATATGGTCTGAGTTTATAGCAGCCAACAGCAGGGTGTCGGATATTTTCCAAAACCATAAAATGTTCTTCTTTTTTTTATATATTGCTCATCCTTCTAGGCGATGAAAGTATGAACAATGCAATAACATAACAGGTGCTTTAGGGGGCAGCATTGGTTACATTTATGCTGTGCAGAAAGTGAAATGTGTTTTTTTTTTTTTTGTTTTTTTTTTTTAAGTAAATAAATATTTCAGTGACCTTTGTAACTTGGCAGTTGTACAAAGAAAACTGAGACTACATTTTTGTTAATGCATTGATTTATTTGGAGAGCACAGTAGCTGTCTCTTCTAGAGTTACTTAATGACAATTTCTAAAGCAATATCTTCACTGCCTGGTATTTCTTTTGGTCAAAATCAGCAACAAAAATTGCTGCGATCAGTTAACTCTCTCAAACATTTGACTGCTGAGAGAAAGTAAAAATGAAGCAAGTGCAAAGATAATCACAAAGTTTTGTCTTGTCTTTTGTTGCTGCGCCGCAACTTTAACCAACAAGCAGAACAAGTTATGTTTACAGCGTTTGATTGTGATGTCATCAAACCTTTCCCTCGTCTTATTGTAGAGGCCATTAATCAGTTAGATATTACATTAAACTGTAAGTTTAGGTCCTAGGTGAGGATGCAAGGCTTTATGCTTTAGGAGTAATTCACACCTCAACATAGCAACACTGTATCCTGCAGCATGTAAGCAGTGCGTTTTTCTGAGTTGACTTTTGTTTCAGTTGATTTCTGGCATTGTGACCTGTGGGTGTGGACATTTTGAAAGAGATGGGGAGCATCCACCGCTTATCAGTACAGTCTGTAGTGTTATTATTATTAGTGCCTTAGTCGTTTACTCATACAGCGTCTGCTGCTACAGCGATAGCTTCACGTAGAAGACATGTTTTTGCTCGGAAACGTCGGTTCCTGTCTGTGGTATTTTAACATGCTGTTCCTTTAAGTGCTGAAACAACTGCGCCTCCTTTATCTCTCCTCTCTGCCACATGTAAAGCCTTTTCTGGGGGCGGGGGGTGACAAATGGACTGTCTGCCAGTCAGAAAATAAAATGTGTCTGAAGTTTAAAATGTATTATATTACATATATGAATACATTTTTGTACTGAATTTTATGGGCATGTAACCACAGTGCTTCTGAACAAAAACACCCACCAGAGACAGAAGTGTTTCAGCCCAACTGCTTTGTGTGTAATGAAGTCCCCAACATTTTACAGATTTTTTTTTCTTGTGCTTTTAAGATACTTCGAAAGATAAGTGTGATAGGAATATTTCAATATATCTGTCACTGTTTTATTGCCGTGTGGAGTAAAAGAAGTGTTCCCACTACCATCATAGAAATTGAATTAAAAGGTCGCTACACTAAAGATGAATGATAAATTAGGATACTGAGAATATTTATCTGGCCTCAATAAAACTTTTTTTTTTTTGTATTCACTGAAAATAAAGCATTTCAATGTAAATGATGTTTTGCATGTATTTTTTGAGTCACTGGCATTTCTGTGGAAATATTCTACATATGTAAGAGCGCTGTTCAATTATCTGAAAAGGATATGACACAACAAACCTACAAAAACATGTCCAGTTTTAAAAATGAAGTAAGTAAACAAGCTTGTAGTTCTCAAAACATTTGGGTTTGAGCAACATTCTGACAATTTGCCTAGTTTTTACCAAATTCTCAAACACTTTATTGTAATTAATTCCATGACATAAAGTTCAGTCAGATTAAAACTAGTTGTGGAAATCATTAAGACTTTTGATGATTCATTGTGCAACCTTAACAATGTTTAAGGGCCAATTTTATATCGGTAAAAGGTTTCACCTAAAACTTTAGTTTTTTTAAAAAAAGCTTCTCCATACTGAAGCTTTTTCTCAAACCTTAAAATGTTTAAAATATTGTGCACATTTTGTCCACCTTTCAGGTTTAATTTACTTTTAAGCTATGTGTATTTGATCTTTCTCACTAATTTACAACCAAGTTCTTCAAAGTCCTGGAAAACTGTGTTTTACATGCAAATCTTGTATGACAGAAATCTGTAAAGTAAAACATTTCCTCCAGCTGATCATTTTGTAATTTATTCTTTAAAATAAACTTTCTCAGACACTGTATGAATTGGCATTCCTTTTTGTTCTTGTTCATTTGAGTTGATCAGGAACAAAGCCTAAAGAAAATAGATCCAGAATCTCTGAAGTCTCCTGGCAATCACCAAAACTGTGTCCTGTACAAATGACAGTACTTTATTTTATTTGCAATCAGAGTAAAAATAGATTTTCTGATTCAAATCAGATCTCTGCTTTTATGGTTGAGATTCCAGGACGAAAAAGAGTCAGCTGGAATTTTCTCGTCATTCGTCTATGTAGCTTTTGCTTGTGAAATACATTTAGCACTGCTAGTTTGAACAGTTTGTTTTCACAGATACATTTGGAATAACTTTCTCTCTACATCAGCAACACTGACATGACTCAGGCCGAGTCAAGGTCTTCTGAGAAATAGCAAGAGAGGTCAGTTCTACCAGGAAAACAAGGTTCTCTTTTTATTCACAAGACAAGATAGCATTTCTGAGTCAGCACAAATCTAAAGGACATATTGAGTCCAGACTATGTACTGAGACTCGTGCTAAATCTGTCCGGCACTAAAATCCAAGGAGGCGACGTCAATTTCAGTGGCACAGCTGCTCCTGGGACAGAGTTCAAATCTGCCTTCTATCCTCTGATATTTAGTCAAATCAGCTTTGTGTTGCAATTCTGCAAATGCTTGCTGAAATTCCGTAAATCCAGTTTTCTTGTGAATGTGACTTGGCTGAGATGAAGGAAGAAGAACTTGGCTAAATTAACGATGGCATTGGATTTAATGTTGACTGGCAGCAGATAGAAGACATCTAGTATTTTCTTGTTCTAAATCTAATTCTAATAAAAGTCAGAAGGCCGGTACTGTTACATGTCATTAAAACACCTGTTGTAACATGGAGGCATTATTTTATTTTTTTCCATTACAGTTCTGAAATATTTAAAATTTTTCAGGTTGTCTCACCTACTAACTTGATGGAAGATTACTGACTTATGGTATACAGAAAGTACTTTGCACTTAATGTTAATAATTTTGTGAGATCTCACCTACATGTTGTTAAGAAAAGTGTTAAGGTGGAAATTTGGAAAATAAGACTGAACCCCAACTTTAATCCTCCGTAAAATTTAAAATACTTCTTAAAAATTCCAAATAAAATATCCTCCAACATTATACTGTCCACATATCAGATTAAATTATTCACAGGTGGATTCATATAGACATACTTTGTAGGTGACTTCTGGATATCAGAATAAGTGTGTCTGAATAAAAATGTTTATCACTCTTTTTAGATTTCAAATGCAAATTAGAATTTTATTTTTTTTTTTTAAACATTGTTGGCTTGTTGCATAAAATCTCAAAATATGTTGAAAGTTGTGTTTTTAATGTGATGAACTGAGAAGTTAAGTTGAATTTACTTTTGCAATAGACTGTACTGCAGTGGCTCGGATGGTTCGATAGGCAACCTAAAAAATAAAATAAGAACCTTAAAGAATGTAATATGTTTGGAAACACCACAAACAAACACAATCAAAAAAACTGAAAACAATCTTGAAATGTATGATCTCAAACAATTAATGCATAACACTTGTTTTGTCAAATTTCAAAAGCTTCAGCATCTCACTTCTGACACAAAGGATTAATATATTATTAGAATTGAAAATTCAAAGAATACTGATGGTCGTTCCAGGTAATCCATCGAATGTACATATTTGTTTTTGCCTATAATATATTTTTTAATCATTTAATTTCACATTTTCTTCAATAAGATGTCTCTTTAATACTCATAGAAGAAGCACAGCTTCTAAATGTTTGCTAGAACCATGACGATCTAGCAAACATCAATAGTTCCTTAGTGTTATCTCTTGATCTTTAAATTCAGTATTAATGGAAGTGTTTTGTTCTGAATCCAACGCCTGATCTAATCAGGCAAAGTTACCATTTGCTGGACAAGTACAACGTGATGATCTTTGTCTCTTCATTTATTCAAAGTCTACGGGTGACACGGATTGTGCCCTGAGGCTCTCTGATCTCTGACTATGACTGGCATGTGTGACTGGCTGCTAAGGGCTCAATAAAACACATGGCAGGATGACAACATGGTGACAGCTGACTGGCTCAAAAAAGCTTTGCAGGAAAGATGTTACACACGCCAGACCACCAAGAAATAAAATAGAGGGGTAGGGTTCAGGTAACCTTAGAAAGATCAGCAACATGAGTCTTTTATTTCATCTGTTCCTTGTGCTTGAACTTAATGCCACAAACTGACACGCAGGAATTTGCCCACAGGATTTTCTTATGTAGCCATCATTTATCTTTCCATCTATAAAGGCCAGTCATTCAGGTCCTGAAGAAGCTAAACAGCCCAAACAATTACACTACCACTACCATGTTTGACTGTAGGCATATGCTTCCCTGAAATGCTGTGTTAGTTTAACTGTGAGTGTACCAGGACACCCTTCCAACTAAAAACTCATCTTTTTATCACTGATTTCAATTGATTATATTGTTACTTTTTAGTTTTTTGTTCACTGCATTTTGTGATCTATATCTTGAAAGGTATTACCCAATTAAAGTTTGACTTACTTGCTTTGTGACCTTTTGCAGACTGATAAAAGTTAGTTATTGTTTCTCAGCTCTCTAAGTTTTTATTTCATGTTTCAGACAGGCCAAGCATACGTGATTTATTGGTTCTGCAGTTCTGACAGAAATCCTACCTGGGTGTGGGAGTAAAATTGTAGCCACCTATCCAAAAAAATATGTAATTTATTGCATTTCATTTCTGATTTATTAAAGGGGCAATAACTTTTTGAAATAGAGCCTGGTTAGTTCTGGTCAACTCTCTGCCCTTTATAAATGAAATCATGATTTGAATCTTTCTTTTTTTCTTTACAATTACATTCATTTGATAGTCTTAAATATTTAAACCTGATGAAAGAAAGAAAAAATAAAAGAAATCTCTAATGGAACAAATACTTTTTTACAGAACTTTATGAGGCTTGGATGATGTCCAACAGGTGGCACACAGTTCATCAGATCCTAAAATATACACTCAACAAAACACATGCAGATTGTAAAGGCCAATGGAAGAGTAGCATCACGGGATAGCCTGAGAGTTATTTTTTTATACAAGTACACACTGAAGACAATACTTTTTAGTAAAGAAGTATTTCTTCTTCTCTTATTTTCCTGTAAATATGTGCAAAAGTTGAGCTACTGTAACTGACATTGACTCGTTACTGGTTCTTAACAGCAGGTTTTGTGTGACAGCTGCGACTGTGGCACAGAACTGTTACAGTGGGGGTTGTTTAAATGCCAAAGCTTCTCTATTGTCCCCCACAAATACCATCGCTTTCCCTCAAGCCCATTTGTGACAGAACTCTGAGGAATCCTTAATCCACCACAGAAGCTGGACAAGCTCGATGGTTTGGTTGTACGGTTGATCTTCTCTGATTGCTATCCCGGTGTTGAGCTCTGTTGTAAGGGAGCTGCTGAAATGATCAGTGGAGGATGATCAAGCTGCTGTGGCTAACATGACACGCCTCAAAGTGAGAAGGGATTTCACGGGGGCTTATCCAATCACCTCTGTGTGCTGTGTGTGAATAGTTGTCATACTTGAAATGCTATTGTAATTCATCGGAACAGAACTCTGAATGAACAAGGAAGCAAATTTGAAATCAAGTTTTACGGTTTGATTTTTTTAAATTATTGGAGCAAATAAATAGCAAAGAATTAAATAAACATTTGTGACCAGTTTGTTTTCTTATCTCAGTGTTTTTACTTCATCTTTCTAAATGATAATCTCCCAAGTAACCCCTTTTGACACTCCACTTCCTCTTGGAGGGTGATAGAAATAGGAGAAGACGTCTTGCTGGGAGGTGTGGGAGTGGGAAGGTTCCTCTCTGACGCCTGCACCCCATGTATAGTCATACAAGTGGTCAAATGTCCTGGGAGAGCGAATCGGTGTAGAGATTTGAGTACAAACAAAGGGCCCGTGTTGGCTAACAGCTGCAGCCCTTTCCAAAAAAGCATTGGGTGTCCAGTATCTGACTTATTTGACTCTCAGCAGGCTCTGCAACTTCGCACTCCAGCTAGGTGTTTGGTGTGGTTCAGACGCTCCCATCTTTTCTGTTCAGGTTCACAGATTTGCAGCCAGTGCAAACACTAAGCAGTCATGGATGCTATCAAGAAGAAGATGCAGATGCTCAAACTTGACAAGGAGAATGCCTTGGACAGAGCTGAGCAGGCCGAGTCAGACAAGAAAGCATCTGAGGACAGAAGCAAACAAGTAGGTGTCTGGTTTTAAACCCGCTCTTGTGTTTTTGCACACAAGATGCCTTGCATAGCTCATACTATTTTGCCTGTGTAGCCATGTGTTTTCATATATAGGATCAAGACATAAGAAACTTTCATGTTGTAATTATTTTCTTTGTTATATGATGACTTTATGCATTGAATATGTAAAGATCAGCTGTATTTTATGAGAACTGAGGCTGTTATAAAAAGTTAGATGACAAGGTAAAGTGTCTTTGGAGGACAGCAAGAACAATTTCTTTGAATTTTGTGATTGCTTAAAGCAAATCTTTCTGGTTTCTCTCTGCACCAGCTTGAGGATGACCTAGTAGCACTGCAGAAGAAGCTGAAGGCCACTGAGGATGAGTTGGACAAATATTCTGAGGCCCTGAAGGATGCTCAGGAGAAACTGGAGCTCGCTGAGAAGAAAGCCACAGATGTGAGTGTGAACTGAGGGGAGAAACACTTTCAGTAAAATAATGCAACTCCCCATGCAGATTGATGCTAATCCTGAAGTACCAGAGTAATATGTTACAAACTACACCTATGGGTTGCATATGAGGAATATCAGAGTGCAGGTAAATTTAGCTCTTGTGCTGGATATGGTAATGTCACAGTTCACAGGCTAACTGTTGTGCCATTTCAATGAATGTTATTGCTAGTATCTAGTTTCAGTCGGGCTTTTTTTACAGGCACATTTTGGACTGAAAACATCCTTGTTATATTATATCAAATCCTTGATATACTTGTGAAGGGCATATAGGCTATATACGGTACGCCCTTCACAACCCTGCATAGATCCCAGCCTCAGCTTCTGGGATCAGTTGGCAAACCCAAGGTCAGCCCTACTCAGCTGCATCGAAACTGTTGATTTGGTTTATTGTTTAGCCAATTAACCTTTGTCATATTGAGTTATAAAGCTCATAAAACAACACTTTGCTAAAAAATAAACCCTATTAATCAGCTTAGAATAAACTTGGGTTTATTCTCTAAAATTTATAGACTGACCAATTCGGTTACTAATAACAATAAAATATTTAACAGATGTTCCATGAAGTTTCTGTTTTCTTCTAAATAAATAACAGAAAGTACTTTTCCTGGTCTTTTGGTGTCTTAAAACACTAAAATACTTTCTTTTGTACATTTGGCAAATCAGATGTACATATATGTACAAATGTACATCAGATTTATATATATATATCCATCCATCCATCCATTTTCTGAACACCCTTCATCCCTAATGGGGTCGGGAGGGGTGCTGGTGCCCATCTCCAGCACCCCTCACAGGGCAACACAGAGACAAACAAGACAAACAACCATGCACGTGCACACACACACTTAAGGAGAATTTAGAGAAACCAATTAACCTAACAGTCATGTTTTTGGTCTGTGGGAGGAAGCCGGAGAACCCGGAGAGAACCCACGCATGCACAGGGAGAACATGCAAACTCCATGCAGAAAGACCCCGGGCCATTTTCTGTTCACCCTTGTCCCTAATAGGTGTCTATCTCCAGCTACATACCAGGCGAGAGGCGGGGTTCACCCTGGATTACCATAAACAATATTAGAACATATTAAAATATGTGTTTAACAGGAGTATTTTTCTTATATACCCATCTTTCACTCAATGTACATGACCAGCCCAAAAAGTCTGTTTTGCTTAGTTTCATCTGCATTCCAGAAATTAAATTTACACTGACGATTTGACAAATGCATTGCAAACTTACACTTTAAGAACTTTGGGGAAATAGCTTTATGGCTTGAAAGGTATGTTAAGTACAATTGTAATTTAAAGCTAATTAGATACATTCTTCTGCTTATGTCTGGGCTGGTAATTGTGGTAATTTTTTTACAATCACTATGCCAACACAAAAAAGGAAGACAGTAAACACAACAACAAATGCATTACAATATATATATATGTGCGTGTGTCTCAGTGTTTATTTGTTACTATAATTTTTATACCTAGGCATAATTGACAGGAAAAATGCACAGAGGATAAATGTACCAAAAGACTTCGTAAACATTGTTGTCCTTATTTAGATGTCAAATTAATTCAATCAACAGTGCAGGAGTAAACTGTGATGTCTGGGGCTATGATCTTGATGGGACTGGCTCAATTTAAGATTCAGGGATGCAGGTCAAATCGCAACACAATTATTTGTACATATATCTTCACAAATCCACAACAAACGATATAAAACCACAACTAAAGACTACACAAGAACAATCCATGAGATTTATTTCTTATTCGGTGGACGCATTTTATGGTTTGCGGATAAAATGAGTTACTTCCGGGGCTGGTGGCACGTCCCAATCCTCATCAGTGGTTGATTAAAGGCGGTGGGGGCAGGGATCAAAAGCGAAGCATCCCCAACAGCGGGCGAGGCAGCCAGCTCACAGGCGGGAGAAAACTAGCTTAGCTGAGACAAAATTAAACGACAAAGAGAAGAAATGGCCGGTGGAAGCTCCCTGGAAGCCGTGAAGAAGAAAATCAAGTCGCTACAGGAGCAGGCCGATTCGGCGGAGGAACGGGCATCGTTATTGCAGCGGGAACGGAACCAGGAGAGGAGTGCGAGGGAAGCAGTAAGCTGCTAATGATTTAAGGCAATTAGGGCTCTTGGCTGCGGGAGGCATTAGGTGCAAAGCTGGTCAAAAAGCGTGGCCGCTAGGCCCATCATCCCGCATTTTCTGTTCGAACAGTGCCGAGTGGCTATCAAGTGAATGAGTTTGAGCACAGTGGGTCAGTGTCGGAGGAGAGGACAGGATGGTGTCTGGACGGGACACCACCCTGAGCGCTCCGGATAAACTAGCGGCCGCTCCGATAATAAAAGGTTGACGTGAGAGCAGGTCCTCTGAGGGAGATAAAACCCTCACTAACGGTGCCACCACCTAGTTTAAGTATGGGAAGGTGCCTTTATCCTCAACTAAGCCTTGTTTTATTTATTGGTCAAAATGATACAGTAGGAATTGTGTCGTTTACAAAATTATGCAGTATTTTCTTTATGCATTTTGCTAAAACGTCACTTTATAGTAAGAGAAATGCAGTTTTACTCCCTAATCAGAATCTGCATTATGCATCTTAACATTCCTCCCCCACTTGCTCCTAGAGAAGCCCCTCTTGTTTTCCAGCACAGCCCTCATTTATCAATGCTTGACCAATAAACTTGGTCTGATTTTGGTTGTGTTGTTCTCTCCAAGGCTGAGGGTGATGTGGCTTCCCTGAACAGACGTATCCAGCTGGTTGAAGAGGAGCTGGACCGAGCTCAGGAGCGTCTGGCCACAGCTCTTACCAAGCTGGAGGAGGCTGAGAAGGCTGCCGATGAGAGCGAGAGGTGGGTGGTCAACGTCTTTTTCCTGTTCAAATACAAAGGTCATTATTTTTTTTAAAATGGCCTGAGTCAAAAACTAAAACAGGCAGATTGGTTGACCAAGTACTCAAAATTAGGGAGTTCCCATTTTTTGATCAACCAACAGAATGTACAGTGATGCAGATTTTTTGTTACATTAGAAAAACAGATCAAGGCTGGAAACAAACTTTGATACATTGTGATTTTTATATTTTTTTTGTTGAATTCAAAGCCATTACCTCTACATATTGTTGTAAGCTTTAAAATAAAAATTTTGAATCAGATCGGTACACAAAGACAACTGGAAACATGTAGGGGTCAAGAAAAAGTTACATCAATGCATCTTTAGAAAGAAATCACTGCATATTCATGTTAAAAAAAAATATATATATTTTTTGACTATGCTAATTCTTAAGGTCTTATGTTTTGTTAATTTCTTGTCTTATTGAACCTGTTGGAAAAGGTTTTTTTTTTTTGCTTTCCTCCATTCAGAGGCATGAAAGTCATTGAGAACCGAGCAATGAAGGACGAGGAGAAGATGGAGCTGCAGGAGATTCAGCTGAAAGAGGCCAAACACATCGCTGAGGAGGCTGACCGCAAGTATGAGGAGGTGAGTTTCCCAGCTCCTTACTGCACTTCCTAAGTGTTTCCCACCCTCTTTTATCAGATATAGCAGCCTCCACACTGCCTTCATGTTCACAGTAGAAGCATAAAAGCGTTTTGGATCCGTTTGGTGAAAGAACGCTGTGCTGTGATTGTAGGTGGCCCGTAAGCTGGTGATCATTGAGAGCGACCTGGAACGTACAGAGGAGCGTGCTGAGCTGTCCGAGAGGTAGCATCCCCCTCCTCCATTTGTTCTTGATGACAACCTTAAATAGGATTTACAATGTACTTTGTTCTTTGCTGACACTCTACAGTAAATGCTCTGAGCTGGAGGAGGAGCTGAAGACCGTGCAGAACAACCTGAAGTCTCTGGAGGCCCAGGCAGAGAAGGTAGGCTGATTAATTAGGTTTTATAACATCTTAATGTAAACTCGTAGGGGAGTTTTCTGATTTCAGTCTTTGTTTGTAACCACAGTACTCACAGAAGGAGGACAAGTACGAGGAGGAGATCAAGGTTCTCGCAGACAAGCTGAAGGAGGTGAGTGAGCTACAGTTGTGCTGAAATCATCTCTAAATGTGTAACGGTTTAGAAAATATTTCTGTTTCAACCATCCTATATTGTCTTCAATTTGGCATTTTGCAAAAAGATCTGCCTTACTGGCTACTTTTTAACATTTGCTTATTTAGCACTTTTAATTTCAGCCCATTAAGGCTTCAGTTGTTAATGTAAATCTCTTACTGGCGGTTTGCTGATGTTGCTGTGTTGCTCCGCTCAGGCTGAGACTCGTGCCGAGTTCGCTGAGAGATCAGTTGCCAAGCTCGAGAAAACCATTGACGACCTGGAGGGTATGATTACTTTACTTTCACTCTTCATTTGCCTAAAATGACTTGTGCTTGATTAAAATTTAAAGGGATTTCTATTTCTTTATGTAGTCGGGTAAGCGACTTAAGCTATGACTGCTGAGACTTTAAATGAAAGTAAAATGAATATTTGTCTCTGAAAAATGCTAATACACTTCAATACTTGACAAAGGTGCTGTAAGGTTGTAGGTGTAGTCTGAATGCAGAATCGTTCACAGGACAACTTTAGACCCAGACTAATTTGTTGGCACCTCCTGGTAAAGATTGTGTTAAATTAAAACAGTCTTGTTGAAGTATTTTAAATTCACATGAAGTGATGAGGAAAAACCCAACATTGAATTGTTGCTCCTCGTCCATTTTTTACCATACAAACATTTTACTTGATATACTACAATTATTGTGTAAGCTGCTAATCCTACAAATTTATTTTGAACAAATTTGGTTCTTTATTTACAAGTGTACCTCTGAAAATCTTGAAAGTGCCATTAATCCTTCCATTGCTAAACAGAAACAAGTGGAAAACCAAGAACCTTTGAGAATGTAGAGTAAAGGGGCAACAGGTGAAATGGGATTCAGCTCATGATTCCTGTTAAAATCCCATTTGAGTTTACCAAATTATGTTTACATTTGTGATGGAAATGTAAACATATTTCATTTCCATCACAGATGGAAATGGTGATCTCAGAAATCATCAGATATGGGGAAGGTTGTCCCCATCTCTCAACCACCTGACATGTAGAAGGCATGTAATATTAAAGTGCCAAGCGTTGGGCAAAGCACAGGGCTAACTCTAGAAACTGGGTTCATCCTAAACATGAAATTTGGTTATAAACCATCCTAAGGGTTATGGTTTGTTGCTAAAATGTTTGAACTTATGCCCATTGGTATTCATGGTAGAGTATCTGTGGACCTGTTGAGCCTTGCAGAAGCTTTGAGAATCTTGTTAGAAACATGATTTTACGTGGCCTTTATGTACCTGGTAGATTTGAATGAAAATAATCAATTGCCCTCTACCAGAAAACTCGAAATAGGTTATTCAATATCATAATTCAAGATGTATGGACAAATCACATGCAGTCAATATTTCCTGTGGTGACTGATCTCAGTTCTCAGACCTAAATACTGCAGGACAACCTGTGGGCTGAGCTGAAGAAGAGAAAATGAAAAACTCTGGACAATCTAGAGCTTCTGTAAATAGGAATGTAACAGTCTTTGTACTTATAAATATTACGATGCAGACATGCCTGTCTGCATGGTGAGTTATTGATCATAAGAAAAAAGTATAAGCATGACATTATTTATGTTGGCA
The DNA here is from genome assembly GCF_019740435.1 of Gambusia affinis. Lineage (NCBI taxonomy): Eukaryota > Metazoa > Chordata > Actinopteri > Cyprinodontiformes > Poeciliidae > Gambusia > Gambusia affinis. The sequence continues at coordinate 10,006,986 of NC_057869.1, read as the reverse complement.
GTATTTGTCACTACGATGTGGTTTGCCACTGTTCAGTCCTCAGCCTTCATCAGAGTCACGAACATGTGAAGCAGGTTTTCTGACTCCTCAGGAATTTGACCCGACATCAGCAGCTGTTCCTTCGCCTCTCCTCGTTTCTGCACCTCCTTCCTTTTAGCTGTTTCTATTTTCCTTTTTGCTTCTATGCTCCGACACTCATATTTTCTTTTTTTGTTTTTACACCATCCACTGCCACTTAACAATTACAACTTGGTAGATGAGCTGTATGCCCAGAAACTGAAGTACAAGGCCATCAGCGAGGAGCTGGACCACGCCCTCAACGACATGACATCCATGTAATTTACAACATGCTTGATTTTTGATTTGTGCTTTAGATCCCACTAGGGCTAACCTTCATCTTAGTAGCTCCCCCTTGTGGCATGTTGACTGCAGTGAACTAGTTTTAGCTCTAGATTTAACCTTTTGACTAACACCATAGGTAATATTACGCAAATAGTTTTTTGGAGATCCTCAGTTGTTTTTCTTTCTTACCCTCTCCTGCATCATAACAGCATTTAATTTCCCAACTTTCCAATCCTCCCAGCATCCAAGTTTCTTTTGTTTTGCTTATTTTCTTTTTCCCTTCCAACATCTGTTCTTTTGTGTTTTCACAGCTAAACCTTTCCATTCTTCACTGTGGAAGCTTGTCGAACAACATTTCACTCCTGTGCAGCTCAGCCTGACTTTCCGTATCTTTTTTTTTTTTTTTTTTTCTATTTCTTCATTGCCCTGCCAGGACTGCACACCAGGCTTTTGCTGCCAGCACCCCTTGTTTCATGTCTTATACAGATTATTGAGCCATATTGCTTTCTGTAAAATAAACAGTCTTTCATCTGTGTCTATGAACCATCTTTCCATTTCTGTTTTCTTCATTTGTCTTTTGTGTCTTCACTATTTACTTTATTTTAATGGCTTAAACTCTGTAGCCCCTTCCCTATTTTCTGTTCATTTCTCTGTTTGAGGGGATGATTGTGGAACTCCTGATATAATTGGTTTGATTATTATTGAAGTAAATGGAGCAATTTCAACACTATCGGAGCCGTTTCCAGTTTGTGTTGCTGAATTGTGAGAAGAGTGGTCCAGTTAAAAAGAGAGAGAGCTTTAACATCATATTAAGCCAGTTGGTGTTAAAAAATAGTTCAAGCAGTTAAATGTTGCATTAAAAGACATTGCATGGGCTGTTAGTTGCTTAATGGATGTGGAAGTTTTAACCCACCAAGTAGTCAAGAGATTGCGAGGTCATCATCATTATCCAAACTTTTTATATACATTTCACTAATCTCAAAACATCAAATCAAATGGGTTGTTTATGTTGAGAGCTCAGAGGTGATCTTTCAGTTTAGACACATTTTAGTACTGGAGAGCAAATTTAAGAATGCTTTGGACTACGCACACAGGGCATTCTTATCTTTTCTCTCCACTCGGCTCAGTCTGTCAAAGGTGTGTGAGATTTGGTGTACTGCTGCAGTACATTTTTAACCAAACAACCTGGTCATACAGTTGAACTTAGCAATTCTTTGCAAGCAAGACCAACTCTTAAGTTTGACTGTTGGTTAGGGTTAGTGAGTGGAATATTAAGGGACCTAGAAAAAAACTGATGTATTGGAAAGTCTCAAGATTTCAGTGTTTGTTTAAAAAGGAAATCCAATTAGAGGTATACATCATTTAATTGATTGTGGAAAAAAAACCAACTAAGCAATTCATAAAGTCTGTAGTTTACCAGGACTAAACTAACAGTTTTATACCCAACTTTCTCTACTAACTTTGTCTTTATGTACTAACTTGTCTTCTGTCTCTTTCCCTTTTTCCCTTACTGCTTTCTGACTGTCAAGATCATCTATACAAGCAGCTTGATAAAAACCGTCTTCTGACCAATGAACTGAGAGTAGCCTTAAATGAGGCCTAACCTGGAAAGGGTTTGCTTTATGCTGGCTTTTTTTTTTTTAGTGTCACAACATAATCCAAGAGCATTGTGGATTTGTTAGATTAAGCAGGTAGAGATTCACATCTGTACCACAGAAATATAATCAAATTGTACAAATTGCAGTATACTCGGATGTTAAAGATGGGGTATCAGAAAGTAATCATGGTGTTGCATGTTTCTTTTCACTGAATTAGTGAGTTAAGTTTATTTTTCTGCAGGTTTGACTTGCTCTGCCTTATAATTACTAGAGTGAGTTACTTCTACATGTAGCACATGTAACACAAGCCCCAACACAAGTGTCACTTGTGTTGGGGCTTGTGGTTCTAAACAAGAGAATCACTAAGATTTGCAATTTACCTCCAGACTGAGGTCTTAAAATAAATAAAACATCAAGTAGGGTTTCTACATGGTAGATTAACCTATTCAGATGTGTAAAAACCCTCATTTAAATTTGACAAATGACAATAACTTTAGTTAATTCATATCTAATATTAGAGGCAACAAAAGGCCCTCACTTTTGATCCCTAACAAGCTACAAAAAGTCAGCTAAGACCAAATTCTTTGGGTAACAGAAGGTGAACATCTAGGTTGAATTATTTCATAGTTAAAATAACTTCAATGTGTAGTAAAAAGGATGAACACATTCAAAATATTACTGATTGTAGTTTAAGAACCACTGTGGAAGAACTGGGCTGACTTTCCAAGTACTAAAATTAAGATTATTAAATTTAAGACCACACAGAAACCTTGGTTAAATACACTTCAACCTTTTTTTTAAAATCTTTTTTTATTAAACTCAAAATGATTTGCCATGCAGTAAAAAGAAATTAAGTTTCCATTTCTGCTTGATTTTAGACTCTGAGAGGCTGAAGTGGTATTTCAACAATAATGGATTTGTTTCGAAACCAAATTTCAAAGAAAATGATTTAAAGTTTTATAATTCTTTTAAAACGTTGAGCACTGTAATTAGTCCCACTAAATGCATTGGAGTCTAGACTTCTCTGTCAGCAGCTTGAGTTAAACCTTGTCAAATGTTTATCATTAATTTGGATTTCTGGTACTAGTTTACAGCATGAAGCTTTTCAGATGTACTTGGTGAACACTTAATGGGTGGGGGAGAGGTGAAATTGAGTTTGATTCTTGGCTCATCAGCATGTATGTTTTCTGTCCACCAGAACTTCAACAATGTATATTCTCTGCACTGTTTATCTAGTGGTCCTAAACTGATATAATGCTGTATTGACAGACAAACTCGCACGTGCTAAAGAAGAGGGCCTGAGCATTAAGCAGATGATGGATCAGACCCTACTGGAGATGGTTAATATTTGACCCAGCTCTGTTCCTCTCCACTACCTGACTTCACATGTTCTAAATGACCGACTCCCACATGCTGCTGCTGCTGCTGCTACGGTGGACATGTGGGTCTGTGTTTAGCTGTACCTCTGGCATTGTTGACTACAGGACACAAGCTCTGTATGAAGTAGCAGAAAAGGCATTGAGCTCCACCTCAGCTACAGTGTTTATATTGCACGCTCTGTTCAAAGACCTGTTTAGGTTTGCTGTACATGACCACTGGTTTACGTATGTGTTGGGACTTTGCACTTTTGATGATGAAATTACTGCACATTATCATTATGAATGAAGCCATAATTTAAGCCAAGCCTGTATAAAAGGGACTTTTATTATCTGTACTTTTGTAAGATCATGTATGTTAGTTTCTTTTCTTTTGTTCTAAACTTGTATTCAATGTCTGATCTTTTTCCTTCTGAAATTTAAGGACTTCAGCTACGTCAAGCAAACACTTGTGCTCTGTACCGTTTCTAACATTTTTCCCCATGAAAGCTAATTTGCTTGTTTTCCCAGACATTTTTATCTTGGAAATGTAAGAATAAAAGATTAAACCAGATCTTATTTGTTTTATTTTTTTTTATGTTCCTTGACAAAAAAACAAACATGCAACAAAACTAGAAAATGTATGTGATGTTACAGCCACAAGCTTCATTGGTCTTTTTTGGGGGGACTTTGAGGTAGGCCAAAATATAAAAATTTAATTGTACATGGAGAGAGAAATTGTTTTTCAATTTCAAGTTTTTTTTGTTTTGTATTTTTTTTTTTTAAACAAAGTTCTAGTTGTTTGAAAACTAGCTGTTCTTATGCAGTTTGACAGATGTTTTCTTTGACAATTTCTTTACGGTTTGAATAAATGGGGGTAGGGGGAATTGTTAATTACGGTTTGCTGTGTTTTACACAGGCCTTTCCTAGAAAGGACTTCCAGGAAAATCTTTTGTCCTTTAGTTTCAAAGACAAATGTCTTAACACAGCTTTAAATTTATTATGTATCAGCATGTCAGATTAGGTAAAGGCCATGTCTTGATTTTAATTTATTTTGCACCATTCCTTTTTCCAGATGTAGTTACTACTCAAAGAAATAAGATGCCAAAAGCTTCAGTTATCGTTTCATAACATTACCTTGCTTTAAATGTCTCGATAGCTGAATCTCTGGCCTGATTGGTGAGTTGGTCTTCAACATGGAGTTTAGTCATTCATGTTCTCTAACAAATCTCTCTGTTATGTATTTACCTTGTATTAAACGGTTGTTTCCTGGTGGTGCAGGACAGAAAAGATGTCTGATTTCAGGTTGTGACATGATAGAGACGAGATTTGAGTGTGAACTTGCATGACACTCCACTGCCACTATGCAAATTAAATGTTATAGCTTACAATGCATAGTTATTCAAAATGTTGTAATATCTTGCAAAATACAAGAGGGATTATATATCCTAATAAAGTACTTGGGGAGAAGTAAGAACTTTTAACATAACTTAAAATTGTGACATTAGGCTTCCTGATGTTGACTGGATGGAAAAAGCCTGTGCGTTTTACCCTCCGCGCCGCTTGGGGCGGTACTGTAAATTTACAAGAGGGTTCAACAGCCTTGGAAGTGCAGAGGTAAAAGTTCCTCTGTTCTGGATAACCGGCCATCGGATATTGAAATATGAGTGAAAGTCTGGATTTTTGCGAACCTTTTCAAGACAGCAAGGCTGCATATGTACTCAGCAATGTCGCCGAAGTGGTTGAGAGAGTTCTCATGTTCATACCAACCAAATCGCTTCTGCAGGTCGCCAGGTAATGGGAAATGTTTACAAGCTAAACTTGGCTATCTTGGCTAGCCTTAGTCTCCTGAATAGAAACATGAAAATATTTATCTAAAGAAAGTAAGCTGGAGAGTAACCTGGAAGAAAAATCGGTAGTTGGTTACTAAAGTGATGCAATATATGCTTAGATTATAAGCAGGGAAGCGTACTCTTTGTGAGTGTGTATGGTTTTGTTTGGGCAGCAGGTGAATGTGTGTGTCCTTGTTATAGTGTGTGCAGATTGTGGAGGAACTGTGCCCGCAGAGTGCTTCGGACTCAGCAGCATCTGACCTGGGTGTCCGCCTCTGGACCCTCCACCACAGAGCTTCACTCCTTCTGCAGCATCCTGGCTGAAGAAGTGGAGGTAAATCGCAAAACTGAAAACCGTAAAAAAATATGGCTGGAGATAAACCGAAAAAGAGAAGTAGAGGAGAAACAACCACTCGGAAAGGGGAAAAACAAAGAGTTCTGCAGAGGTGCCCTAATGAGTCCTTAATTTGATTCAGGTGTTGAACTAGGGCATCTAAAAGTTGCAAGACAGTGACTTTCAAGGACACGAGTCTGGAGGCCATACCCATGCAGTAAAATCTTTGTGTAATTTGTTTTCATTGGTTTTGTGTAATATAGAATTTTTTGAGAAACCAAATCATTAATTGTACACCGTAATCATTAAAATTATCTGACATAGGTGCTAACAGATACAACACTGTTTGAAATAAAATACATTTCACAGATTTTCTAATTCATAAAGAAGTAAAACCCCTTATTGGTTGCAGTTTCAAATGTACATTTAAGAATCTTAATGCACATGTGTCTTTGCTGTTTTCTGCTTGTTTAGCTAAGGAAGTAAAACAGTTTTGTGTTCCATAATATTATAAATTCATGCAACTGTGATGGTAAAATCAATAATTGTAGTATTGTGGCAATTATGGTCACAGTTACAATAGACCCACATTTTCCTGTCTGGTCTGTTTCTCATCCATCATTATGATGCTTCCAACACTTTCTGTAAACTTAAACGTCTTGGACGGTGTCATCTTTGGCACTTTGTTCAATCTCACTGCAGTGAGGTTGAAGATAGAACATTGATTGTATACAAAGTGATATAAACGCTTGTAATGTATCAAGCACATTAATATTGTATTTATATCTGTTTAACATGTTGTAAAGCCCTGTAATATGTGCATTATTGCACAATTGAGGCAGATATCAAGCAGCTAATTAATTATACAAATGTTAATATATCTTTGCATACTAATGGCTTTATGAATGATGAATCTGTTAGTGCTGGAATTGATCCATCTGCAGATTCTCCACAGGATGTATCAGATTAAATGGAGAGTGTGTGAAATGTTAACTATTTTTGACAATGCTTCTCCATCTGATGAGGCAGTGAGTGTAGTAGATGTGATGTAGAGTGACACATAAAGGAGAATTAAATGTGTTCCTGGGTAAAAATTGATTAGGGCTACTTAAAAACTCTTGGAAGATAAATGGAGTGAAATGAGGAATGACCTAGAAGTTTTTCCACAGTTCTGTAACTTAGAGGTTACCAACAGATTAATAATGCTGCCATTTAGCTATAATTACTTCAACCATCCCAACATTATTCATCAGCTTAACAGTAAATGCTTTAGCATGTTCAATTTCTTTTCCGTTGTTTTCAGAAAGTATTCCTCCTGCCTAAAACAGTCCTGATGATGGTCGACTGTGAGGCCTTGACTGGACAAGCTTATTGCTATGAACAGAGCAAAGGTCAGTAGTAATCATTTTCTCTGTGACTCAGCAGGAGGTCTTTATAATTGTTTGTAGAACATGTTCTCTACATGTTCTCTACTTGTTTGACTGTGGCTCTATGGTAGAATAGTCGTTTTGCAATCAGAAGGTTGTAGGTTCGATTCCAGCTTCCTCCTGCCACATGTCGATGTGCCTCTGGGCAAGGCACTTAACCCCAAATTGCCTACCGATCTGCGTATCGGTGTATGAATGGGTGTGTGTTTGTGAGTGCGAATAGATGAATGTGACTCTAGTGTAAAGTGCTTTGAGTGGTCAAAATGACTGGAAAAGCGCTATATAAGTTCAGTTCATTTACCATTTGAATAATGTTTGTCTTGTACTGTTTGGACCATCATACTTTTTGTTTTGGCAACTTACAAAAGAAAACATCTTCTTGTTTACTGTTTTCAATTTGGCAATTTTGATTTGCCATGTAGTCTACTGTATGTTGCCAGTTTCACCCTTTTTCTTCTTACTTTACATAAGTATGACATTAAAACGTGATTTTGCTACTTCAGATGCTTTTCATATGTGTTTTTGGGACTGTTTCCTAATAAAGTCAGCTTTGTTGAGTGGGAGTTTTAGTAGCTTAGCTGATGAGGAATAAGACTAGATGCAGATTTAAAATATTTGGCTTATTTACATCAGGCTCTCAGCATGTTATGGTTGTATTCTAGTGAAAATTAATGCATTCAGATTCAAATGCAGCAAACAATCCAACATTTGCTTCCCAGAAGCTGCAGAAAGTGGTGGTTTTTAATCTTTTAAATGTGAGATTCTCATAATGTTGTAAATTCAATTTCACTCTTATCTGATGCCTCTCTAATGCTAGTTTTAAATCCAAATAATTGAAAGTTCTGAATCAATTTGATCATAATACATTTTCTTCTTCTTCTAAACTGAAGCCAAAAAGAGTCGCCAATGCATGAGTACGGCTGAAGAATTGAACCAGATCTTCCCCAAAGGTTGTGACATCGTTGGCATCGCTACACCAGGGATAGTCTGTGAGTTTTTCTCTCTTCTTTCTTTTCTACTTATTTACCTATGGGAACACCTCCCTCAACCCCTCCAAAAAATTCACACACTAACTCTTTTGCATATAAAATATGTATTTGAACCTGCCACAATTCTCCACTAGTGTGTTTAATTAATGTTGTAAATCTGAACTGTAAACATGTGAATGCATTGTACTGTGTTCCTCTGATTTGTTTAACCTCTATAAGAAGACCAGTGAATTCTCTCTGCTTCTGCCTGCTTGGAAAGCTCCGCTCACGGCTTGCATATTGCTGTTTCTCTCGCTGATCGATGGCCCGCTGTCCCCACTGCTGAGCCTCCCATTTCTCGTTATAATCACAGTCCCCTGGAGAAGCGATTCTCCATCAGTGTTGTTCTCCTTCCTCGAGAGAATGTGCTTATGAGGCTTTCTGTCTGCCATGTTTAATAGCTGCATAAGCTGATGGTAACAGCACTGACATTTGTAATATTGCAGCCATAGGTGACTAATAGGTTCAGCCTGTTTAACTGATTCTGCTAAAATAAATCGTCAGTATGGTGAGATTTCAAAACACCTCAAATACCGCTTTTTTCAAAATAAAAAGAAGCTCTTTGTACTAAAAAGTCACAGTCTGACGATCCAATATGTCTTCCACCTTCAGTTTTGATTAGTTATGTTTTGTTAAGGACATAATTTCTATCTTTGTGGAATTTGATCAAAACCCTAAACTTGTCAAGGTTGGTTGCAGATCTTTATGCTGTGTTGCTCAAATTACTCCTACAATTTAAACCTGGTGAACCTCGGCATTATCAGCTTGTAAAATGAGAGTGCAATCAGAAGACAAAACCTTTATTTTAGTTTTCAGTATATTTGGTCAAATGGTTTTCGAGTGTATTGATGTGTGTGATGGGTTAGGGTTAGGGTGCATCACTTTATCTGGCAATGTTCTTATTCTGTTGCTCCAAGGATTTCATGTGGGCTGATGAGTCTGGACCACAAGGGTAATGCAGTCTAGACTTAACAGACCACCTTCATCCATGTTGCTTTAATATTTAAAAATGGTTTTATCATGCATCTTTTATTACTGGTTACGGAGAGTTTGTTTGGATTTCTTGGCTTAAATGGTTGAAGGAGATGAGATGGATGTGTTGGTGTAAAATAACTGTTTTCTGTATTCAGTCCACAGAATTTTTATCCTCTATAATTTCTTTTACCTTCTTTCCTTTTTTTTTACTTTTAAACATCTCGGCTTTACTTCAGTGTTGCCATAGTTACAAAGAGTAGTGCTTTGTTTAATGGAACCAAATACTACATTAAGAATGTAACAGGAGGTTCTAAGGGCTGATAAAAGTAAGACACTGTCTGCCACACATTTCAGTGTTATTTAGATTTTGTGTGAGTGACCATCACACAGTGGGTCATAATTTGTTGTGCATTTGTATTCAGCCTAAATTGAGGAAGGTAGGTTGAATACAAGTGCATATCATACTTTTTAGAGTGTTTGTAAAATGTTAAATTTTTGTTCCTCTTCACACTTACGTGCATCTCTGTGTTGGCATATCACATAATGAATAAATAAATAAGTAAATAAATAAAATGCATTAAAGCTTGTGGTTACAGCACGAGAAAACATGGAAAAGTTTGATTGAGATGAATAGTTTAGCAAGGTACCGTGTGACAGTTGGGTAAATTGGTTGTCTATCTATTAAATCTTTGTGTTGCCCCTGATTAACGAGGTCCAGGTTGTAACTTTACTACTCACTGTTTTATAGCTGGATGCAAATACTAGTTAAAACCTAAATCTTGAACTAGGTGGGGACAGGAATGGATTGCAGGCACTTGCAACATTTATCCATTTCAGAATTAGTATTTTCTTTGTACTAATTCAGTTGTACATCAACAGTTTGGCTCAGGAATAATTTACAACCTAATTTAACATCCTTTTCCAATAAAAGCTTAGGAGTGGTGATTGAGGCTGTCTGTCTTCTGAACCTTTATATCTATTGTAGAGCGGCTTATCGTTCTCTAATTTCCATAGCAACATATTCATATCCTGGACTGATAACTTTTGTTGTCAGTTTGTGGTTGTTTCAATTTTTTGTTTTTAATGAAACTCGTATTTCTTTCTGTAATAAAAGTATGCTGCTGCAGTTCCTCTAAACTCCAGTAGGTGGTGACTTAGAGACTGTAAAAGCCACCATGAAACTCTTAAAGATTTATTTTCTTGAATTTGAAGTTTTCATGGTTTATTTCACTCGTAACTTAATGAAAAAAACAAAAGTTAATAAGGTGGAACTTTGAAATGTGACAAACAAATTTCTACTAAAGAAAATAGTTTGATGCTTTATTAGAATGAATAATTTGATGACTAATAAGGAGTTTGGGAAATGCAGATTATGTAGCATGTATATTCACGCAGCTTGGTTTTCGCCTTTTTAACAGTAACTCCGACTGGTTCATGGACCGGTGCTCCTAAGGAGTACCAGGAAGGGGAGGCAGGCTTTGCCGTCATGCTCCCCAACACTGATGGTGTTCACATCAAGCCATTTCACTTTTGTAAGAAAACAATTTCTCTGTCAGCCATGAAAGAAGCAGGTGAGTGCAGATGTTCAATAAGTTAAGCGAAATCCAATCCTCAGCAGCCTCTTATATTTTGTCTTGTTGTTTTTTTCTAGGACTAGTTGACAACCCAGAGCTACGCGTCGTGGTGATGTTCATCTATGAAGCATATAAATCTGGAGGAGCACGGTTCCTCAGCCAGATCCTGGAGCCGCTGACAAACAGCAAGGCTTTAATTGCAGGAGGGCTGGTGGAAGGCGTCTTCTCTCCTCACAGAGATTGGTGAGTTTAAGGCTCCACAGTGGATTTGACGACTTAATACATATGGCGTAGTGTTTACAGTTTTCATCATCTCAACCTCTGTAGCTGCAGCAAGGGATCATACGGTGTGATTGGCCTGGCTCTGAGTGGCCATAAAGTTCAGGGGGCGTCTGTGCTCCTTGACCAAGACGTTGGCACCGCAAAGGAAGCGGAGGCCACGGTACGGCGGCTAAAGGCAGCCAGGATTCCTGAGAGAAACACCCTGGGCTTCATGTTTGCCTGCGTGGGGAGGGGCCAGAACTACTATCACAACCAGCACAACGTGGAGGCCGACGCTTTTCACAAGGTCTTCCCCAATACGCCGCTGTTTGGTCTGTTTGGCAACGGCGAGATCGGCTGTGACCGGATCGTAAAAGACGACTACACCCTCTGCAACTCCGACTCCGACACCTTGCAGCACGAATACACCACGGTCATGACTCTGGTCCACTTTGGCTGACTGACCAGTGGGAAGAAGGAGTAAGTCATGTCAAGATAGTCAAGTAGTCGACGTGTCATGCTTCTGTTGTCAACGACGACTTGGAGCAGCTGACGTTATGTACAAAGTGTCACCCAGGATATTGCTCTCTTCATTTATGCTTACAAAGCAGGACAATAATCCCCTCAGCCATGAAGGTGTAATGGCAAAATGTTTGGAGGTTTTAAGTCTTGGAAACTTTGAGAAGAAAGGATTTGCCCAGAGTGTACATACTGAGAACAAATTCTGCTTGTGTTAGTAGTATGTTTATGTCTTTCACCCCAATTTCCTCGCACACTGAAGACATATTCTTCTCCGTGGCTGCACTTTTTTGTTCATGGAGGTAAAGAAATTTGGTTTGTTTTTCCTCCACAAAATCAGGGTAAGCTTTAGCAAGTTTGACACAGTTTTGTGTCACCAGTGTTAACCTACAGATTTTTTTTTAATATATATATATATATACATCTGTTTAATTCATCCAGCTGTTAGCTTGGCACGCTGGTTGTATTATCTCAGCTTCTGAAGTCTTAGGCTTTTTCAAGTTTTCTGCTTGAGTCAAGTTGTTGGGGAAAACATGTACAAACTGGGGGTTTGGGAGGTAGCAGTATTTGGGTTTTTGGATCATTACATGCTAGATCATTTGAAATGATAATTTGCCCTGCATTCCAAATGTTTAGTTTGGCTGTTTCTTTTTCATTTTCAGATACAAGTTGTAGAAAGTGCTCAGCTTTAAAGATGTCTCTTCAGTGCCTAGATTCACACTCCTCGAACCTTTTTACATTTTGATAAGTGACGATGTATTTAATTAGGACTTTATGCTTATAGACCAACAAAAGGTTATAATTGCGAATTTGAGGGAAAATAAAGGGTTTTTCATTTTCAGTTCACAATTATTTACTACTTGGTGTTGGTCTATCACATAAATGTTAAATAAATACATTGAAGTTTGTGTTTGACAGAATGTGAAAAAGTTACGAGAAATAAGACAGCATGTCTAATAGCATTCAGGCCTCTAAAATTGTACTAAATGCTAATCTTGATGTCGATTTTTTTTTTTTTTTTTTTTTTTCTTTTTTTTTTTACCAATGCTGAACAGTCTGTTGCCAATTGGTGCAGTTTCATCATATACATGGTTTATCAGGTAATTGTTTTATCTTGAACCTTGCTGTTGTATCATTGTAAAAGAAAAAGCTGCAACTGTGATTGTAACAAAAAAAATATTTAAAAAACTCCAAAATCTTTTTTTTTCAAAAAAATAACTCTTGTCCGTCGTTTAACTGTGATTTCATACACCATATATTGTTTTTGAAATAAATATGAATATAAATTGTATTAGATAAAAGAAAAAAACTGGGTTATTGTCAGACTTATTTGTGCCCAATCTGGTTTTCCTTAAACAGACAATAAATTAGACATGCAGTTTATTGTTAATATTGTTTGGAATCGAATTATTCAACATTATCTATAGGCAATATTATAGCTTAAATTGGTAGATTTTGTCAAACTCCTTTAAAATATGCGCGTCAACCTCTTACATCCTCAACAGTCCACATCCAGGCGTGTTTAAAAGAAGCAGCGACGCTTCAGATTGATGGATGTACTCTTTAACCATCGACTGGCTAATCCCGATGAGTGACAAATGGTTAAACCAATTGCTGCACAGGCAGTTTATATTCCCATAGTATCTTTATTTTGGGACACCAGGAGAAAAAAAAAACGTAGCTCATGACACCGAAAGGAGCGACCAACCAGGCGTACAGCTAATAAAATCATCCGAGGCAACGATCCGATCCTAAATTGGCCTCAACTGGGGAACCGCACACCTTTTACTCGCAGGTTTTTCTTATCCCGCTCATGCACACAGATCCATCCCACGGCTAATGTTTTTACTGCTCTGTCGTGACCGGATCGATGCAAATGTCACACGATTCACTGGCTACCGCCAGACTTTGGCACGAAAACGTCAATGTTTTGGCCGCCTTCGCGTGAAAATTCGCGGTGTTCCGTCCTCCCGCCTCTCCGGAGGCGCTTCTCTGACAGAGCCGAGGCTCCGTCGGGCTGTTTTCAGCACCTGGACAGCTCCCCTCTCGCAGGGTTCCCCGCTGCGCACGTCGGGGAAGCCCTCGGCTGGGGAGCGCAACCCGGACCCCCAACTCAACTCGTCTAATCAAGGGAGATAAAGAAAAAAAGAAAAGAGGGTGGGCAATTGACTCAGTCCTTGTGACTGCACTTAAAGCTAACATGGCTTTTGAGTGACGATGCTTCATGCATTCGAGCTGCAGCCTCTGGTTTTGCACCGAAATCCGCACAGCGCAAGGGAGCAGCGAAAGCAGCGGTGGTGCTCGTCCAATGCAAAAGTGCAGAGGATTGCTGCAGCCTACACACACTGCGAGCCTGCCGCCGCTGCTTCACTCACTGAGCGCCACCAAGGGAGACATTACTTTCTGCAGGGGAGCAACGGGAGGCACAATTACGTATCAACAATATAAATCAATCACAGGTAAGAGGCTCTCTCTGTTTTTTTTTGTTTTTTTTTTTTTATTGTTTTTTTTTACTATTATTCAGTGCATCTAATAGCACAAAGGTTCTCAGTGCAGGTGTAAAATATAAGCTATTATGGTGGTTGAAGCTAATGAAGTCTGAAAGCCAACTCTGTTGATAGGTGGATGTAGAGCTGCAAGTCTAAATAAGAGCTAACGTCTAGAAAAGTTTGTGGGATTTTAGAAGCAGCTTTTAAAACCGTCTTAATCTGGTTTCATTCGACTAAATGTATGTACAAGTATGCGGATAGCACAGTGCATGAGATTTGTTTGGTCAAGAAATCTACTGGATGACATGGCACCATGAGGCAGGCAACTGTTTCTAACAACAAAAATTAGTCAAAATATCTAAAAACATCTTTTAAAAGTATTCACATTTCCTGACACAGTTACAGACTTTATGTTACAACCATACATTTTCATGTAGTTTATCAATGTGTTGGATCAAGTGCTACATATTTGGAAAGTTAAAGAAAAAAATGATTTGCAACTAAAAAGTTGAAAAGTGTAGCATTTAGCATGTATTCAGTCCTCAGAGCAGCAGTTGTTCTCATCCTGGCTGACACAGGTCAGGTTGGCGGCTCCAGGATTGTAAGAATGCATCTGGTACTGAGAAGACTTACTGTGACCAGGGAGATGGCCAGCATCAGGAGGCATCAGCTTTGTTCATTAAGAAACAACAAACAAAAAGCATTAAAGTGATATGCAAGATGGGAGATATGCTTTCTCATTTAGGTTTAAAGAGTTTTACATGGGTAATGATTAGAACTGCACTGTGAAATTAACCAGCAACACCGTGTTCCAAATTATTATGCAAATTGGATGTCATAAAGAAAATGTTTTTTTTGTGCTACTAAATTTATAGCTGGAATTGTGTCAAGGCACTTTGAATCACTATAATAAATTTCAGAGAGCTGGGTTGATTAGTATGTCTGGTGATCTCAATTAAAGGAAATCTACTTAAGAAGGATGTTCCACATTTTTAAGCAGGCCACAGGTTTCAAGCAATATGGGAAAGAGAAAGGATCTCTCTTTTACTTGCAGAGTAAAAAAGTAAAAGAGATTTTCTGATGACAAAAATTATCAGATAGTGTATGACAAGGTATGAAAACATTAGATATTTAACAAAAACTGAAGTGTTATTGTACTGTGAAGAGATTTGAGGCTGATTCACAACAAAGACGGGTTTGTACAGATAAAGGCATAATGAGGAAGGTTTCTCTTAGACAAATTCATTGGATTAAGAGAGCAGGTGTTAAAATGCCCTTACAAAGCAGCAAACAGTTATTTGAAGCTTCTAGTGCCTCTGGAACCTCAAGGTGAAGGATCCTCCAGATGCTTGCGGTGCATGAACCTACTATTCAACCGCCCTTAACCAGAGCTCACAAGCAGAAACGGTCTCAGTGGTCTCAGCCATACATAAAGAGTAATTTTCAGACAGACTTGTTCACTGATGACTGCTGTGCAACCCTGGATGGTCCAGATGGACGCAGTAGTGGATTGGTGGTGGATGGCCACCACGTCCCAACACGGCTGCGACGTCAGCAAGGAGGTGGTGGAGCCATTTTTCAGGGCCGAAATCATGTGGAGAGAGCTGGTCGGCGCCTTCAGAGTCTCTGAAGGTGTGAAAATGACCTCAGCAAAGTATGTGGACTTTCTGACTGATCACTTTCTTTCATGGTTCAAAAAGAAGAGCCATACCTTTAGTAGCAAAATCATCTTCATGTATGACAATGCACCATCTCATGCTGCAAGGATCACCATCCTCCTCTGACCTCAACCCTATTGAGAACCTTTGGAGTTTCCTCAAGCAGAAGATCTGAGGGTGGAATGCAGTTCATATCAAAACAGCAGCTCTGGGAAAGTATTCTGACATCCTGCAAAGAAATTCAAGCAGAAACGTTCCACAAACTCACAAGTTTAATGGATGCAAGAATTGTACAGGTGATATCAAAGAAGGGGTCATATGTTAACATGTAACTACCAACTGTGAAAAGAGAAGTGCCGATCTGAATGAGACGGCTGTTAATGTTAGCTCAATGTTTGGAAGCGTGGCCAACAGGGACTGAACGGGATCCTTCACTTCCTCCACTGCCCTTGCTAAAACTACAGACAGACTACAAAACTAAAATGGCGCAGAAAACTGTCACCATTCACAACTTTGACCAGGTCTGGAGACAATCCGACTCAAAGGGAAAAAGCCCAGACGGTGCTGTAAGCGAGATTTTTTTCAAGTTGTACAGGAAGGCAACTGTATCCCTAAACCCGATGAAATGTGTGATTAAAAGTAACAGAAGTAGAACTTTTTTATTCCAGACACCCTTGTTTTATGTTGCATTTAAAAGCTGCTTTAAAATTAAAAATTTTAAATGGCTTACAGGAAAATTTGTAAGAATGTGAACACTGAATAAAAAGACTCACATTTTGTCTTGCTTAGGCACCCCTGAATGGCTGCCACAGGAGATTCAAGAATTTCTGAAACATGCATGAAAGAATCAAAGCAACACTCCAGGTATGTTTTTGATGAGGGAATAATTTTAGAAGAAGATGTAAAGCTAAATAAATTGATTTTACATAATGTCTCCCCCTCTTCCTCTTTAAAAGTCAATTATCAGACATTTTTATTATATAAAACAAGAGCAGTTTGTTCAACTTCAGAGAGTGAGAAAAAAAATATGTACATTTTCTTTTCGTTTGGTGTATGTAAACTTCTGGTTTCAAACGTATGGATTGGAATAGCATTAACAATACTGTTTAGTTTGCATCTGTTTTCCTACTAAAAGTAGGTACAAAATAAAGCTTATAGATTTGATCCTCCACATCAGCGATGAGCTTCACTTTCTCAGATCTCTGGATAAGCTCTTATTTTATTTGCAGAGCTGAGGCTCTTGTTTTTTTGAAGCTTGGAGACATTTAAGGAGAGCACTGCACTGGTTGTGACCACATCCAGTTTGTTCTTAAAGACTGGAACCTTGTCTACTGCTTATCGGTTCACCTTCTTTTCCACAGATGAGAGATTCTCCAGGAGACTATTGACTGAACAGAATCTGCTCAAAATGACATAATTTAAGTTTTTTTAAAAAATTCTATGTATGTGTAAAAAGGGCACATTTTCACTAAAAAGGGAAAGACATTGAAGAAAAACCCAAAATACATAAACCTAAAACCTCAAAGATTGCGCTTTTTAGTTTTTAGTTCTGCTTCTTTATCTTTTGAATTTTCAATTTTCCAGCTCAGACCTTTGCTTTTCTGCAGAGACGATCTGAGCTTCAGCCTATCTGAGCTGCCTCTCGTCTCCTCTGGTTCTTCAACTCCTTATTCAACTGTTTGAGCTCCTCTGATTTCTCCTCATTCATCTTTGTGAGTTCCTCCTCTTTACCTATTTTATTTGCTGACCTTGATAGTCAAGGAACAACTTCCATGGAAGTGCTCTGAAACATGAGCAGAAAAACAACCAAGATCAGGTTAAAAGTTACTTTCATGTTTTTTTATTTTGATTTTGTATGATAGATCATTTGAAGTGATCGCCTGAACACTAGCGGTGGTTGATTAGCTAATGCAGGGGTCCCCAAACTCGGTCCTCGAGGGCCGGCCTCCTGCATGTTTTAGTTCTCTCCTTGGTTTAACGCACCTGAATCAAATGATGGCTCGTTAGAAGGCCTAAGAAGAACATTGACTTGCTGAGAAGATTGTTGGTGCCACCAGGGAGAGGACTAAAACGTGCTGGATGCCGGCCCTCGAGGACCGAGTTTGGTGACCCCTAAACTAATGTCTTGGAGCGCCGCGTGCGAGTGAAAGGCGGGGACGGGTTGGGGAGTGGGCAGTAACAGAAAAACGTAATTAGTAAATCACATTATTGCTTGGATTTTAATCGGTGTGTTTTGCATCCAGTGAAAACAAACATGTTAACAAATAAAGTGGGCAGTATGCTGTAAGTTTAGTGATATTTCCACAGTTGCGGTCTTGACTGGTCTTGAAATAAAATCCCGCGCTCGAGTCCGAGACGAGACCGAGACCAAAAAATGGTCTCGAGACCAAGACCTGTTTCGAATGCTACAACACTGCTAGGAAGGGTATCTTTATTTGTAAAAAATTTTCCAATGTATGTTTTGTTTTTCTTCTCTTTGACTATTTTGTCAGTCTGTGTGGTTCTAACACACAAAGTCCTGATAAAATGCATCAAATTTTGAGTTTGAAATTAGATAAATGCAGAAAATATCAAGGGGATTAATACTTTTGCAAGACTCGGAGACTGTAGCTCTGTTGGCTTTTGTGAGTTCCTGACGGTGTAACTAGATGTGCTCTCCTCAGGTTTAACATGAAAGCGGGACCTCTCAGGTGAAAAGGTGAACTGCAGCTCGAAAACAAAAGTAAGGGGAATTGTGTGGAGAGACTTGACCACCTCATCACTTCCCATCTCCACCATCCGTCATCATGGCTAATGCTGAGTAAGTAAAAATCATAAACTATGTTTACCACCAATCCAGCCACTCAAAATAAAACAAAAAAACAAACAAAAAAAACCTCCCTTTCCCTTATTTAAGTTCCCTCCCAAAACATTTCCCCCCTTTTTGCTCTTTCTCTCACTCTGTCACCGTAGTTGTGTTTGTGTCTCCATTGGAATAATAACGTGGATTCACACGTCTGTTTGAATGAGGATGCACAGGTTGGGTCAGGCACAAATGCTGACCGCTATGTCGATTCCTGAGGTGAAACATCTTCTGTGTGTAATGGGTAGTGAGACCAGCAGACAATAGAGGGAACATGAAGTTTACTGTGGGTCTGTGAGTGTGAGGAGAAAAAAGTGGGCAACACTGAAAACAGTTTCTGTTTGTCAGGGTATAATACTGCTGGCGTTGTATTACTCTGTAATTTGTCTCTTCTTAACGAGCTGCATTTATTCTCTTGACCTAGATAAATGGCCTCAAATCATTGCTCCATTTTGGCTTTTATGAGTATTCCAGTTCAGTTCATTATTTCCTACAATGCTGGGTTCACCGGCTCTTTGGGACATCGCCATATGATGACATGACTGAGGTTGCATTCATCCTGAGAGCGATCTGAATGTATTCATGAAAGAGGAAGGCTGATAAAGAAAGGCTCTTGTATTATGCTCAGATCTCCCGGGGCTTTCTTTAAACTCCACCCTGTGCAGCATGTAGATGTACGTCAAAATTGTTCTTAACCAGTTTGATGTTTTGCATTTTGTTGTTATTTATTCATGTGAGATCCAAGTTTGAAAGGTTGTGTCTGTCAGTTAAGCATTTTGATTTATGTTTATGAATTTGTAGCCTGACAGATTCTGTAGAAAAATAATCATCTTACGGGCGCATGTTAGTAAATTAGCATATCACTGAACATTTCAATCAATCCATTGATTCACTCCATAGAGTGAAACTCAGATATTAAATACATTTGTTACACATAGAATAATGTATTTGAGGATTTTTCTTTAGTACATTTTTCTAATTGTGGTTAACAGGTAATGAAAACACCTTTTTTTTTTTAAATCTGGATATAATTTTTTTTTCTGATAGTTGTCTTCCTTCCAGTTAACTTTTCATACTGGAAAAGTTACAGCACTTTAATAGGCACCAAATACTTTTTTTGTGAATTACCTGCGTTGTACAGGGTATGAATGTGTGCTAGACATCTGTCAAGTCAGCAGTCTTCCACATAATATAACATAACATTCCTCATTTAAAAATATTTTATAATGATCTCAAGTAAAATTCACAATTTTTGAGAATTTGAATTTTCATTCCCTGCGAGCCGTAATGGTCAAAAACAAACAGAAATTAACATTTCAGATGAACTTATTCAGTATCAATAAGATATAATGTGAACTGAACTACAGGTTCTTCAGAGCTGGACGTGACTACGCTCTTTTTATTCATTCAATGTTAAAATGTTGACAGTTTTCTTTAGGATTTTTATTTTTTTCTCCTTGTGCCATTTTATAATTAATCTAGCACAAGTTGTCCATTGTTGTGACACTCTAAGGCCTAAATTCATGTTTAAAAAAAAAAAAAAGTTGTTTCATATTTTATAACTTCATGATGCTCTGTACGACAAAATGCAAAAAAAGCATGACTAATCTCTCTTTTCAGTTGTTTCGTCTTGGAGGATTTAAACCTCAGGATATTGAAATAATGTGTAATTATTTGGCATTATCTGACACTGAGGCTGTGCAAAAAGGTCTGCAGACCTTTCCGCTCCGAAGACAACATGTGCTGTCTTCGTCCTGCACCACGGGGCTCTTTGGGTCTCCTGTGTCTTCTGCTGCTTCTATCTGTAAAGGTTAGATAAGACACTGGTCACTCCAGGGCCAGAACAGTCTATTGTGAGGTTTGCCAATTCATCACAGGTTAATCTGTTATATTATAAATGAGCTACTGTGCTTGGCAGACTTCATTAATATCTGCTGGCAAGAAGTAATGGAAGTTTCTCTGGAAACGGAATTGGCTTTTCTAGTGAATAACCTGAGGCACTTCCTAAATTCTGTTAAAGTGACAGATGCTACGACATTAACTATGTTAAACACAGACTTTTCAAATCCATGACCATGCTTAGTGGGAATTACAGACATAACTTACATAGGCCTGTCACAATAACAAATTTTGCTGAGCGATTAATTGTCTCAAAATTTTTTGTGATAAACGATGATATTGTTTGAAGACCTTTTTACACTGATTTAACGGAAATGATGTAATAATGCATGCGATTTCCTGCCAAAGATAGATACACTTTATTTTCAAAAGAACACTTAACACTGGAACTGATAAAATAAACAAAACAACCAAAAATAAAAATAAAATGGATTCTCAGTCTCCATTAACAAAAATGTACTTGAATAAAAACATCAAAGTGTAAATAAATACTGCATTCAACCAAAAGAGTGCAGATTATGAAGTCTGTTTACCATATTGCCCTTCAGTAATCATTAGATTTAAATAGAGAAGATGGGCACATCGACTACCTGATGCAATAGTTCACACTACACTTAGTTCATACCTACATTTTCATTTTCCCCTTATGGGTTCTAAGATTGCATAACCTATCATCCTGTAGTGTGTGGTGTGTTACGGTAGATCGTTGTGGCTGCTCCGATCTAAATCAGGTGTTTCCCCCGACTGGGAGCGTTAACGCTGCCTGTTGAATGTGACAGGTAGCCAATCAGAAAGCGCGGATTCTCCTCCGTGCTTTTTGAGGGGAAATTACAGACGGGAGTCCCAAACAGATGACAAGGCGAACCCGAAGTCCAGCGGAGATGAAACAACATTAACGTTTATTCAATATTTCGTGCAAAGAATATAGAAATGACAAGGGGAGGAGTTGGAGTGAAATTGGCAGTTGATGAACCCGGTAACTTTTCAGCTGTTCTTCGTTAACGTGACACAAATAGGTTCTAATGATTTTCATTCAGTCAGGATTTTACCCTGACACTAGAGCCACATGCATTGCAGGTAGATTGTAGTATTGCATTAATTAATGCCTGGTTTCAAAAGTAGTTAACTGGACTTTTGGCCATTATTTAGTGCCCATTGTTGGACACCACATGCTACGACCAAACCCGATTGAACCGTTATACCTGTGATTTCTGTCGGCTAATGTGTGGTCTCTCAGGTTTTAAAAATGGGCCGACAATCGACTGACAGCTCTAAGATCATGTAGTGTGCGCTGGACATTACGCTAAGGAAATGAGGAAGGGAGGGTCAGTGGAGAGCAGCGGACTTGAGCCTTTTTTCATTCAGTGTCATCAACAGAAAGAGAAAAAGGCCAGAAGAGAAGCCGATAATTAAAATGACGTCGACAGTTTTAATTTATCGTACGATTAATTGATTTATCGTTTTTTGCGACAGGCCTAAACTTACACTTTGTTAGAGGGAAGTGAAAGCCAGAGCTAGAGCCAGGCTTCTGACTGAGGCATGGCATTTTCCCATTGGATAAAAGTAAAACGCAGTGAGCTGTTGGTTTACCTCAGATTTACTCCTCTGAGGTAAATCTGTTATGCTCGGTGGTGTGCAGCTTCTCTAAAGTTGTCCTCAGCAGCTGGTGGGAGCAAGGGACATCTGTTTTGTTCTCTGTACTCTGACCAGGTTTGATGTGAGCTTTTGATCTTCAAAAACTGCCCTGAAACATTCTCATTGTCTCACACCTGCCTATGGTCTGTTAGTCGACCGAAATGTTTAAGATGGTTCCTGTTGTCAGAGAAAATCCTTTATCAAAGACGCTGTTAAACGTTGAGAAATGAAGTAACAAGGAGATCAAGTCTGTTGATATAAACTTTAAGTTGAAATAGTAATTCAAACCATTTTTAAATGTACCCATATTTAACCTTTAGTCGCTTGACAATTTTTAAATTTGCTAGATTTATTTTAAGCATTTCACACATTTTTATTTCTTGTGTACCTCTGTAACAAATTTGAAACAAATTTGCATCCAGATCCTAGATTACATCTATACTGAAACTTTGGCCAATCCCTTTTGCCAAATACACATTTTGCCCCCTTAAAAACAGTCAGCACCAAAAAAACAAAAAGAAAGTTATATTTGACCACCCTTTGTTGTGATTAGAGTACATGTTTGCTTCATTATTGTTTCGATAAGCTTTTGTAGTGTAACAAGATGTTTTTTCATCCAGCGCTGCATTAAGTTTTACCTAGATCTTGCATTGATAATGGGAGTCTGACCATTAACTTTTCCCTGCTAGTTCAACTCAAAACATCTCTAATTTTAAACATTTCACAGCAACAAAATGTGTTTTATGAGTCTTCCACACATACAATATGTTTTAAATTGGTTGACTATTTAGATAGAATATCATGGTTATTTTTGGAGAAAGTCATGTTGGTCTACAGTTCGTAGCAACGACCTTCCCATTGGAAATGTGTGCCGCCAAACATATCGCTGAGTGCTGTGAAATATAATTTTTTTACTCTGCAAATGTTTTGTTCGTCTCTGTGGATTTGGGAAGGTCATCACTACACTCCAAGAAATGTAATTGAGTATTTAATACAAAATATTGGTCACATTATCTGCGATAACATTTCTGGGACTTAAGTCATTTTGAGACAAATCACTTTTGTCTTGGTTCTGTCCTGGCTAGTTATTAGCTTTAGAACTCAGTGACGTTCTGCAGTGCAGTGAATAAAGCTTATCATTCAATATTTCTGTGCTTGTCTGTTCAGTGTGTTGGTATGCTAATATTTTTAAGCAAGCAACAAAGCTTAATTCGTTCTTATTCTTGTCCCCTTGGTCTCTTGTGATTTATTATAGAAAGAAGGTAGGGTTGCTAGCATTCATCTGAGAGAGAACATGCTTCGGTGCTCCAGCCCCCCAGTTACTTCCATGACCTTCTCTTATGGCCAGTAAAGTCCCCTAAGCATATTTTGGCGCGTAATAACCTTTCCTACCTGACCCACAACATGACAGTCCACCATTTAATTTTATCTGCCGCCCTTAGGGCAACCTACTCCCCTGAATATCACCTCTGTCCTGTGGCTGCTCTTCTGCAGTTGAAGCTTTTTTCGTTCTCTTCTGGAATTAATCATTCAGAATTTTCCCATCGCCCATTTCTGTTACATAAAAACGCCAACAAAGGTCAGTATTTGTTCAAAAGGTACCAAGTGCAGACAGGCAAGAGTAAGAGTCTTTGTTTCTCAGGTTTGTTAATAATATTAGCAATACATTTTAAAATTATTTTAAAATGATTTAGAGTCCTGAAACTGTTTAACAGTTTGTAATGTTATGACTTTAAATTTCATTTGATTCATGATAACAAAGTGCAGCATAGCTGTCAATTAAGAAGAAAAAGATACCTCATCTTATTTTATAGATGGTTTTCACAAATTAAAAAATTAGACTTGATGGGTGTTTTTGTTCAGCCAAAGCTCTGTCTAATTGTAAAAAGAATATCAATATTAAAAATTTGCCTAAAAGTCTCCATTTGCTTTAACATGTATATATAATTTAGTTTTAACCATTCTATTGTCATTCTGGTCATATGCTAAGGTGAATTTTTGCCCCATTCTGAAATCTTCATCTGGATGAGCTTTCTAATCCTCGTTGAAGAAAAAACTTCCTCACAGCATGATGCTGCCACCACCAAATTTTCAAATTCGGTTTTTGCTCCTCAACCACCTCCATTTCTTCTTCCATGATGTGTTTGACCTAACCCTGTTTCTTTTTAAATTTGACACAGTTCGACTATATTGACTTCTGGAAACAGTTAGTTGTGCTGCATTAAATTCAGTGTTAATCAAAGATCATGCTACAATTTTCAGATTTTACTTGTAGCACATATATGAAAATATTTTATTGTTTTCCTTTCACTTCTCAATTATGACTCTCTTGGTGTTGGTCATTAACTTCCAATAATGTAGACTGAAGTTTGTTCAGGGCCTGTAAAGCCTTTTTGCAAGAGGTTGTTAAGGTGATTCAACTTTTTGTTGCACCTTTACCTGCTGCTTTTATATATATATTTTTAAGTCTTTTTGTTGCACTATAATGGAAGAGAAATGTAAAGAAACAAATATGTAAGTTAGAAAATATGAACACATTCTGATGTAAATAACTGAATGAACGATAGCTAAGATGCACTGATAATTTTATTACTTAAGATCCAAAAACCCCTGAATATTTTACAAACCCATGCCAAGGTCAGCACCTTCTCCTGACATCTTGACTGTCAGGCAGGCAGAGAAGTACGGCCACATCGCTGCAAGCTGTGCGTTGGTGAGCGCAGGACAGCTTGTGTCTGTCATGAACAGTTATGTGCGCGTTTCTGATTGCTTGGGAATCGAGCCAAAGCCTGCTGCTGTGCTGTGAATGCGAGGTGGTATGGATGAGATGTTGTTTGTAGGAGAGGTGTGGAGAAAACAACATCTTTCTGGCCTACACACTGTAGCAGAACATCACATATCCAGAGTCTTAGTGGATAAATTTTTCTCTACAGAATCTTGTTTTTGCGAGATGCTGACATTTTCAGAAAACAACACTGTGTTTGTTCGTTGTCACTTACAGTAAATGAATTGTAGTGGAAAACAAAGGAATACATTGCATTCCCTTTGCTTGTTGGCTACTACAGAGCGTCACCTTTTTCAGAGTTAAATTGGTATTGGGGATGCTGCACAGAAAATCAGATGCTCTCTTGTCTTTGTGAAGCTGAACATAATCTTCCTCCTGGCTCATCTGAAGTTTTCTACAAGTTCACAGTTACAATTGCGTGCAATTGTATTTTTTCAAAAAAAAAGGGAAAAAAAAGAAAAAAGAAGAAACAGCCTGGAGCTTAAAAACTGGTTTTATTAGCCTCAGACATGTAATGCATATTGTGTTTCTGTCCATGAGTCAACAGCATCTCAGCCTCTGGTGTCTTATGTTTTGAATATATAGAAGATATGAATCTTCAGAAAGTGTTGGGCCCTTCTTGTCAAGGGAAATATCCTTGTCAGACTTAAAATGAGAGCTGCAACTCTTGAGACTAAAATACAATAACAGTTTTTGAAAGTGAAAAAAGCAATTCTGTTTTACGTCAAACAGTGATAAACCACTCTCAAATATTTTCACCCCATTTCTATCTTTTAAATCATATTAATTCCACATGTTATGTTTCAAACAGGATAAAGAAAAGTCATTGATGTACTTTTATATACATTAGAGACCTGGAATTTCACAGGACATGTCACAACATTTTTGTAAGAGCTGCTTGCTTCCTAAAGTAGGAAATTAATAAACCAAACCAACCTAAGTTGCCCAAAGTGATGTACAAATTAAAGGACAACAACATATCACCAGTAAAATCAAATAAAGTATTTAAAAGTATGCATAAAATGTAAAAACTGTGAAATTTTGTTGCTAAAACAAAATTACTTCCAAAATTACATTAAATGCTGAAACTGATAAACACAGTTATTTGCCAATAAGAATAAATCATTTCTGCAGGGTGTTAAAAAAATTAGATAAGGTTGTACATTTATTCATCTCAGTTAGGCTT
Organism: Gambusia affinis; assembly: GCF_019740435.1. NCBI lineage: Eukaryota > Metazoa > Chordata > Actinopteri > Cyprinodontiformes > Poeciliidae > Gambusia > Gambusia affinis. Next base: position 9,981,247 of record NC_057869.1, on the reverse strand, counting down.
TAAAAAATGTTATATAAGCTTAAAACAACAACGCTGTCTTCCAAATCACTTCTAGCTAGAATTTAAATATGTACATTTGTGCATTTATTGCTTTTTTTGTTAATATTTTGTTTTCACTTTGAGAAATAATTTGGTAATGTTCACAAATGTGAATATCACCAAATTATTGAGGATATTCACCAAACTATTGAAATTTTTATGCAATAGGCAACACAAAATAACACATAGGTTTGAAGTGAATTTATATATTGAGTTAATCAGTTTTTACAAATTAATAGAAAGTGAGACATTTGTTTTCACCTCTCTTCTATCTAGTCCAACCAGTTGCTTTCACTAAGCAAAGAGTTCATAAATAGCCTAGAGTAATACTTTTATAATTTAATTTAAAACTTTTTTTTTTTGTTGAAAATCACATGTAATTTTCTTTCTAAACAGTGTACTACTTGCAATTGAAAAGAAAATCCAAAAAGTCCTATAAAAATGTGTGGTTGCTATGGGTGTGTTGCGTCGCTCTGTGCTGAAGTGACTATAAAGAAAAGGCGTATCTTTATGCAGCATTTCAAAAAACACACCATAGCTTTCTCTCATGCATCAAATTGTTACTAGGTGTTTGCTTTTATTTTAGGCTAAGCATTTATATTTTGCAGCCAGGGTTGTGGCAGCCATCTCTTACCATCTCCAACTCTGTTTACCATTGAAGTTTTCTGTCATACTTTAAGCTCTTTCCATTAATCCATTTCAGTCTTTCTTCTCTTGTCTCCATCGTTATGTCCTTTCCTGGTATCTCTTCTTGGTTTCTACCCTCCTTTGTGTTGTGTAACCCCTCCTGTCCTTCCCCCTCCCTTACTCTGGTTTCCCCTCCAGACCCACCTTTTTCTAGACTCCCTTTGACATTTGAAGGAGAGTGGGGATTCACTCAGCTGACAAAGGGAGAGGCAATGACGTCACAGCAGGCATGATACACCAGCATCTGCTCTGGTCTAAAAATACCCACCACAGGGCACACACAGTCAGTCTGCAGCTGCACTCAGCATTTATTTCCACCTCCACGCTTTACTGAGATGGCCCAGCTTTTACTCAACTGGGGCTTGTGGGCATACTGGGGTACATGCTGCTTCGCTACAACTAAACAGTAGCGATGTGTCCACATATCTTGCGTGAAGAACAGGTTTACAACGGTGTACATTTGCTCATGAAGACGTTTGCATTCTCCTAATAAATTGTTCAAAGCTCTTTAATATTCTTTAATATTCCAATATATAGCTTTATATTAATTGCCTTTTGGATTATAGCAAATATGAATAACAACGTATTTTGAATAATAAAATTTTAGCGTTGCTTCATAAATAATCTTTTTCATTTAACATTTACTTACATTTTTATTATTTTTCCCCCCTCAACATTAGTTATTAAAAATTTTTTTAAAACAAACCTGACATACAGAACAGTAAAATAGCTTATGCATTACTTTATATCTTGCAAGATCCAGGACAAACAAACACAGAAACACACAAAAATCATAACAGTGATAACCCTAATAGTTAAAATAATGATGAAAAAGATTGTAACATTTTCCTGATATAATTGTTCAACAGCTTTCTCAGTCTGTTTTGATTTCCAATTAACTTAATTTTCTTTCATTAATAAAAGACAGATAAGTTTGTAAATGTGCAGGGCTACAATGATCTTGATAGTTCATGTCCTCTTACTCTTGCATTTTAGCTGTTTTAAACTGTTTTTTAATAACATGCTGAACCACTAAATAAAATCCCAAAATTAAGGTCTTAAGTTTGCAATTTTATTTTTAAAATCAGCCACATTTTAATTTGAATTTCCCCATCTGTTGGGTCCAAGCTGACGTTACTGATTTGATATTTTTGTACTCGTTTCTAAAATAAATCTTCATTTTCTAAATCTTTTTCTCTCTTATGTCTGCCTGTTTGTACATGTTCGGCCCATCTGTTGCTGGGTTTGGCATATAACTAGAGAAGTGGATCAGGAAGGTCTGTCAGACTTGGAGATCATCTCCCAGCCGGTGGAGGATGAGAACCGGCTCCTGGCTCCTCCGGTCCAGCTGGTGAGCTTTGGCTACAGAGATCTGCCCCTCACAGCTCTGGACCTCTCACTGGCCGGCTCACAGCTGCTCTCCAATGCAGACGAAGATGAAAACAGGGAAGGGTAAGTCGCTGGCAATATGCGGGAGGCATTCAGGACTCTAGACGTATTTGGGAATAGACAGGTTACATAGGCGTGGTATCTCACGCCTCACTATAGTATCTCACTATAATTTACGTTTTACAACAATTTTAGGAAATTATCCTTACATGCCAGAGCAAAAATGGTAAAATCCCGTGGAAACCCTTGTTAGAGGCTTCAAAACACCTGAGTCTGAGATTTAGATTTAACTTGTTAGCAGACCAACAACCTCAACCATCATGTCAAAGCAAAGCAAAGCAGCTTAGATCAAAGTATATTAATTTCTTAGAATGGCAAAGTCAAAGTCCAAGCCTAAAATTTATTGAGAATTTGTGGCAAGACATGTACGATGCTCTCCAGCTACTCTGACTGAATTTGAACTATTTTTCAATGAAGAATGGGCAAAAACCTTCTAAAAGGTCTGTGTGAAAAGCAAACATGGAGGTATAAACCAAAAGATGTTATGCTGTGACTGCAACAAGTATTTACTCAGGGAAGCCAAATTAACTTTTAAGATTTTTATTAATAAAAATAAAAAAGGTCCTTATTTTGTTCTCCTTACAATTGTGAAGTATTTTCATTAGTCTATCATATAAAATTGGGATAAAATATATCAAAGTTAAAATTTTATGTTGAAAAAAGTGAATATGTTCAGAGGTATGAATATTCTTGCAAGTCTCTAAATGCGGCTGTAAATTATGCTTCATTTTTTATTTTTTTTATTTATTTTTTTTTTTTTACTTAAATAAGGCCCGCAAGCACTGAAAGCCATTGTTATAGAGCTTTACAAGAGTTAGGTTCTCAACCTTCAGTTTCTCCTTTAGTTCATTTGTTTTTCAATGTGAACTCTGGTTTACTATTTTTCAGACCAGTGGGACTAGTAAACATTTGGTGTGTTCTTACTGTATGAAAAGAACTAAATAGCAGCTTTTTCTATGTCTAGCACAACTTCTTTAGCTGTTTGCATGGATTGCAATTTTAAGCACAACTACTATACCACAAAGCGTGCTGCAAATTCTTCCACCACAGCACATCGTCATGCGCTCTGGGTTTATTCTTGGTTAATTGCTTTATGTTTTTTTTTATTTAGCACTTTTATCCTGGTAGTTAAATACCTGGTAATAGATGCTAAACGTGGTTTAAGAAACTCTTCCTTATAGAATGCAGAATTGATTAATTTCTCTTGCATGTGGTGGGTTAAAAAGGCAGCATTTTCCTACATGACAGGTTCTATTAATTACAGTGAAACAGCTTACTGAGCTCAAGTAGCATTCAGAGCCTGTCATCATTCCTTAAGGCAGTTACACTGACTCAAACATCAGACTTTTAGGCAAACAACAGGAGTGGCATGCCAGTCATCCCCAACCTGTCCCACTCATGCGCACACAGCTTTGTTGAAGAAGAGGCTATCTTTTAATGTCCCAGTGCAAAACCTGACTGATGCAAGGCAAATGTTACTGATCTCTTCATCGTCAGCAAGGCTCTGAAAAAACCTGACGAGACAGCAACGCTCAGCTTGTGTTGGCCTTTGCAGAAATTTTAAAGAAGTTGGCTGGTCTGGGTCACAAAGTGGATGAGCATTATTGATTGATCATGTCAGCAGTGTGTAGACTAGATATAACCAGGAACGTATGCTGGCAATTTCAGCTGACCATATATTTTGCAAATGTTGGCAGAATTTCTTTTAATTTCACTTGAACAGCCATAGCTATGCTCATGTGTACTGCACATCCCAACTGTTAGGGTGGTATGCTCAACACCCCATCAGTTCTGCACAGAAAATGCAAATCCATGATAGAAAATGTTATAAATCTTTATGATACTTTAGACTCAGCTTTTGTCCGCAAACCTTTGTGACTTTTGCAGGACATTTTAAATAAAAATATGGCAGCTTCTGACACTAAATTAAATTTGGATACCATGGGTTTCATAATAAGCCAGAATATTCCAACAAACACAAAATCAACCTTGCATTTCTGTCACAGGTTCCCGACCAGCATCATACTGAAATAGTCCATGAAAAGGAGAGGAAGTTATGACTCTGGATAGTCCAGAGAGATTGTACATAAATAAATGGTCATATAATCTTTCTCTGAATTTGTAAAAATGTAACCGAATGTGCTGCTGCAATAAAATTGCATTTTAGGTTTAGTTTTAAAACCACCCATAGGTGGTTTTAAAACTTGCACAATGAAGTGTCAGAGGAAGTGCCAGGACTAAAATAAATCTATCTACAGCAGAAGAAGAGTTTCTAATGGTTATGTTTTTAAGAAATAGTAAATAATTAAAAAAATGACCTGAGACAGAATCACTTATCATTCCTAAATCTGAAAATATTATTTTGAGTCTTTGGTAGTTTTGCAAATTGATATCAGATCACGACAGAGTCGTCTTTCATTTTTAACGTTAGGTAGTTTTATTTCCACATGCACAATCCATTAAATATGAGTCAAACCTTACTGTAAGCTCTCTTTGAGATGCTCATACACTCTGTACGCTATAGCACAGGATTCAGCACACACATCCAAAGACTCCGTTTGACACCAAATCAGGCTTCACTCCATTGGTTCCCTTCAGTTAGCCAGTAATAGCCAGGAACAGATGGATTTCACAGACGCACCATCAACAGCAGGTAGTGAAGACTGTCACAGTATGCTGGTATCACACCTCGTACAACCCAGTTAAATCTTGTTCCATATCAGGATCAGTAGTATGAATTTCCAATGCTCTTCGTGCTGACACAGATGTGTCAGTGTTTGTTAAAGATGTGGTTTTTGTGGTACAATGATGCTAAAGCAAGACCACCGGTTTGTAAAAAATAAGCTAAAGGCTAAAGAGTGAGTTTGCAGGCAGATAAGTGCTCTTAACAGACAGGGGCTAGAGTTATTTTACCGTTGAGCTCAATTTACTCAAAGTGTGTGCAATGCTTTCATATCAAAGTCATTAGTGTAAAATATCTGCCCATAAAGAAATAAAATGTCAGTAGGAGTTATAACAGTAATCATACTTTCTTTAAGCTTTAATGAAATTTCATTTTCAGTGCCAGGAAGAAATTTACATGCACTCATCCCTCATCATGGGCATTAATGCCATGACATTTTTGAGGATTTATTTTAACCGTACTTTTTTTCAGGGTGAAATAATCATGCAAACTGCAACCTCAGTGCTTTTTAAAAACAAGAACCAAATGTGAATTTGAGTGGATTTTCTGTAATACACAAGGACTCAGAAATATACATGCATTTTTTTTGACACATTTTTGTCATTTGTTTAAGATAATCAGCCAGATTTTAATTTCATTCAGTCTTAATGTAGTTTTTAAGTGATGAATTTATTAAAATAGATGAAAAGACACTTGATGTATTTTGTGAGATGGGCCTCTGTGTTCACATTTCTTCACTTTGTAAAATTTCTCTTACTTATTGTTGAATTGTGAGATCTGAACTGAGAGTCGTGTTGTTCTAGGGTTTTTTTTTTTTTTTGGGAGTTTCTGTGTTATTTGAGGCTACACACTTGAAGTGCTTCAGGTATGTCGGTCATTCCTGCAAAGGATCGCCACTGTTCCATTTTTTCTCTGTTTGTAGATAATGGTTCACAAAGTGTTTTGCTGACGTCCCAAAGCCTCCAAAATTACTTACATATACATCATTCTGTGTATCTTTTTGTATTTATTTACTGGAGTAAATTAAATATTCAATAAAATTCTGATTTTCTGTGAACAATTTGTACATCTTTAAAATTACAAGTTTACTGGAGGATGGACATGCTTTACTCAGCTAAACTAAACTCTTTGCTTAATTTCTCATGACAGAGTTTTTAAGTTGTTTGAAGATCCACATCGATGCTATCAAGCACAGAAAAAAAGAAGCTGTTCATGTATCCTCTTTGAATGAGTGCTTTCGTGTCACCTGAGTTAAATGGTAGAGCAATGCGTGAGAGCCGCCACACCAATATCTGTGCTCACTTTCAGATTGCAAATGGGAGGAAGCTGGAGAGCATATCCCAGGGTGAAGGATTGCTAAACTCACCTTTGGGGAAATGGAGCAGAGGAAATGAACCCTTATCTTCTATTGACTGGCAGAGTGATGAAGGAAAACTGAAAGGAAGGACGACAGAAGCAGTTGGTTTGCAATTCACAGCTATGAAAATGAACATTTATACAGATGAGGAATGTTTTGGCTGCTCTGCTGACTCCACCTGGGAAAGTGGATTGTCCCACTGCTGACATCCATCTGCCCCCACCTCTGAACAAACACAAACTCACCCACTTCTTCCAGTCAGCATTAACTGGCTCATTGGCTCGATGAGTCAGAGGTAGAAGCATCACAACAAAGGCTAGCACGGTGAATGGTTAGGCATGAAAGTGAGTGTCACAAACGCAGTACAGGTGTTTCATCAACTCAGTGACGGCTGATTGGGTGAGGGGTGGCAGTTATTTTCAGTGGTAGTTTGGGAATAAGTTGCTGTCAGCAAGTTTTCTCATTTAACCACTCTGAAGAAAAGGTACATGCCAATAAAAAAAAATGCATATTTAACTGATGCATTTTCTCTTTTTAGTTTATTTTAGAAACTGTGTCAGCCTGTCAATTATTTTAAAGTTATGAAACCATTCAATTTTAGTGTTTAGTCCCTAAATAGTAACGTAAAGAGGAACTGCAGCAGTTTTTGAATAATTGGCATCGTGGTTTATAAGAAGGAAGCAAGCAGGGAGGATTAATCAAGAGAAAAGACTCCAAGCTGCTGCTGTGTGATGAAGCACCTTCTGTCAGGCATGTTTGCATATCAGAGCCTGTAACATTGTAAAGGCGGAGCTGACCTTACGGCTATCTCCAGTGTATTTGCTGCCCTCGCTCCTTGTAGTGGCAGAGGAGTCACTTATATACAACCCGTTTTTCTCGTGTTCCCCCTGTCTCTCCTCCACACATGTATATTTTTATGCGTGAGCAGAAATGCAGCACTCAGAGGATTTACACACAGAGAAAGAGAGGCAGAAAACAAGGCCAGGCCTGAAAAGCTTTCTAACTGCGCTGCGTAGTGGTTGTTATCTAATCCTCTGTAATCATGGTTCACTTCATATTCCAGTTTATACTGGGCTGTCACACCTCATTAGGAACAATGGTACTCCTTTACTGATGCCTCTGCATATTTAAAAAAAGCTTTTTTTTCACCACCTCTCTGTGTGTTTAAAATTTTTTTTTCTGATTGTCTCCGTATCCATGCTTCTACTTATATTCTGCCCTTGCTTCTTTAAGCAAGTACTGTTTAATTTCCACCCCACTCCACTTTCTTCTACTGACTCGCACTGACTTGTATTCAGTGTACGGACTTGTCAGTACAACAACAGATCAGAGAAAGCAACCTGTGTCATTCAGATTTATTTAATTTAGTGGGCAAAAGAGTTGATGGTTTGGAGATTTCCAGCACACGACCGCTGTGTTGCCAAACAGAATGTTCCCATCAGGAGCAAAGTGGGCGACATTGTGGGAGGTGGTTGTTTTAGGTAGCATCAGGGGGCAGCTGCAGTGTTAGCGGTTTTGGCGCCATGGTAAGTGGAGTGTAGTTATTATTAGAGTTGGGCCTATCCATCTTCCTGTCTAGCAAAAACCCTGGAAGGACCAAGGTGGCGTGGGCTTGTATTCAGCACTTTCATGTTCGCCCACACACCCCTTAGTTGTCAAGCTGCTTCTGGTTTTTGCTCTGTTTTTTTTCTCGCTCTCTCTAATTTTCCATTGCTTGTCTGGTAAAGAGATTTTTGGTTTTGATTTTCACAGATATATCTCTCTGACCTGCTCCCATTAGGCATCCCCCTATTCTTGCCCTTAATGCTCAACAGCGCTCTGCATGTTCTCCATTACTACATCCATTAACCCTTAACACCTCAACATACCTGTCCTCATCTGTGAATGTAAGCTGCTTGAACCATGCTAACGTCCAGTTCCAGAGGATTAACAGAAGACAAAAAAACAACAATCCTTGTCTTACTTGTTTTTACATTTTCCCCTACTTTAATATTTTGTCTCAGGGACAACAGTAACTCAAACCTGCATTTGTGTCTGAAACTGGTACTTCATTTGTTGCACATAATTTGCACCTCTGCTATTGAAATCTTGGTTTTAACCTTCACAGCTTTAAAGTGATACTTACTCTCTTATGTTCTTGATTGATGTAGCATCGACTCATCTCATTATTGGAAGTAATCTAATCAGAATATTTTAATGGCTGTTTCAGGACACCAATCTTTCCAAACAGTAGCCTCCAGACTTTGATATGCACCATCTTTATTTTTGTGCCAGTTGGACTGTGGAGGTTTTAACAAGCAGCTGAAGATATTTTGCATCCAATAAGCTTTTGTCTGAACTTGAGCTTTCATGAATGTTTGTTTTGGTTTGTTCTTCTGTATTTTTTGTTGTTGCATACTTTATTGGGATCCATTACGTGAAGCAATCTGGGGCCTTTTGTTTGTGGAACCAGCTATTTAAATGACTTTTTACTTAGTTTACAAGTCAACCCTAGCGATGTGTACAGATGATGAAACTTTTGCAACACATGCTTTGTGGTCGAGCAGACAGTAGAGGCTGGAAGGTATAAATAATGTGGTCTTTCTCAGATTTTTTCCCCCCTTTTTGTTGGGAGCTTCATTATTAATATTTATTGTCCAATATACCCAGTGTCTTCCTCTTCACACGTTCAAAGCATCTCTTTACTACTCTAAGCAGTCCTGATTAGTCAGTACTTTACAGAACCAACATTTGACGCTGTTACAGATTCAAATCTTTTGGGTTTTGTCTTTCGGAGTTTTGCAGATAAACGGACAAGACATTTTGCTCATTCTTCTTTGCAAAATAACTAAAATTCTGTGAGGTCAAATGAAAAACTCTGTAAATCAACTGTAAGTCTAAACCAAACCTGTGATCATATTCAAAATGTAAAATAAGTGATATGATCAGCAAGACTGTCTTACTGTCTGAAAACGGGATTTGGATAACAAAATATTCACTATGTAATTTTGTTTAATTTTCTTTTCAAGTTGCCATATTGGCTGATTAAACCACCTTGTGCCATTGATTGAAATTACAACTTAACACCTGAGCAGTGGAGTGATGTCACATCCCATCCCAGTGATGGGTGTGTGGCTGCCAGACGCTGAGACAGAAGCATATGTTGTTGGTATGACTGGTCCAAATGTGCAAGGAGTCCATGGTTAGGTACCAGCACCAGATGGTTTATCTAAATTTGTTGTAAGCAACAGGAAAAAACAAGTCCTCCTATCGTGTACCACCTACCAGCTTTTGTGCCAAAGGTCCAAACTTGTATATCGGAAATAACAACGCATAATTTTGTGAAGAAATTGGCTCTGTGGCGCAATATTTTGAACATTACTCACACTATGACACGAGAAGAGACCTACTCCTAAAATAGCTCTACCAACCAAATAGCATCTCACCTCAAAGACTGTCCATATTTAAATTATAAGAATGCATGGAGTAAAGTCCACCCATATTTATGTACATCTAGAGTAAGAAATATTGCATTCTCACAGAAAAAAGCTGTTTGTGTTACTCAGATTGTGCAACAAAATAAAGCTAATATAGAAATTAAATTAAATTAAATTAAATTAAATAGCAAATCATGACAACCTGGTGGCATCTTTAATGTAAAAAACCCCCAAAAACTAAGTAAATAATCTGTTGTCCCACTAGCTCCACAAAAATAGGTCCGGGGTGTCACAGAAGGTGGTATTCATCCTTGTTTCTATTAAGCTAGGCCTGACATGTGGGTAGATATTTATTCTAAACAACCAAAGTTTTAAATTGTGTTTAGAATCCTACCTGAGAGGATAATGGCAATGCGTTGCAAAATGTAGGTTTAATTTGCTCCCATCAACATGACTTAATGTGTGTGTTTTGTATCTACATGTACAGTACAGACCAAAGGTTTGGACACAACGTGTCACAGTTGGACACAGTTGTGTCCAAACTTTTGGTCTGTACTGTATTTAGTGAAACTTGTACATGGAAATATGCAGAAATGAGGTAAATAGCCAGTAAAAAAAACTGTTGCAAAACATGCAGCTGATGTCTCTTAATGTACTGCATGCCTTATTTTATTAAAAAATAAAACAGTAGAATGTTAAAATCCTCCTTTTCAGAGTAATGCTCTCTCAAAGGGCTCTCACCTGGCTGAGCCAATTTGTTCTGGTTTAATTAGAGTGCAGAACCTCTCTCGGAGTCTGACCTGCCTTCCTGTTATCTTCTCGAGTCCTCTGCCACAGGGACTGTTACAGGCCCGTCTAGTAGAGAGACAGCCTTAGACAAATCTTTACTATTCAGTTATATATTGCAAGTTTCTTTTATTGAGAGTATGTTTTTTTCCCTCTGCAAATACTTTTTATTTAGTTATCCTTTAAAATTCATACTAAATTTACTCAAGTCAAATTCCCGAAACATCAGATACCACCTTCTTTTGTAAGCGTATTCAGATCAGTGCTTGCTGTGAATGTCTGGAAATATATCAGTATCAGTTAGGTACACAGACATAGATTATAAAATAGATTCATATGTGTACGATAAATACAGATGCAAGGAACAGCTTTCTGTGAACTTTAGATTAGTTTAATCTGAAGCAGTGTAATCTGATGGAACATTTGTCCTGTATTCAGTCAACTTTCAGTCATGTAATTTGGTTTTAGTCAGTTGGTCACACATCAGTTTGTTTTTTGGGGGGTTTTCTGGACCTGGTAAGATTCATACATTACAAATGTTCACAATCTGAGGGACAAAACAGCAAGATGTTCTGAAAATGAGGATAGAAATTATGTCAGTGTTTTATTAGTCCATATACAGTAATTTGCCAACAATTTTTGTTCTTCAATCCAAATGATGATGTGCTCCAGTCAGTTTCTTAGCCACATACGTATAAAATCCAGCACCTCTGATTCTACAAATATTTGTTAACAAATAGGTGGCTTTCAGATCTGCTAAGTGAATTGTAAAATTATAGAATGCCAACTGTACAGTGAGTCCGGTCATAATTTCCTTGCTACTCAATGTTCCACAGTGAACTGTTATTGGAGTTTTAGTGAAGTGGAAGTGATTGGTGACAACTGCAATTCAAACAGAAAGTGGTAAATCACATAAATCCCATAGTTTAGTTAGTGAATTTTAAAGTGCAGTGTATGCAGGCTGCCTACTTTTTGCAAAATTACTACAAACTTCATGTAGCCTTCAGTTTAGCTTAGTAATAGCTTGTAGACAACTTTGTGAAATGGCTTTTTTATGGACAATCCAAGCCTTACATCACCAAGGGCAATAAATAGCATCAAATGCAGTGGTGCAAAGCACTCCACCACTGGACACCAAAGCAATGTAGTTGTGTTATCTGGACTGATGAATTATTCTAATGGACGACTCAACCTGATCATTGGAGTATGGGTTTGGCAGTTGCCAGCAGAACAAGATGAGCCCAAATGCAATATTTCAAGTGTAATGTTTGGTAAAAATGGCCGATATGCTGAAACATCGTAGGAACCGTTTGGTAATGTACCCTCTTGTTCAGATATACCTCAGTGGAATGGAAACTAGGATTTAGGCTTTAAGACCAACATCAGTGTCTGACCTTACAAATACACTTCTGGAAGAATAGTCAAATATTCCCTGAAACACACTCCTAAAGTTTTCTAGGTCAAGCAAATAGTTTTGTAATATGGTATAGAAAAAAAGAGTAAAGATAAAATGGTGGAATGTTTTGCTGTCTTTTTAAAAAAGAGATTAAAATCAAAGAAATAGTTGTTCTTGTACAGCTTATTATCTGAACTCATATCCTCAACATCACAGCATATCTTAAATTTGGAGGGAAAAAAAGCATACAACAGCTTAATGGATGATATTTTTCTATTTAAAGGTTGTCTGATGATGAAAACAGCTGATAGAAAAGCTGTGCAACACCAAAGTCATGCTGCTGTCGTAAGTGCTAACTGATGATGATATTTCACAAGCTACAGAAGGATCCCAGAGGATGATAAACACGAAACACAGAACCAGCTAGACTAACTTAACTAAACCTAAATGTTATTCCAAACTAATCAATGAAAATCCAAATTTACATTGTTTTAAATGACTGCATGTTGGAGTATAAATGTGTTTTCTTTGCTGGTGTTACATTTCTCAATCGTTTATTGCAAAAACAATGTTTTGTTCATCTCTTTTACCTCTTCTAAAAGTTGCAGTCATCAACTATTTAAAACTCCTCAGGTAATTGCCCATTGAAGATAAAATAAAGCAACCTTTGCATACAAGACAATGGCAACATTTGCTCTAATATTTATCTATATCATGTACCTACAATCATAACAAATAGCTCCTCATTCTTGAAAACGAGTTTGTGTTTTGTTTTATGCAAATTCTGCCAAAACTGTTCTGTATAAAGAGATACTAAGAAAAGCCAGAAAAACAAATTTCATCCATCCATCCAAATTCTGTACATCCTTGTCCCTAGCGGGTCGGGAGCGGTGCTGGTGCCCATCTCCAGCGTACGTTTCGGGCCAGAGGCGGAGTTCACCCTGGACAGGTCACCAGTCTGTCGCAGGAAAAAACAAATTTGTCTCCACAAAACAATATTAGTGATGCTTTGATGGCAATGTGGTCAAAACCTGGCTTAAAAGTGGACACTTAAATTTATTCAGGGAAGGCTGTGGGTAATATTAACATTTATTTGAATATAAGCATCTTTTAGGATCAAATGCTAACTAGCAGCCCAGGCAGGAGTGACTTTAGTTAGAGATCTTCAAATTATAATAATAATTTTAAAGTCCATCCCATAAATAAAAGCGAAAAACCTCAAGATTAAATCAAGGATAATAAAAAAATAGAAAGAAAAATCTTTCACCTATGGCCTCAGTGCACAGTGTTGATGGTTCTGTTCTTGATTTATAAACAGGCTCTGTAAAATAACCCAGAAAATAGATTTATACCACAACCCTGCTTTAGGTTGTTAGTTGCTACTTGCTGTGCTTTAAAGTGATCAATGGATCTATCAAAGCTGTAGGAGACAGTAACCTTTATAAAGTTCTGTGAGGACCGTATTTCATTTTTATCACTTCCTCTTCCTCCAGAGTTTTATAGTTGTAGCCTTTTTCTGCCTTCCAGCAGTGGTATGAAGCATTAACTTGATAAAAGGCAAAGACCATGATGGGCTTTCAATCAGACGGTGAAATCTGACTGAACCATAACTTATGGAAAAGCCTGCTTTTTCAAACTTGTATTTTTAATAGTTTATTTTTTGTAAAATAAAAAAGATTTTACAAAATAGCTATATGTTGGATGTGCTATAGTCAAGATTGAGCACTTTACAACGACACCTACAATTGTATTGAGTGGTTGCAAACTAAATATTGTCTTTAGAAAAAACTTTAGAAAAAATATCCAGTCTTCAACTATTTCTTGATTTTGACTATTACTTTATATTTTATTGTAAAAAAAAAAAAAATTCTTTTTAAATTGATTAATTTATTTAATTCCATTAATTTTAAACCCTGCAGCATCTGAGATGTCTTTAAACATTGCTTTCCAGATTAAACGAAGTGCTTTAATAGTTATAATGTTATACTGAATGAAATGTTCACATTCCTCCATGATATGTGGTGTAAAATCATTTCTGAGGCTGCAGCCATTTTGCCACCATTGCAGCTCATATTAGCACCATGCCAAGGAATGAAGACATGATCAGAGGAGGGAAATGCTCTGCCAAAGTCTGCCTCATCCATGCCAGACCATGGGGAGATGGGAAAGGTAGTGGGCAGAGCCAACTTTCCATTCCAGCTGGAAAGCTGGAAAAGAGGCATTGTTTTTCTCAGCTCCGGCTGTCAGCCTTTGTAGCTGATATGTACGAGTCAGTGGAAACAATTTACTATTTCAGAACAGGATTCAGACACTTTAATAATTTAATGTTTGCATAATCACCATATCTATCGTCACCCAGTGATCACATTTCTGTTTTCAGTTTTTAAAATGTGTCTGATAATAATCGGAAAGCAAGTTCCCTTTAAAAAAAATTCACACATCAGTTTCTCCTTCTTCTATATAATACAGTCAGTCTTCTGTTTTGAGGCACTATTTGTGTGAAGCAGAAAACTCTTCCTTCTCAGCATTATCCCCTACAGGGACTTCCTTCATTGCCACGTAAAAAGAAGCTCATCAGTATTCTGGTCACAGCGCTGATAGTGAAAATAGTGGTTCACAGAGCCTCACTGTCCCTCTCTCTGTCTCTGACCGCCGTTCACTCTGACTGTCAACCCCAAACCTCGCCTGAATTTGAACAAACATCACCTTTCAAGACTGGAAACTGACGCCCTCTTTTGTTCATGTTTGGAACTACAAGCAAAGCACCTAAAACGTCGAGTTGGTGGTATGGGTGGATGCTAATAAGAGTAAATAATGTAATTCTTGCTTTTTTTAAGATAATGTGTAATATTTTATGTTTAATCTGTGTCTGACTGATTTACAATCTCTGTTTTGTATTCAAATTGCTCAAAAAAATGTGAAATGCTGGTGATTTTTTAAAGTTTTTACTTGCCCACCACCCATCTTTCCATTTCTCGTAGGTCCAACTGGCTGAAGCCTTGCTGTGGGCGTCGAGTGGCTCTGTGGCAGGTCTGCCTCTTCAGTGCTGGCTTCAACTGTGTGCTGGTGGCCTGTGTTATTCTGGTGGTGCTTTTTCTGTCTTTGGAGTTGCTCATAGACACCAAACTCTTACAATGTAAGAATTTGATTTGTCCCGTTTTGCTCTATAAATTTCTGTCTTGCTGTGGAAAAATTTGCTACTTTAATCATTATTTGTCATTATTTACTCAACTTCTGGTTTCCTGCACATTCATCTTTTAGAAAGCACTATTTAAAACAAAGAGAAAACAGATGCCCTTATTTTCATAATTATTTCATAATTTCATTTTGCTGCATTTACACAGTCTTTCAGCAGGTATCACTTATCCATGAATATCTGGAAAATGTCTTGCTCTTTGAACAGAAAACAATTGCAAAAACACCTAAAGGTAATGATGGAAAATTAATGTCCAGTAATATACACAACTAAAATAAAAGAGATCAGAACCCTCAAAGTAAAACTGAATGTGGTTTATGTCTTTGCTCTTGGTACTTCTAATTTAATTTAGTTTTATTTTATTTTATTTTCCATCCATCCACAGTCTTTACTAATTATCTTTGCCTTACCAGCTCCAGCCAGCCATTTATTTTGTATTTTGTTTTGGTTTTGGGATTGATCACACATTTGGTACCAGTTGGACTAATCTCTGGGATGCTAACTTCCTGGGAGTTCATACTTTCATATTCTCATTGGAAGAGATTAATTAATTAAATCTTGGAACTACCATCTTCTGGGCTTTTCTGAACTCTTTGAGGGAGTTGTATTGTATGTAAACTTCTAACTTTAAAGACAGAAATAAAAAATAAATAAATAAGTAAATACAAAATTTGTAATTCTGAATTACATAAAGCACAAAACATTTTGACTAATTCCATATCAAACAGTGAATATAAAGCGTTGTTATGTATCTTAGTTTAAGTAACTGGTTTCAGTGGTATGTCACCAATTTTGAGTTTATGGTCTGTCTGTCACAGCAGAGCTGGATGCTGAATTATTGTGATGTAGACTCATGAAGGGAGGTGATAATGAACAAAGTCTATTGTCAGTGGCTTCCAGCATATCTCTATTGATTACTGGCCAGCATCCAGGCCTGACCAGAGTCTTAAAGGACAGACTGTTGGATTTCAGTCTCTCTAAATCTATTGTAATTTCATTTAAGTCCACTGCCACTCCAGCAAGACAAAGAGAAGAATGTAGTGGGCTGTGAGGTGTGATCAGTCCTGCAAGTTAGTAGATGAGTTCTCAGATGATAAATAGGCATTTTTTTGTTTATTTTAAACTTCTTCAGGGATGCATCAATTGTGTTTCAAAATTGATTGCAGTGTCATGGCTTCTTTACAGCTAAAATCTTTTCTCCTGATTCCTCATTCTTCAGTTTCCAATGCGTTTCAATTCGCCACCATTATCCACTGGATCAGCCTTATCATCCTGTCGCTTTTCTTTTCAGAGGTAAGACACATCTTAATCACAGTAATACCTTATTTTTCATTTGATTGCAGCAAAAACTGTCTTTATGCAGTAATCTGTGTGTTCAGACAGTTAAACTTGCTTAACATTAAGCGTGCTTAAGGGCCTGTCATCAACAATGCAAGCAAGTTATTATCTGAAGAAAGAAGAGGCTCAAGATGCTGAAGTTTAACCCAGTGGAACCTAAAACAAAATTTATGAACAGGATGTTTATTGTGTATGAAATTCAAAAAATATCAAGTTATAATTTTTTGTGATTTCCAGATTGTTTTTTTCTCTGCAGATATCCTGATGCTGAATGTTTTCCACTGGCAGAATATTATTATTGTCTATGTTGTTTGACAGATCTAGTAATTTTAGATTAATACAACTAAATCTTAATTAATTTAATCACCTTCCAATACTTTTGTCTAATTTTTATTCGTTTCATTTGGTAATAACATACATTTAGAAATTAATGCAGGCAAAATCTCACAAAAGTTGCTTGGTGTGATGCCAACTCAAAAAGACTGCGAAGATGAAAAGGACTTTTGAGACACGCCAGCATTGCCTGTGGCTTATCTATTTTAAACTTTCTCTTTGTCTTTTTGTCTCCATCAGACTGTCTTCAGAATTGTAGTGCTTGGGATCTGGGATTACATCGAAAACAAAGTGGAGGTCAGTACTGGTTCACCAGCAAAATCTTTGCCGCATGTTACAATGGTGTGCTTTCTTTTTACAAAGCATCTTTCTTTTATTTTACCAACCCATTATTTTTATTTCATCAAAAACTAACAAAACTCCCCAAAAGCTACACAAACACAAACAAGGACTGTGCTCCTTGATGTTGGATAGAGTTCACCAGAGGTCTCCAATTCTCTGTAAATTCCTCTTCTTGTCCTCTAGCTACGTAGATCAGATACTTTGTAACACCCATTGTACCTTCCAAAATAACCCAAGCACAGTCACAATGCACATACTCTCAGTGGGATTTATATCTGGACTTTGAATTATCACTCGAAATGTCTGCTGTGAAGAAGATCACATCACGATCATACTGTCTTACTCTGAGTTGTGAAACTTGTGATAACCGCAGTTCACGGTTTAATTCTGTCAACAGAGAGAAATTGAGAAGAAAGAGGACATAAATTATATACAAGTTTACTTTTTACCCTCATTAAGAGAGTCATGTATATTCTCTGCCAAGTTTCTGCTTTACTGAATCTATGCCATTGCTAGCTATTGTTACATAAAGCCCATGTACTTGTATAGCTCCTGCAAACTTAGCACACTTTTTAACTCCACCAATATGTGCATCAAGTTCTTTTCTGACACCCTGCTACATTACACAAACACACACCATATATTGGCATTCCATATATGCCAATATATGGTATGTTACTTACTTGTATTACTCATACAAGTAAGTAACTTTGGTTTTATTTTTTTAATAATTGTAAATATGTTTGTGTTTACATCCCCAGGTGTTTGATGGTGCTGTCATTGTGCTTTCTCTGGCCCCAATGGTGGCCTCCACAGTGGCCAATGGGCCCAGCAGCCCCTGGGACGCCATCAGCCTCATCATCACCCTGCGCATTTGGAGGGTCAAGAGGATCATTGACGGTGAGAGAGAAATAAAAACATATCTAATAATGATTCGTCTTGTAAAGAAACTAAGTAATTTCTGAAATCACAATGATCACAACAGAAAATTAGCTGATTTTTCTAATAATCTTGTTCTTCCCATCGATATACAAACTATTTGCAGTTCAGGGCCGTACAACTATTGATCATCATTCAGAGTAAATTGCTGCCTCTCTGCTCTGACTCAGATCGATTTGAAGAGTTTGGTTAAGTAGATTCAAAGAAAGTGTATTGAATGTAATTGTTGTCCTAGCTATGTTAATGCATCTCGGTTCGATCCATGTTCAGAGGTCACCCTTACAGCAGGTCTCTGACTGCATACAGGAATGGCTGGGCACAAAACAGAGCTGACTGCAGCTTGTTCATGTTCATGTTTATCAAGGATGGCAACAGGTACCATGACCATGTCACATTTGTATTTCTTATTTTATCAGGGTTTTTTTTTGTCATTCTTTGAGTATTTCTCTCATATCCATAACTTAAATTACCTGCCTTTAATCCAGGTATTAAAATTTTAATGAGGACAAAGTCATTATCTAAGTGATACTATTTTAATCCATAATTTAAGCAGATTTACGAATGGGAAACAGAGCCAGCAAGATATTGTGTTTTAACATACAGCTGCTGCTGGAATAAACCTATTTTTCTGCTGCTCACTTCAAGCTGAGTGATATTTTTTTGTTTACTCAGTGGTAAAACACATCAGTAATCCACAAAAACGCTCAAGCTACTACAGCAGGTGGTCTGTCTGAGTAACTTGACATATTAGGCGACAGCAGTTTGAAGATAATGGAAATGCAGAGGAACGAGCTGTTACTCACTTCTGTGCAGCTGAAAAACTGGGATTTATTAGCTGTGTCAGATGGGAAATATCACCCGCTTAAAATAGAAGAGGATGCGTGCCTAAAAACACCCAGAACAAAGTAGTGTTCTATCTGAAAAGTGAAAAACTCAGCTAACTTTGTAGCTACATTGTCAGCTCATCCAAATGACTCTTGGATGAGTTCCTCACCCTGTCTCTAGGGCATTTCTAGCATCTCATATCCAGAATCTCCTTTTCTTGGTGAGGATACATATCTTATGGTTGAGGGTTGCAGCCTAGACTCTCCTATTTACAGGTCTGAACTTAAAAGTAAAATCACCTTTGATCTTCACTACTCTCCATAGACTAACATTAGCTATGGTATGAGGTTGTTTGTCAGGAAATTATTTACTTTCTTCAGCAAATTAATACTATCCCAGTGACACATAACACTATTTACATGGATAATATTAATATTAATTAATGGTAAAATAGAAAATGTAATCAGGTCAGACCTGTCACTCTCTGGAAACACTGGAGCATTTTAAAATGAATATTGTTGATAAAAATTATAAACTGCTAAGAGTTTGCTTTATAAGTAGAAACAGAAAGACAATTTCTTCAAACAAAAAAGGAGAAATAGCTATATACTGGCAATCACATAATTAAAATAATGTTCACAAAGGCAACATTACTATATTCAATATATTCTGGGTTTTTTTCTATAAACAAGCTCTATGCTAGTTACCAAATGTGACTAGCATATAACTAGTCACATTTGACCAGCTAGTCACATTACGTTTTACGCCTTGTTTTACGTTTCAGACGGGAGTCTGTGATTTTAGCTTATTTTTCAGTGGCTTGTACATCCAGTCAAACATCCAATGAGGCGAGTTAACAGAGCGGAGCAGGACAATGTGTTGGCCTCTTTCACTTTTACGAGAATCCTTTGTGGTGTAAATTACACTTGCAAGTGTCTGCTGCACAAAAGCTGCCATCACTGCTGAGATTTGCACACATGCAGACGCTCACACAAACAGAAACGCAGTATAAACATGCGGCTCACTCTGACGCATGCGTCTACAGAAATATGTCACATTTTGTGTCCAGACAGCAAGCTTCTGCTTGAGATTGTGTGCCTGTTTGAAGTCTGACTGAACTGACCCCTTGTGACGTCTCCTCCTTTTGTTATGTGAGCGTACTAACATGACTATAAATAGGCATGAAGAAGCATGTGGTGTTGGCTGTGAGCTTTGCTTTGCTTTTACTTTGGAAAAGAAAAGCAATGGTTCATTTTCATGCCAGCATACTTGAAAAGCAGGAACCAACAGATTAAAAGACCTGAGTTCAATTGTAAGTTGCTAGGTTTAACATTTCAAGTCAGAATATATAATGTTACCATGTCTGATGTCATGCGGCTAAGTTACAACTGTGAAAACAGGAAGGTGTGAAATAGTTTGTCCGGCAACTGGGATGCCAACAGGTATGCAGATTTATTCTCATCACGTTTGTTTAAGCAGATTACCATTCAAAATCACCCCATAAATAAACAGATATGGTATATGGTATGAGTTTATACTTTTGCATTCTATAACTCTCGCTACTCCTTGATCTTTTCCACATTTTGTCAACAACAACTTCACACACAGATGAACTCTGTTCAGTAACTGGATAATTTCAGAAGGTATTTGGTTACATCTGATTTTTCTAAAGAGAGCTTTTTAAATATGCCTGCTACACTTTAAAGTGTGTTATTTGTAAAAAAAGAAAAAAAACCAGAAAGAAAAGAAATTAAACCATTTATTATTTTCTTCCTTTTTCATAGTTTTTTGCTACTTTGTTTAAGTCTTGCATAAAATCTCAATAAAATAAATGGAAACTTGTGGTTCTAATTAAATTTTGACTAAAATCAGATGCACACATAAAACTTCTGTCCAGGCGTTGTGGGCTGACATGGCTTAAAATGAGCCCACACACGTTTGGATGACAAAATTCACGTCTTTTATTTTATTTTTCAGATTTCTTTTTCCACATCAAACCATTCCAGAAATACAAATCGGTTGAAACAAAAAGTTGAGCCTGATTTATTTGCATCAAACATGTTGCATCAAACACAAAACTGTTGGCAAACTAGTGATGTTTCCAAAACCATGTAACACTTCTGTCCATAAGGATTTTTGTGACTCTTGTCAGAAAATACTTTATTTTGGCTATGTCTTATAAGAGTGTACTTAAAATTTATTTAAGCTTTAAATAAATGTTATGTCAGGATGAGGAGCTCTTTTCTTTTTTAGCACCTTGGTGTATTCATTCAGTGAGGTTATAATATTACTATTAAACCCTGGTGGTAGTCTATGTGATGATGGACATCTTGGGAGTGAAGGACTAATTGTCCAGCCACACTGACCTCTGACCTTTAAATAGTCCTGATAAGATACAGGACTTTTATAGAAAAGTAACTGATGTGTCTGAATACTATGCATCAAAAACCAGTCCCAACATGTTAGGCTGTTTAAATTCTTTCCATTTTTATTCTTTTCCCTGTCCTCCTTCTCCATTTTTAGCTTATGTCCTGCAAGTCAAAGTTGAGATGGAACTGGAGATCCAGCAGTGTGAGAAGACGAAGGCTGTGAGGGAAGAGCAGCTGGAGCGTCTCACTCAGATCTGTCAGGAGCAGGCTGTAAGTCCTAGTCCAGAAAAAAAACCCTCAAAGGCACTTTTTTGACACTTGTGCACAAAAGTAGAGGTCAGTATGTACATAAGATCTCAGAAACTGTCTTTGAGGTTGATTCTGCTTTACATTCTGCAATATTTTGGCAGAAAAGGTTGTTCTGTCAAACAAGTAGACTTTAACGTTGTTAAAAGTTGTTTTGTAGAAGTTATTCTGTTATCTTTTAAAATAATTTCTGCTCATGAAATGTTCCGTGATACAAAAAAATCATAGAAAACTTTTACAATACTTACAAAAATGATGGTGCATTTCTAGTGGTAAAAAGAGAAAGACGACATCCAGACCAGACCAACAAAATATTGGACATATATAGCACAACATAATGTCATATTTGTCAAAGTATATCCTAAAAATCAGTAACAATTGTACCTAATGCCAGGACATTAAACACACAAACACAATAACTTTAGATTTTGTACTCCATTTTCCAACTGGTAAAGTGTCAGAAATATTTTCTGTCATCAGTCTCACCAAACTTTTTGGATTATTTATTTGTTATTAGGTATTCCTCTACATAAAGCTGTCTTTTTTAATTTAGTAGAATTAAAAAATATATATATATGCATCCTTACAGAGTCATTCTATTTTATTACACACATGTATGCATTCTCTAAAAAAATTAAAGAAGTTAGTTTAATTTTCTATCATTTCAAGTTGTTTAAGATAAAATAAGTTAACTTCTGAAAATATTTGTATATAAAATTCAACGTTTCTAAAAGTTTCTAAATTCTGTTCTTTACATGGCAAATGTTGTGTTGTTGGAGAAGGTTATGTAAAATAGCCATGTATACATGAAACAAGAAAGATTACTAAAAACAAAGAGAGTTTCAGTGATTTTGTTTTGCTATGGTTTTACTTTTTGGGGTTTTTTGGAGGTCTTGAGGGATTAGCGAGGGAGAGTCGCACAGAAGGCAATAAATTGCATGAGAATTAGCAAACAAACAAATCAATAAAACCTCTTGGTGGCGCCACTTATCGTCACCTCATGTTTATGGGCGTCATGGCCTTCCACCACCAGAGGGCAGCAGTAATTCACAAACAAGTTGACACTGCCAGTAGATTTCATCTCCGTCCCTTAGAGGTGAAACCAAACAGATGAGCTGTGCTGGAAAATAAAGACAATCACAAATGTCATTTAAAATCTTGTGTGCATTCCAAAGAGCAACTTAATTTTGCGCATATTTGGGTTTTTGATCGGCCTTTGACATAAGGCTGATGTCATAGCGATCTAAATCAGTCTGTCTGTATGGTTAAGTATATTTTTCATTCTCAGTAAGCTTTTTTCCATCTTTCCTTGTTTTCTCTCTTTCTTCCCATTACATTTACTGTTTGTCTCTTTCTTTTTTTCTTGTTTTCTATTCCTGTCATTTCGCTCATGATTCTCCGTTTGTTCAAAAATCCCCCGAATCTTATTCTAAACCTTCCTTTTTCTCACTTTATATTCATTCACATGCACATCCTTGCACCTCTGTATCATTTTCAGTTTGAAATCCGGCAGCTGCGGGCACATCTGGCTCAGCAGGACCTGGACCTCACTGCAGAGCGTGAAGCAGCTATGCAGATCCACCACGCGTGGGGCAAGCAGGGCAGGAGCTTCCAGGTCGTGGAAGGTTTGACGCCTGGGGAGTCCGATGATGAGGGCGGGCAGAGAAACCCCCGGGAGCCACATGCTAATACAGGTTCGACTCTGGAAGCTATGCATTTATGGTCTGAGTCAAAGCTGAATGTACAAAAAATGTTTTTTTTTGTTGTTTTTTTCCCCCATAATTATTAAAACTGTCTCTTTGTTGCAACAGTATAGTATGAAACAGATAATCTGTGAAAAAAATCAAGCTCTTCTTCGTCCTCCCATTGCTGCTATTTCGGTCATAAAGTATGTACATAAATATATGAAACAAAAAGACTGTAATGAGGTAACATCAGGTGAACTGGGTGCTGGAGTCGTGTACAGTTAATCTGGAGCAGTAGCCCTGGAGCAGCTTGGAGGCCAAACTCTTAGCCCCTTCATGCTTACACACAACTGCCATCAGACTGCAGGCACTCTGGGATTAATGTGAGGGCAAAAAAGCTTTTAGGATCCAGAGAATCCATGTGAAAAAACAAGCATGTTCTCCAACATTGTGTCACACTGCCGGGGCTTCATCACGCCCTAACCATCTGTTTTACTGACCCATTATGACCAGCCGAGCTGAGCCAGGACAGGTCACTTGGGCCAGTTCAGGTACAGAGTGCTCTGCGCATTGGGCCTTGTTTGGAGCAAGTGGGCTCCTGTCAGCAGCAGCCCCCCACCTGCAAACCACGACAGGCGCTGAGGAGGACCCACAGATACCACAATTTTACCCCGAGGGCATAGTGGGAAATCTGGCTGAGAGAAACAAGCAAGGCTTTTTGCAGAAACATGGTCACTGGGACAAGCACTGAGGTCACAGAGGCTAACGTCAAGTCAGATGAGCTCAAATCCAGTTAAATTTATTTGTATTCCTCAACAGCTCTACCTGTTTGACCTGCAGGGTGCCACCAAACTATCAGGGAATCTCCCAAAAACAGCGGATCTCACAGGAGATTCTTTTTTAAGTGCCTGAAAGTACAAAACCATGTTGATTTAAACACAGTTTGGTAACAAATTTTCTTTTGTGGTAATGGTCATTGTTACATCATGACCACATTGTTAAACATCTAACTGGAATAAGAAATGTCCTTGAGGTATGAATTAACAACAGTCAGTGGCTTGTTAAATTAGGATATGTGAACTAATTAAGTAAATTTAATTTGTAGTTTTCCCACAGGTGCACTCCTTAGCAAAGAGAGAGAACTGCAGACAAAAACACCTCAATGTATCAGAATATGGGATATTTACAAAAATTAAACTAATATAATCTTCGGCACACATATTTCAAGACTTTATTTCTTAACTTTGACTATCTGTCAGATTGGTTTTACTATGCACTTATGTATTTCAATTAGATCTGGTTTGCTTTGTCATTTCTGCCTCAGTAGTTGTAGCTGTTTAAATACACAGAATTAAACAGAAGCTGAATTGAATCAATAATTTTCTCAGAAAACAAGCACACCAAAGGAGTTTTAGGAAGATTCACAAGGTGTGGACAACATAGGACGATTGATAAAAATTAAATTGAACAGACATTTAATGTTTAGAAATTAATTTACTTCAGGATTTGCAGGAAAAAACAGAAAATCACTCTGTGTGCACTTAATCTTTATGAATTACATATTTGGAATTTGATTTCTGAAATAAATGGACCTCTTAATGGTATTCCTTTTTAGATGGATGTGCTTGTATCTGTATGACAAAGCCCTACAAAATACACAACAATATAACTATTGATGTTTTAAACAAGCTTACATATCAACTTCTATGGACTAATAAAAGGCTTCCTTTTTCTGGCTTTGGAGAATAATTGTCTTAACAATGAAATTCACAGTTTAGACTTAAACTCAGCAGACCCGGCGCTGCCAGTTCTCTGGTGCCACCATCGTATGACAACCTGGTAAGTTGAGTGTCACACACAGAAGAGGAAAACCTTTTACGTATGCCGGATAGCTCATTCTTTCTCTCTCTCATGCTTTATTAATTGTAGAGTGATTGTCTCAGTCTTGTTTTAGTGACTGCAATGCTTCCTCTCCAGGGGTGGCTCAGGGATTAATATTTTAGACAGAAAAATAAATGAAACTATCCATCAGAGTCTGCTGCATGTCCCGGGGGACAGCGGCTAGCACTCAGGGTACTCTGGCTTCGCACTCAGCCAGCGGACAGTGAGCTCAAGACCAATCAAGCGAGTAGAAGAGCACAGCGGATGGCAGCCGTTTGCCATGCATGCAGAGGCCAGCTAGGCTGGAGGGATCAGCGCTTGAACAAAGAGCTTCTGGTCTCCCAGCCCCTGCCCCACCCCGATGTGTCCCAGTTTATTCATGGCGCACTAAGGTGCAGCTAATGTACCTAGCAGCAGCATGTGCATGATCCTGACCGCCTGTCTATAAAGCATCTGTGGCCTGGGGCACAGTCCTCCCTGTCAATATTGTGTTGTAAACATAAGATATAAATGCCAATTGGACTTGTTTGTGCTGTGATTACTGAAATAGACCCAACGTGTTGACGGAAAACTATGAAAATGATTAAAAATGTAAATATTTAATGCTTTGAATAAGTTTGTAACTGTAACCAAAATTACAGTTCCCTGTATACCACAGAGATACTAACCTTTTACCAGTGAACAGTTTTTAGAACCATTGTGCTAAAACTATATCTGGTAAGTGCTGGATATGTGTGAGTGGAAATATCTTTAACTTATATTTTACTTCCATTGAGTGGTTGTTATTCTTGTCCAGTAAGAAGTTGTGAAGGCGGAAAGAAGGAATCAATGCCACTTTAAGATAGTAATAAAGTCATTTGTTTCTTATTGTCCATTTCTTTAACTCAGATGTAGTGGTGCGCGATGACATGAACAACTACATTAGCCAATACTACAGTGAGCCCAGCAGCGGTAAGTGACTATTACAGAAGACATATTAGTTCTCATCCAGCACCCTGTCTTCTTTTCAAAATATTTGACAAAAATTTTAAAAGTGTGCCATGCACACCCATAAGTAAAATCCCGTTTAAACAATTGTGTAGTTATGTCACCTACTTGGTAAACAACAGTCCAGTGGTGTGTAATTGAATTGCAGTATAAATGCAGATGTTCTATGAAGGGCTCAGATGTTTGTTAGAGGACAGAAGGGAACAAACAAAATCACCTGAACAAGAAAGTGGAACAGATGCTCCTCTAGTTTTCTGTAAGTGAAGAAGTTGCAGTCCAACAATTTTACAAATCTCTGTTAATTTTGGCTTTATTAACAAAAAAATACATGTTAGAAATAATAATCTCTCAGCTCTTTTCAACTAACTGATTTAAAAGCCCTTCACCTTATTGTTATCTATGGACTGTTTGGAGCAATGGACAGGAAAAGTAGAGTTAATGAAAATCTCAGTTTGCGTTTTATGTGTTTGAACACTTCTGCATCTCTCAGACATTGTAAGGCCCTGTGTGGTTTTAGATCTGTGAAAGGTGCTACATTAATAAAGTTGGTTAAATAAAATACATTTTACTGCTTTGCAGACAAAAAAAAGACATACAAAAAAGAGAGAAGCAAGGTTTCAATTCAGTTTATTTATATAGTGCTAACTCTTTACAATGTCGTCTCAAGGTACTTTACAAAAAAATCTTTTCAATCTAATCACATATACATTCCAATTGGTCCTATTTATCAGTATGCTCAATTGGCTATTCTAATAGGTTAAAAAGTTTCTATCTAAGGAAATCCAGCAGATTGTCATGTGTTTTATAAAGTTTTAGAATGAACTGGCTAACTTATATTTATGATAATTTCTTCATCTACATGTTGCTTTTTTCCAAATCTTTATCAAGATCCTGGAGCATCTGGCATAGGGGCCCGGGTCATCACCACGGCAGCCATTGACGTCCACCTTCCTAACAGCACCAACTCCGTCCAGTCCAATCCAAAGCTTGCCATGCAGCGGGTCGGCAGCGCTGTGAGCAACGCTTCCACCAGCATATCACAGTCCAGCGGCAGCCTGACTGTCCAGCCTCCCAGCCTGAGCAGCCACACCCCGGGTTCATCGTTGACAGACTGCAGCAGCAGCGCAGCACACGACGCCAGCCTGACCTCGCATCGATGCTGCCCCGCTTCCTTCTCAGGCCAGGACCCCTGCAGGGACTCCAGTGCTGTGGTGCAGGAGCTGCTCTCCTCCCTCTCAGAAGACTCTTGCCTCGCTCAGAAGGGCCTGGCGGTGGACCCCATCAACCTTAAGCTTCCCAGCCCCACCGGCTCGGAAAACGGCAGCCCCGAGCTGGACAAGAGAATAAACCTGTTCAATTGCAGGAACCAGGAGGAGAGGCGAGGCCGGGGCAGAGGGTGTGTCCTGCTGCAGACCAAGCCACTGATCCACCTGCAGGGCAGCACCACTGAGCCGTCTCTGGAGGAGAAGTACAGACTTCTGGGCGCAGCCGACTCACCTCTGGGGCACATGCCTGACACTTAAGCTACATTTACACAGAAACTGAAGCTTTTCATTTACTTTTTACTGCCATCCTGTTTGGCACACGTCTAACCTTTTCTGATAGGTCAATCCTCTTGAGAGGAGCCACATTAGAGTCAAAAAATGGGCTTTATCTTTTGCTTGTTAAAGCCAAGCCTATTCAAACTTAGCTTGAGTTGCAGCTTCCAGCTAACTCTGATGTTGTTTCGAAATAAAAAAAAACAAAATGAAAGTTTTTCGTCAAGGCCCTTTGTAAGTCTACTCAGTCTCATCAGTTTTCTTTTAATGGTTTTTTGAATTTAAAAAAAGTACCCAGGAATAGCACAACAGAGCCTAAAATACCATGGTCACAGGGAATCTAATGTGTCCTTGGACACATTCATTATCAGGAATTCTCACTTTGCAGTGGTCAGAAATGCACTGAACTTCACAAGAAATAAAACCAGCAAAGGGTCACTCAAGCCTATACTGAACAAAAAAAAAATGCTGAAGAAATTTCAAGCAGTTGAACAAATGTTTGCAATTGCATTTTCTTTTTTTTTTTGTTTTCTTCTGTTTGTACTATTAATTGTAAATGTTGCTCAAGCTGTTCAAATAGTTACAGGGTATGCAAGACAGGATGGACTTTTCAAACAGCCAATTGTTTTTGCCTTTGACTTTTTGCTTTCCATTTGTTTGATTTTGGAACCCATGGACCAGGAATGAAAGCTGTCTCATTGGCTTTTTGTCTTTGCAGAAATCTTAGCGAGGGGAACGAAACTAAAAGTTACCTGAATGGTCTCTTCACACGAAACTAGACCAGAGTGCTTGTAGCATGAACCTTTAAACGAGACGTGCCAGAAATGGTGATCAAATTCTTTGCACTTTAACGTTTACTGACATTTTTGTAACCTTGATACGAACAAAATTGTTGCCAATTGCAGGTGTTGTTCTTTGAAGGAAAACAGCAACAAAATAAAAGTTCTTATTTCCTTATCTGCTCTTAGATCTGTCTGACTCCTCAAAATCTGCAGACACTCAACGCTGCACCGCATCACCCACACAGCCTCTCAGCATCATCTTCTTTATTGCACGCGGTTCTGAAATTGCTAAATTATTTAAGGTTATTAACATTAGACCTGTCACAACAGCGCCTAATTGGTGAAGCCAATGGGACAGAGCCGTGACAAGAATCATCTTCTCCTTAATTATTGTCTCATATCATTAATTCAGAAGATAAACTGCTGTACCATTTTGCTTCTTGTCACATGTTTACAAGTATCCAGAGATTTTTTTTTAATTCTTAATATCTACAGGTATGTTGTAAAAAACGTTCCAAATTTTCTTTACTGTTAATTTCAAGGATTATGACTTACAGCTAATGAAAATCCCAAATTCAATTTCTCATAAAAATTATTTTAAATGCAGAAATATAGATTCAGATAGCTTCATTAATTCCAATGGACAATTTACTTTTAGACTGCCAGTTCATGCAGTCACCTCTAACATGGATCCACAAGCAAAAATCCTTAATCATGTCAGCTCTGGAATATCTGTACATGTAGTTTACAGTATATGCACTGAAGTCATGGAGGCAGTCAGCCTCCCTGTGTTAAAGAAACCCAGGTTATTACTGGCTCCTGGTAAATCTTCTGTCTTTTTTTCTCCTCTTAACAGTAACCCATTGGTTTTCTGTATGATGCATTTTCTACACAATTTGCTTTTATCTTTGGTTTTGGACAATCAAGCATGAGCCCTGCCTTTATTCTCCTTTGCCCTGATAAGGTCTAACATGGTCTCAGATATTTCAGGAGTGGCTTAAACAAAAGGAATATGAAATAGCCAATGTCCTTACTGGTTTTAGAAGTAGACTGAATCTTTCCTTCCACTCAATTTTTCATTAACACTCTTCCACACAGGACTCTGCCAACAGCCAGACTGTCAAGACAGCAAAGCATGTTATGTTTTGGAATAAAAATATTTTTCAATTGGTTCTAAGCTTTTAAAATTGGTGGCCTTACATTACTGACATGAGGAAGTAAAAATCTGCATTATATTTTAAATTTGGTTAAAATTCTGGATTAGCATGTTAAAAAAACAAGGGTTGAATTTAGGTTTTTGTCCAGAGTATGTGCAAACCATTCGATAATTTGGCTTACAAAGACAACAAGCCACATCGGCTGTCATGGTGTCAGTAAATAAATAATGATCTGCTTGGCTGTTGATCCACACAAAGGAATCCTGTTGAACATGGGTGCCAAACTCTGGCTCGTGCTCTGTGTCTCACAGCTGCCATTGCATTAATGCCTGAAGGGAAAGTGGGCTGTCTCTGAGCTAAGTCATCCATCCATGTAAGAAAGGAGATAAATCAGACAGTTTCACCCTGAGCCACACAGACAGGACGTTATTTGCCACAAAGGGTGCTAATGCAGCACTGCTTCCACAGTAAAAAAAAAAACCCAAACAAATAAACAAAGTTAGCAAATGTCTTTACTTCCAGTTTATCCATTTGGTTTATAATGACTGTAGACTATCTGGCAGTTGGATCCAAGTGTTCAGTTTTGACAGAAAAGGACACCCACACAAATCTTTAGGAGCAACTCCAAGGAGTAAATTGCTTTTGGGACCTCTCCAGTAAAATTAGAGGTGCAGTGCCTGTCACTCTGACTGGAAGAAAGTGAATTAAGATTGACCATTAGATTCTTAATAATTCAAATGTTTTAATAAGGGCTCAGAGGGAGTCAACTTGATAGCATTAACATTACATGATCACTGTTTTAATTTTGATTAGTTGAGGGACACTAATGACCTACAAGTTTAGGTTTTTATTCTCTAACTTGAGAATAAGGCCTAAGTACAAATAAGTAAAAGATTACTGTTACAGGGTTTTGATAAATGAGTTCCCAAAATCTAAAAAGAGAAGTCATTATATAATAAAACAACTTATGTTCTTCTCTTAAGTGGTGAATTATCTTCTTGAATCACAAAACTATTAATATTTTTAGAATACGGAAAGTTGTTTTTTTTCAGGTCAGAGCACTGTGTTTCTTGTTTTTGCTTTGATGGTCATGCAATCTATACATGTAAAGATAAACAGTTTTTATTCTAAATTTTACAAATATAGGTGTTAGAAAACAGTTAGAAATAAATGTTTTCGCAAAATCATATAAGAGTTTCTGATTTATGTCAGAAACACCACTGGTCTTGTTCGTATGTGTAATTTTAAATGTCAGTAGTGCTGTGCTTAAAATCTCTGCTGAGATTTTAAGCACAGCATATTGGCACCAAACAGCAGGGTGTTCCGTATATAAGAAAAGCCTAATTGAGACCAAACAGATGTGGGGTATATGACTGCATCTCTGCTTCATTCTGACAGATTCAGAACACATCTCACACAAGACATTCCTCCAACGGGCTCTAACGCAGGAGAAAAATACAAATAAATTATACATGACTTTTTAAAAAGCTTCTCAGGTTCTCTTTTTGAAACATTCTTCTTAAGTGGAAAAAAAGTCGCTCTAGAGACTGTTGTCATAGCTACAGAGGACTTTTCTTTTTCCGCATTTCTTTAAAACAGTTTTCATTTGTGTCCCCTCAGACGTGTTTTCTCTTCATGAGTAGAAGTGGGTCAGCTTAAAAAAATGAAATAAAGGAGAACTAGAAACACAGAGTGACCAAACTAAATCACTTCACTCCTCTGGGAGGACATTATTAATTATTTAGTCAGTTTGTTCTCTAAACTTCACAAAAAACAAAAAAGGTCTGAAACAAGAGCATGAATCTGATTTGACTGCCCACATTTTTCCCAGTTTAAAAGGCAAACAACAACCAACTTACATCTTTAATGGCTTCTGCATAATCAGACAAGAAGTAGACGAAGCTAATTAGTCAGGTGACAAACATGATAACACAACTGACTTATTCCCATAGTTAAAGGAATACTATATGCACCATTAAGATAGCACATTTAATTTGGATAGCCAAATTAAATCTTTGGTTATCCAAACCTTGTTGCCAACACATGTTTTTCTCTTTTTAGTGCAGAATAATCAAATTCAGCTCTGACTAGTCTATGTGTTTCATATTTTAAGCTACAGATGACTAAAAGTTGTCCAGATTTCATAAGAAAAGTGAAATTCTTTAGTCAGAGCAAACAGAAACCAACTTCGTTATCCTTGGTCTTCTTAAAGTGCATACGTTATTTGTCTGACCAAAACTACATGTTACCCTCTCCCAATGGGCTCACAGCAGGAGAAAACAAGGTAAAAGTCATGCCGTACTTAATGGTTTGTCACCCTGGGCAGTAAACCCTATTGTTCATAATAAAATACCTGAAAAAGACTGTAAATAACCCCATAAATGTTTTATTACTTCCTTTCTAGCTTCCTGCATCAGCTAGGTGTGCTGCAGTGCTATCAAGCTAGCCTCTATGCACAAACAAAACTAATCAAAAGTAGAATACATGTAAAACACTTCATTCAAAAAAAGAAGGAAATGCGAATACAGCAAATGCTGTATTAGATGTCTTGTTGTAGTTTTTCACTTGCCAAATGATTTTCTGTGTAACACACCAGGTATTTAGCAGTATCTGTTTTCATGGGGGTTGTTTTGGCCTTCTTAATCTTGTAGTCTTCAGCTTAGCCTCGGCTAAATCACAATCACTGTCCTGGCCAGAGCTCAGGGTGTCTGCTGGCGCGTGCTGGGGCCCTGGAACATTTCCATCTGGTCCCTGGGGAGTCACACATCAATTGCTCTCAGCTAAATGCACTCACATATGAATATTTCAGTACAATTTAATGTTTCAGCTACAGCCCCAAAGGAGCAGAGCATCAATTTGTGAACACAGTTCTCCTGGAGTTAAAAGCCAGGCCGAATAATACAGTATGAAAGGCGCTGTCAATCTAGAGTGGGAAAAAAAAAAAAAATCACTCAAGGGGGAGAAAGAAAGCCCTCTTACCTTCAGCATCAGGCTGCTCACAAACAGTTTTTTAACGTTTCCTCTGGAAAGATGAAGCAGACTGAAGCAGCAGCAGGCAGACGCTGCTTCACCGCAGTCTGCAGTTGACTTTTCAGACCAGGTCTGTTTCCCCGCAGCTCTGGCTGACTGCCATTTGGTCTCAACATGCACCAACCAGCACACAGCTGGTGAGCAGGTCAGGGAGTTGTGCACCTGCTGTCCTGTTGATAAAATGCCCCAAAGTGATGCTGAAACCTCTTCCAGGTGTGAGAACATGAGTGCCTCACAAAACAAGCAGGTCACAAGACAAATCAGGTTCATCAGCTGGTCAGTAAACAGCAGAGAGCGTACTACATTAATCCCCATAATTGACCGCCATTAGGACAAACCGCTTGTGTTATTTAGAATAATTAAACATTTCTTGTCAAAAAGGTTAAATGAGCCATATAATTTACCTAACACTGCTCCTATGTAAGATCCCAAACTATCATGTCAAACATGGAGGCCAAATTTTAGAGGATCAAAAATCAGAAATGTTTGTTCAAAATCAAAAATACTTTATTGATCCCAAAGGGAAATTAAATGTTGTTGTAACACATTAATTCAAAGTCTCCTTGTACACGGTGATGGCTGTTGGCAAGAAAGATCTCTTGTAGCTGTTTGTATTACAGTGAATTTGAAGAAGCCTCTGACTGAAGAAACTCTGCCAAACCATCAGACAAGCACCAACATTGTGCCTGTCAGTGTGATGCTCAATTTCTGGAAATCTGTGTTTGTTTTATGAGCGATGTTACAGGACATAGGCATTTCATGTGTCAATCCAGTTCAGAAAATATTTCATCTAATTCATCTTTAATTTGTGAATGTATATTTTGCTTGGAAATAACATTAACATGTTGGAGAGACCAAACCAGATTTCTGAATTGGATATTTTATGCTGCAAATTGAGTGAAGGACGGTGGTACATGCAAGGGAAGTTTTTTAACCTCAACTTTTGATAGAACATCAAAATACCAGTGGAAAAATAATCAAAATTATAAGAAGGATTTAATGGTTCTAATGCAAATAAACATTTTTAGGGTATAGATATCTTTTGCAACATACTAATTTTACCATGCAATAAAACATTTACATCGTTTTATTATCTTAGCAGCAATGTCTGTCTCATTTTCTACAAACAAAAAAGCCCTTTAGGCTGACTGAAAACAATCTTACATCTAATCTACCAGGGGAAAGACAAATATTGACCCTGCCTGCAATTCCACCTACCTGGGAACAAACTGAAACTGCATGTTAAAATAAAACCTATTAAGAGAAGAGAACAAACTACCTACTATTAGAGAAATATCTCAGATTTATTTTACAAAAAAGTTGGCAAGCAAGTCTAGATGTCAAAAATAATGAAGGTAATTGTTTTGACTAATCTAAACAGAGATCCTTTCCCATCATTTAAGTGACACAGCCGTCTGTTAATGGTGCTGAAAAGCAACAAGGTGTTGATGAGAGCATCTAACAGTAAAATACAAGATGCATATTTGTAAAGTAAAACAGGCAGCTGACAGTTACACTAAGAAGGTAATAACGGTGCAGGTTATTCTGCCTAACAATGCAACGCTGCCCTGAGGCACCAATCAAAAATTAATCCTAATTATCATGTGAATAGTGCATTAACTCTGAAGAATTATGAATTATAAATTTGCAACATGGTTCCCCTCTCAGTGAGGACTTGCTCGCATGTGGATGTGATTTCTTATTTCCAGAAGAATGGTCACAAAATAAATAAGTGTGAGGGGAAACCTGACATAACTCTGACATTGAAAACAACTTGTGAAATGTATCAAAATTATGTTAAAAACAGAATATTTTATCTGTGAATGCAGAAATTATTTCAGAAAATGACTACCTTTTTAAAAAAAAAAAAATCTGTTAGTTGTTGCTGAGTCTGGACATCAAGATTGGATGCAATGCACTTAAAGACAAGTCAATGTTGCTTCTGGTAAATTATTCAGCATCTTTAAACAACTCATTAACTACTTTTCAGGAATGTAGCATAAATGTCTTGAAGTCAGCAGAAAAGCCGAAAATTACTTCTGTAAGCATAACAAAATTAAAGGATGGCCCTATTAAATAAAGTTGACATAGTGAAGATTTTGTATTCTACATTATTCTCATATTGCGAGTTGTTGGGGTTTTGCAGCCTTAAAAAATTTAAAATTTTTCTTATGTATTCATTTACTGTATGATTATTATGATTTACTGGCTGAAAGTCCAAAATTGAGTTTTATATAAAATAACAATGTTAAAGAACATCAACAAAAACTTATTATAAACACCAAAATATGTAAAAACTGAAACTGTTCTGTACAGTACATCACCCAATACTTACTCACATCTCATTTTACATGAATCACTGCAGCATGGCTTTAAGGTAAACAAAATTCTCCATTTGTGGCTCTCATCCTACACCATATCAGAATTAAATCTGCTTAGAAAAGAGCTTCCTAAAAATAGTATTTGATAATCATTATAACTGAAAGCAACAAACACCAATAATTTGAAGATTTTACACATTTCATTAGTGTCTTTTAATAAAGGACAGAATAAAAAATCTGTATAGGTTCTCTAAAATAGACAATATAAAATGTTTACTTATATGTATGGGCAAAACCCTGATGCCAGTCACACACACACACACTGGCACAACTTCAACTGAATCCCCCTTTGGGACTCAGAAAGGACGACCATAGTGAATTATTTCTGACAATAGAAGGAAGAACAACTGAAGCAATAGTGAGAGAACAAGTCACAGAGAAAACGAATTTTGCCCTTGAATGCCCCGTTGAATTCCAAACAGGCATATTTGGCTCCTGCCAAAGTTTAAGTGGATGAGTTCAGTCACACATATATATTTCATGAGGTTAATGGGCCCAATCAAAGTGTGATTACAGATTCTTCTGGGAGCCTCTCATGCCAGGGCTGCATACGGGGGTCACATCTAAACACCATAAACACAAACAAGAACCAATAATGTTCTGTCAAAGAATGTAGACAAGATTCTTCAGCACTCACACAGCAATTAAGCCTTTATCAAGTTTTGCTAGTTTTGTTAAATTGGAACCAGCGTTTAAAACATTAATTATTATACAAACCTTATGTTGCGGTTCAAAATGTGGAATGTTTTTGATTTGATCTCATCAGATTAATCACATTACTCCTAGAGGACAAAAAAACAGACGTATCTGTGAAAATGTCAAAGAATTTACACTTTTATTTTAATATGGAAAATACATTAAAAATATATTTAGATCTTTAGTTTTATTCTTGTACTACAGACTCAAAAGTCCTAAAATATTAAAGATCAAAATTTCACCCTTAAATAACAAACAAAAATGCATTAATATAAAATCTAAATCTGATTATCATCTCCAGATATTTGTTGAAGCTACAAAGCACATTGCAAAAGTATACTCATTTTAAACACTTGGTCAATTTACAGCCAGAAACTTTAGACCAGGGGTGTCAAACTGCAGTCCTCAAGGGCCGCTGTCCTGCAACTTTTAGATATGCCTCCGCTGCGCCACACCTGAATAGGATAATTAGGTCATTAGCAAGGCTCTGGAGAACTGGTCTACACAAGGAGGAGGTAATTAAGCCATTTGATTCCAGTGTTTTGTACCTGTGGCACATCTAAAAACTGCAGGACACCGGCCCTTGAGGACTGGAGCTTGACACCCCTGCTTTAGACAATCACAAAGTGAAGCATAATTGTGAAGTGGAAGAAAAACTTTTTTAAAAAATGATAACATGCATTTGTTTCCACCCCATTTTAATCTATATATAATTTGGTGCAACCTGAGAATTCAGAAGTCACATAATTACGGTTTATTCTCAGTAAGCCTGTAAAGGCATCTGAGGTTTGTTAGAGAGTATAGAGCAGGGGTGGGCAATCCTGGTCCCCGAGGGCCGGTGTCCTGCAACTCTTAGATGTCTCCCTGGTCCGAAACACCTGAATCCAATAGCTGAATCACCTCCTAAATGCAGCCAGGTTCTCCAGAGTCCTGCTAATGACCTCATTATTTGACTCAAGTGTGTTGAAGTAGAGATACATCCAAAAGTTGCAGGACACCGGCCCTTGAGGACCAGGAGTGCCTACCCCTGGTATAGAGGATAAAAAATATATAACACAAAGGCCAAGAAACACATCAGAGACATTGTGGACAATGCTACAGAGAGATTTAAAGCAGGGTTAGGTAATAAAAAATAACCCACAAGATATCAACATCTCACAGAATCTAACTCATCCCTCAAGTGAAACTGTGAAAAGTGTAGCACAACAGCAAACCCTCCAAGATATGGCTACCAATCTAAACTCACAGTCTTGGTAGGGAGAGCATTCTTTTGAGAAGCAAACAAGACGACAGCCAAAAATGAGACCAAAATTGAACTTCATAGGTTATATGACATGTCCCACAAGTGGCAGAAAATAAACACTGCTGGTCACTAAGCTCACCATCCATCCTCATGATAAAACATGGGAGTGTCTGCATGCCTGTTCTCAGCAGGAACAGAACAGCTGCTCAGAGCTGACGAAAAGATGAACTACAGAACTACAGTAAATGCGACACAATCCCGAAAATATTACCTGTTAGAGGCTGCAAGCGACTTTAGACTGCGGGGCAGAGATTCACCTCCACACACAGCAACCCAGCAAACACACAGCCAGCATTAGAACAGGATGGTTTTAGATCAAATCACCTAATCACGGTTCAAATACAAGTCAAATTAGGAATCTGAGCAAGATTTTTTAGTTGTTGTTCACAGATGTTCTCCATCTGATAACAACTGCATAAAACAGAAGTTTAATTTTAGAAAAAACATTTTTATTATTTACTATTATTAATACACTTAATTCATAATGTGGCGATAGTTGCCATCTTGAGAAATTAAACTAACTGAATTTCTTAATTGAAAATAAACAAAAAGAACATGAAGGGTAAACGATACCAACTAGGTAATAGGAACCCTAACAGCTAGATAGATTTGAAAATTATCATTTTAATCATTTATTTGATTTTATGTGAATTTTTCTGGCAAACAAAATATATTGATCAAAGTTTTTTTTTTTCCTATGGTGGCAAGTATTCTACTGTCATTTTATTTTCTCTTACCCAACTTGTTTGGCAGACAACAAAAGTCAGCCATCAACTTTAAAATGGTAAAGGAAATGTTTTATTAATAAAGTTTTCAAGTCTGTACAACTTATGATACCAGAATTGCAAGGACGTGAAACGTTTTTGTAACAAACTATTTTATTAAGGTAAAATTATTTTGTACACATAACAGAAACAAAGAGTTTACGTCAAAGAAAAAATATATCGCTGCTTTTCTTTGGTTTGGCTGGTGACTCTACGCTTCGTTTCTTTCACCGTGTTCCTCAAAACTCAGCAGCCTGCCCACCCTTCAGTCAACGGGTTGTAGTTCTCACTTCGCCCCAGTAGATGTCCTCGTTCTCGAATGGATGACGACTCAAGATGAAAAGGATCACTGATGTATGTCAGCTGATCTGCTGGATTTATGTCCAAAAGTATGAACTGCTATAGCGTAAGTAGATATTTTAATGAGAAAACCAAAGCTGAGGTGTCTCTTTCTCCTATGTCACGCAAGGCTTCCGGAACTCTTAATGAAATATTACTTGTTTTTTATATACTGTTTATTTACCGCCAGAAATTTTGTTTGTATTTTACAAGGCAAATTGGGGGACATCCCTATCATGGAAAATTATGATTTCTTTTAACTTTGCTAGTCGGTGAGGCTTATCAACACACCAAAGATAAACTAGACTAACTTAATCTAAATAAATATATATTTTTAAATTTAAATACCACAGACTGAAAACTTATATAGACAACAGAATTAGATTATTTTGTTCAAAACAAATGATCTTCTAATGGAACTTCTAATTATAATTATTATTGTTATTATTATTATTATTATACTACTCCCTAAAGCCGCCTGCTTGCTGTAAAGGTGCAAAAGAGCGATTGGAGAGCGCAGCGCTGACGCGGTGACGTCATACGAGTAGCGTGTGGGGACCTTGTAGCCTCTTCGGCCTCCCTCTCCAGTCCGGAGAGACACAAGTTATCTGGGAGGCTGCCGAAGGGCCGGCGATCTTTCCCCATCTTTTCTGCGCCGAGCTCACTCCCCTTCATCCGTCCTGTATGGTGGATATTATTTTCAGCTCTTCTTTCTTGGGTGATATGGGGGATCATTCCAAAAGTAAGTACGCCGAATTGCTCCGTGCGCTTTTCGAGCAGGGAGATTTAGAGTCCCGATGCAGCAACAGCTGCAGCATTGGATCGGTGAACAAACGGGCTAGAAAAGCTAATATTCAGCAACGAGTCAATTAGGAGAGAAATTATCCTCACATTTCTCTGCTGCACGGGATTATTTCTATTGTAAGGCTTCGGTGGAGATTTTAATAAGCAACACATGTCAGTTTTTTTTTTATTCCATGGAAAATGCCCAAATCTACCAGTTGTTACATAACATTGAGTTTCATCTTTATTAGAAAAAAGAGAAAAAAAATCTGCCAAAAGAAACAAAAAAATATAAATAAATAAATAAATAAATAAATAAAAATTAAACAACGCTAAAGAATTTTTGGGTGTTAATTCGACTATGCATACAAGTTGCGTTGACAAAGCTGTGGCCTCTTCGCAGAGAAGTCAGGATTCGCGATGTGTGTAGGATGTGGAAGCCAGATCCATGACCAGTACATACTGAGAGTTTCCCCCGACCTGGAGTGGCATGCTGCCTGCCTGAAGTGCGCGGAGTGCAGCCAGTACCTGGATGAGACCTGCACTTGTTTCGTCCGGGACGGGAAAACTTATTGCAAAAGAGATTATGTAAGGTAGGAGTTTTTGAAAAGTTCCCCTCAGGATTACTCACGGGTTGTCATAAATGTGGTGTAAAAATTAAATATCATTACAGGAAGGATCTCCTAGAATAAAAATAATCTCAGTACAAACAACTAGAGGAAGGAAAAGAAATCATATAGCTACAACGGCTAGTTAGTTTCAGATAAAAAGATTTCAAACATTTTGTTATTTAAAATAAATTATAGCCTATATATATTTCTTTTAATTTTCCCCAACACTTTACAAAATTGTCTAAAGCAGCTGCAAATTTCGCAGGCTGTTTGGGATAAAATGCGCCAAATGCAACCTGGGGTTCAGCAGCAGCGACTTGGTGATGAGAGCCCGGGATAACGTGTACCACATCGAATGCTTTCGCTGCTCGGTGTGCAGCAGGCAGCTGCTGCCGGGGGACGAGTTCTCCCTGCGGGAAGAGGAGCTGCTGTGCCGGGCGGACCACAGCCTGCTGATGGAGAGGAGTTCTGCAGGAAGTCCCATCAGTCCCGGACACATCCACTCCAACAGACCGCTGCACCTGGCAGGTGGGAATTTATTATTATTATTATTATTATTATTATTATTATTATTATTATTATTATATGGAATAGCTGATTTAAAAAAAAAATTCTGCAGACTTTTAATTTTAAAAACAGCTAAAATAAAATGCGTAGGGTTCAACTCATATTTTTATTTTTTTTGGTTCAGGTCGAGCAATCAAAATGTGTGTTTATGCAAGTAAATTGGTGTGCTGTGACCTTTCCGTAGGCCAACTTTATAATTGATCTCATTAGCAGTAACCCGCTCTGTTGCCAGTATCTAATTAATCTGTGACTCGAGTCGCGGCCATGTCTGTGCGTGCGTGCGTGTGTTTGTGTTTGTGAGGAAAATCACTCCCCCAAAATAAAGACGTATGTAAATAAAGATGACCTTCTTTCTGCGGGGATTCGTTGACGGGCCTCAGAGGGAACCTCAAACTAGATTGAGTTGTTTTTTTTTTGTTTGTTTTTTTTTCGGCTTTTCGTGACAAAAAATATTCCCTTTTACTCAGCGAATCAAGTTATGTTTGAAGTCACGTACAGACACTTTGCATTTACAA
Source organism: Gambusia affinis (assembly GCF_019740435.1). Lineage (NCBI taxonomy): Eukaryota > Metazoa > Chordata > Actinopteri > Cyprinodontiformes > Poeciliidae > Gambusia > Gambusia affinis. The sequence continues at coordinate 9,940,767 of NC_057869.1, read as the reverse complement.
ATGCTTTTGTTTATTATTTATTTTCTTAATATTCTTATTATTATTTTCAAATCTGGAATGACTTGTCTCTCTTGATTGACATTTAGATAGAATTTCTCACGATTTAGGGAAACTCTACATTTATATTTTCATTATTTTCCAAATAAGAAATGTCCCTTTGTGGGACATTCCGATTCAGGGCAGAAGCTCTGCTGGGGTTAATGAGAGCTCTGGATCTGTGAACGAACATTTGAAGCCTTGCAGTTTGTGAACCCCTGTTGCCCCCTCCGCCCTCATCCCCCTCTCTTCTCCGTCCTCAGCAGATCCCGTGGCGGTTCGGCAGGCTCCACATCGGAACCACGTCCACAAACAGTCGGAGAAGACGACGCGGGTGCGGACGGTGCTGAACGAGAAGCAGCTGCACACGCTGAGGACTTGCTACAACGCCAATCCGAGGCCGGACGCGCTGATGAAGGAGCAGCTGGTGGAGATGACCGGCCTCAGCCCCAGAGTGATCCGCGTCTGGTTCCAGAACAAGCGCTGCAAGGACAAGAAGAAGTCGATCCTCATGAAGCAGCTCCAGCAGCAGCAACACAGTGATAAGACTGTAAGCATCTTCGTAAGTTTGGCCGCTCGATTCCTCTTTAAAGCACTTTTTTTTGGCTTTTAGCTCACGCTTAAGTTATGTTGTGAATCTTTGTGTCTTATTGTGCTTTTGGTTTTATTTGGTGGGACTTCTTATTTTTTTTTTGTGTATATATATATATATATATATATATATATATATATATATATATATATATATATATATATATATATATATATATATATATATATATATATATATATATAGCTCTGCTGCTTTACTTTGAACAATTAATTTTTGGCACATACATAGGCTGGGATGACAACATTTTGTCATAAAAAATGATCACAAAAGAAATGTGAAGTTAAAAGTTTTTTTCTCAATTTTGTTTATGTATTAATTTTTTTAGACAGGGCCAGCCCAGGTTTTCACAGGGCCCTTAGCAGAATAAGGGGACCCGCTTAACGTTATTGTGGCAACAACTTATTTGCATTGGTCATGTTTGACTGTTTTACTAAGCTGAACTAAACACAACTTGTACATTTAACTAGTGAGTCCATAACAAGTTTATCAAGACAACTGTATGTCAAAAATGTTTTTGCTTGAACAATTCTGCAGGCAATTTCAGTTTTGACATACTTTGTATGTGTGTATATATATATATATATATATATACTAAATTTGTCATGTATTGAACAATATTCATCCTCTCAATCCTTCTGATCCTGACAGCAATGCACTTTCTTTTGTTATTTCTTCCAGACTGCCCATTGAACCTGTGAATAAACACAGTTCCGTCTGGCAAATTTGTTTAGTGAAGAAGCTTTAGTGCATGCCCAAGTTTAATTCAAAATTTACAAGCTCCAGCATTACGTTCCCTGTGACCCTATAGCTCAGACACAAACTGTACATTTTTAGCCCTTTGGTGGTTCTTCCAGAACAAGCTTATATATCAGCATGGCAGTTGTGGGAAAATCAAGAAAACAAAAATAAACGCTGAAATTTAATTCAAGATTTCTCCTCAGAACCTGCAAGGCCTCACAGGAACGCCGCTTGTTGCTGGAAGTCCCATCCGGCATGAAAGCACTGTGCAGGGGAACCCGGTGGAGGTTCAGACCTACCAGCCTCCGTGGAAAGCGCTGAGTGAATTCGCTCTGCAGAGTGACCTGGACCAGCCAGCTTTTCAGCAACTGGTGCGTGACAAAGCAGCCTATTTATCACTTTAAAAGCACAAAGCTGAAGGTATTTCCACAAGGTGAAACATGGCGGTGGTAGTGTCAAGCTGTGGGGAATGTAATCTGCTCTGTAGCTTAGAGTCTATACATGTAGAAATAATAATAATTAGTAGAAAATAATAATAATAATAATAAAATAATAATAATAATAATGCAGTTTTCAACATAAAATCCCGTAAATCTGACTCTGTTTCCTCCTCTTCAGGTGTCTTTTTCTGAATCGGGCTCTCTTGGAAACTCTTCAGGCAGCGACGTGACATCGTTGTCCTCTCAGCTACCGGACACCCCGAACAGTATGGTACCCAGCCCGGTGGAGACGTGAGACCCAACGGTGGTCTGTGACCATCACTACCGCTGCCACCTCCTTCTCCTCCTGCAAGGACAATTTGCAGCATGATCCTGCCCCCCCTCCGTTCCCTCCAGCTTCCCCACCTCCACATCCACTTCCACCCCTGCATGTGACCAGCTCATCACATCGCCCGTCAAGAGGACACTCTTTTTTTTCTTTCTTGTTTTTTTCTATACCGTGGAGGAGGTGGAACAAAGAGAGCACCGACTGACTTATTTTGTTTGTTTTTATGAGACCTCGTTGACAAAAGAAAAAAAGAAAACTAAGAACAGTTGATGCATGACTCTTCATATGGAGAACAAAGATGTACAGAAGACTTCCCAATGGATATATACAACAAATCTTCCCTCAGAAAAATGAAAAAAAAAAAATAATAATCACAAGCTACTGGATCATTTCCATGTTACAGCAGAGAGACTTTCTGCATTTTCAGTGTGATCATATTGTGTCTTGTTTCTTCAACATGAGAATTTTTTGATACCTTACTTGTCGAGTCCACTTGACTCTTTGTCTTAAGGTCAGAGCATGATATTCTGCAAAAGTATTCGTGGTGTAAAATACTTTATCTTGAAGGGCCGGTTATTTGAGCTCAAAGAACAAAAAAGTAAATTATTGTTATATTATTTATTGTTAGGAAAGCGATTCGTTAAAGGGAGTATTAACTGATAAGAAGAATAAAAAAAAGATGACTACAAGAGATGTCTTCATGATCTTTGTGCGGCTTCCTAACAAGCGTTCATCTTTTCTGTTTCTGTGATTGAATAAAATATCCGTTTTTTATTTTTTTTTATCAGACGGCGTAACTTTTAAAAATGGAAGGCGTAAGCCGTGTAGAGTCCGAAGGAGGAATTTCTTTCCTAACCATGTGGTTTGTCCCGTTCCACCTTATGAACTGGGCCGCTGCCTGAAGGCGATCTACTTTCTTGTTATCGCCCCTTTCCATCTCTTAGGTTGTGTGGCAGGAATTAGACAGTGGTCATTTACTATCTCGGGGGCAAGAAGAGCAAAAAGAAAGAAGAAAAGAAAAAAAAGTCTGCTGTAAATCAGCTTTGCTCAGTCTGGTTCTTCTGGTTGAGTCACAAGCCGGTCTAGACAGCGCGCAGGGATCGGCGACCTCTTATCTGGTCCTGGCATCACCTGCAAGCGATACACTGACTAAAGCCACAACAAAACCAAACACCCCCACCATATCACCGCCACCTTGAACATACAGACCCCCGATCAGAGAATTCCCCCTCGCCCCCCGTAAATGTGGGGCGCAGAGAGCGTCGCTTGTCCTTTGCGTTTATTTTTGCTTCCATGAAACTGCGTTTTTACGCACGGGTCAGACGGGGTGAGATCGTTGGCTAAATGGACTGACCTTCTTCGACAGAAAACCACCAAGAATTTAAAGGCAATTTATGGATTAACTCTTTTTAACACAAAACCCTAGCGCTGTTCGCTATTGTTCTGAAATGACCAACGTGCGAGGTTGCATTTATAATTCAGGGCAGAAAAGGAGGAATAATACAAAGACAACAAATTCAGCTGCTTTATAAAACTTGTCCCATCACTGATTCCCAAAGAAGGAAGAAAGAAAAAAAAGCTCAGCTAACTCACCGAATATTTCAGAAAAGCCTCCCCCCCTCCACTGTTGTTGTTTACAGGGCCTAAATTGCATGCTTGAATGACAAAAGGCAGATTATAGATTTGTAACTGAGCTATTTCAAATACAACAAGCAAACAATGCGTGCAGATTAAGATAAGGGAGATAAGCGAGGGAATAACAATACGCTCGGAGAAAAAGAATGCGAGGCCTATAGTAACAATCTCTGCAGAAAAATCATTACAGGAGGCCAAATATGATTCCAGAGCGGCTCCTTTTCAGCGTGCGCTGACTGGAACCCGGCTATTAAAATGAGCAATTCATCTTTTTAAAAGTTGCAACATTAGTGTTGAATTTATTTTTAAACATGAATTTTCAAAACTTTCCCACATGAAAATAATAATAAAAAAATGAGTACAGTGAGAAAACAACAATAAAGTATTTCGGAAATAAATAATTTAGGTTGTACAAAAAGCACAACAAATAATTATTGTTTAAGAATGGTGGAATAATTTGAAAAACATGCACGTAATAAAATAAATTATTTTTTCCCGTTCATTTTGTTGTTATCCGCCTTGCTTCTTCCTCGCACTTTCGCTCAGATCACGGTTCGGGGTCATATCAGCGGTATGATATCAAGCCTTTAAATGGGCGTTTCCCTCAGTGCGAAAAATAAGCTTCAAAATAACAGCTCAAAGCGCCTTCTGGATCGCGCCTCCAGGTTGACAATCCTGCACTGTTCTTTCACTTAAAGGGAAAGCATTTGTCGCCTCACAGATGGAAATAGTAAATACTAAATTAATCTGACCCGAAACAAAACTATTGCCCCACTCCTTCCCACCCTGGTTAGTCTGGAGGTGTGTCCGTGCTCGGTGCAGGTGTCATGTTGGCATGGGAAGGACCAACAATGATTTAGAGCTCGAGTACATTTCGAGGTGTGATGCAATTCTCTGATTCTAATTGGCGGAAGGTGTAATTAGATCAACGACCGCCCACTGCAGGCACAGACTGACGCACAACCTTAACAGCAAAATATTGATATCGTGTTTTACTTAGTTAAATTGTTTCATTATTTTCCCCACGTTTGTTTCTTTCAGCAAATATATAGATATATATTTGCAGTTTAGAATGAACAAATACTTTGTAAGACATCGCCAGTTGGCTGGCTTAAATTAATGCAATCAAAAATAACGCACAATTATTTCATGTGCGTTTACTTAATTCGTTTTGCTGTTTTATATAATGTTTAAATAATGAATTATTTTTTGGCCCCACACCCAATTTAAAATGCCACGTCAGTAGTCTCTTCTGCTAATAAAAACAAGTACTGATCACACGTCAAGACCAGTTTGTGTGGTTAATAGATCTATTGATAACATTTCTGTAGGAGTGGAGGTGTTAATAAAACGCAAGATTAGGATATTTCCTTCTTCATAATAATAATAATAATAATAATAATAATAATAATAATAATAATAATAATTATTGCTTATGAATAATAATGATTACACCAATAACAACAACAACAACAACAACAACAACAACAACAACAGTATTAACAATAACAACAACAACAACAACAATAATAATAATAATAATAATAATAATAATAATAATAATAATAATAATAATAATAATAATAATAATAATAATAATAAACTTAAGAATTAATTTTGGATTTATGGGAAAACTGAAGAAAATGTCTGCAAGCATAAAACTTAGTTTATGAATATACATTTTATTGTATGCAATTCTGCTATGTACTACTTAAACCTTATTAATAAAATATAATAATAATAATAATAATAATAATAATAATAATAATAATAATAATAATAATAATAATAATAATAATAATAATAATAATAATAATAATAAAATGCGATATTACATAAAAAAACAACAAAACAAAACAAAAAACCTGGATTGTGAGACTGTCTCCATCCATTCCTGCGGTGACCTTGCCTCTCCACGTCGGGGGCCACCGGCCGAGGAACAACTGGGACAAAGTTGCAGTCCAAACCTCTCAGGGGAAAAGTTCTGACAGCTTGATTTAATGCAGAAACTGAGTTGGGAGATTTTTCTTTTCTGGAATAGTGGGTGAGAAACAAGCAAAGTGAGCTTGTGTGAAGAGAAAGTGACAAAACAATGAGTGAACTGACACCCCCAGAATCCTGGCTGAAATCAAAGCATAAAAAAGTTGGTCTGAAAAAGCAAACTGTGTTTGAAAATTTTTTTCATGTTTCTGCTTGCTAATTTCTTAATAAACACTTTCACATGCGAAAGGTTCAAGGAAATAAGACACTATTTATTATCTCTGATCTATATTCTCCCTGTTTTACATCCCCAGTGTTTTTTCCAGTGTGATGTACTTAAAGGTTTTGGCCATTATCAGGTTTTTAAAGTAGAAAATTTAGGGGTCAATTTATCTCAGACAAGTAACAGTCGATTAAACATCTAAGTGACGAGAATTTCCTCATTTTTAGGCTGCACTGATAATAAAACAGCACAGTCAACATTTGTGTGTGTATATGTGTGGGTGTGTGTGCTACCTTGCCACTTGTTCACTATTGATCCTTAGAAATGAATGCTGCTTTTATGGGAAGCTGACATGACGAGTAAATATCCAGATATTATCCTTTAAATTTTTCAAAGCACTAAAGCCAGCAGAGTAAAAGCTTCTTAGAAAGTGTAATGGAAAATAAAATTCATTTTATGTCTTTGTGTTTGTGGGATGGCATATTTTGACCGTTATGCTTTTTTTTATTATTACTATTGTGATTTTAAAGAGCTGACAACAAAATAATCATACAATAGAGCCAAAATATCTACATTGTTGTTTTTTAGGTATGCCAGTATAAATAACTTCTAAAGTTTTCCAAAATTTAGGAATACAAATATATCTGTTTAGAGGAAAGAACTGAAAACTGAAAAACATCTGTACTAACCTGGTTGATAAAATGTGCACACATTTAAACAGCTACTTTATGGAAAATAACTTTAAATTTCAATCTTTGGTCTTAGGACAGCATCTGTTACCATGCCATAAATTTACTTTGCAATATTTGCAAATGATTTTATCAGATAGTGAGGATGTTTTATGTCCACAGCGTTCTTCAGGTGACCCCAGAGATTTTCTGTCAGATCTAGCATTGGGAGATTCTGTTACTTCTTTGCAAGCAAAGTCATTCTATTGATATTTTTTAATCAACTGTAGCATTGAAAAACTAAATGATGGTTTATTATCTGCTATCTGGGACACATACAAAGAGTTGGAGACAAAACTAGCTCCTCAATAAATTCATAATTTCTTCCACTCTGGCAAAATTCCAAGATCCATATGAAGTAAAGTAATCCCACAGCATGATCCTGCCATTACCGTGTGGATCTGATGTTCTCTCTGAAATGCTGGGTGTTAATTCTTGTTCCTTCATACCATAACACACTCTTTTCCTTATGGTACTTAAAGATTTCTTCCTGTGTCAGATTTTTTTTCTTTGTAAGGAAAAGCACATGTTTTGTACATTTTTGCTTTACTCCTTATATGTTGAAAGTCATCAGTAGCTACTTGGCAGAAATTGTTTCAGCTCCTTCGGTCTTGCTGTCAATCTTCTTGGGTTTCCACTTTCTGTTTGTTATTGTTATCATTTTGGAAAATATCTACTTTTGGTACTCTCTCAAACTCCAATTGTTGATGGTTGTCTTTAATTTATCATATAAAAAATATATAAAGCTTTCAACATTTTTCTTTCTTTTCCCCCTTACTGACAGCACTGCATAATGTGAACATTTTGATTCTTTGGGAGCTCTTTGAAGGGAAGGATACAAATGAGCAAATATTAGGGAAGCCCTTCTAAGATAGCTGAACTTTTATACCTGGTTATTCAAATTCACTAAAATAGAAGACAGGTGTGTAATTAGAAAAAGTAAACAAGTATTTCCCACCCAAAAATTTAAAAATAATAATAAGGTCTGCTTATGCATAAAATCAAGTTGTGGCACCTTTTCTTTGAATTAGAATAAACAGGATACATGTCAAATCAAACAATGAAAAGTAAAAAAAAAAACTTAACATGCTTCTGAGATCAAAAGGGCAAACCATATCCTTAGCTGAACCTTTAGGGCATAATCTGCATATACAACAGCGTCTGCTGCAGAAAATACACTGAATTTCTTGTCTTCTGTGTGTTTGCGTACATGTGCGGCTTTGATGATCAGACCTCAGGCTCACCTGGAACACACAGAGAGCAACAATCTGCTTCCATGGTCCCGCAGCTGAGAGAGTGTCAGAGCTGCGTAAATCACAGTGCCCCATCCACACATAAATCTGCTGCAAAAACAACCCACCAACGCCCATTAGGAGAAAAGGGGAGGGTCAGAGCCGCCCCTGTCCCCCCCAACACACACACTTTACTCGCTATAAAACACAACGAGAGTTCACCTGTACACCATGCTGTTATTAGCCCAACAAGGAAGACAAACACATGTCAACGGATGCAAACAATGAGGTAGTGAATGTGAGTCACTCTAAATGAGGAGCGGCATCAAAAGGTTTCAGGGAGACTCTCTGGCGTTCACCAGGGTCATTTCAGTGTCAGTTCAGGAGTTCAAGAATGTTTTTAGGAAGTCTTTACATTTCAGATTTAGTACTGAAGTTCAATTAACCCTCTGACTCATGAGGAAGGACGAAACGTAGCTAAGCCCCTAATTATAGCAAACAGAGCCAAAACGAAACTGTAAATGTCATGAAATATTGCTCCTGTCAGATGGAAACACAGTGTATCTTTTCACAAGGTGTGGGGGAAAGTGAAGTTCGGCTTGACATGGTTTCAGCCTGGATGAGTCAATAATAGAAACAGATAATACAGAGATTGATACACCAAAAATAACCTAAGTTACTGTTCGGGCTGGAAAGCAGTTGACCTGCTACAATCAGTTTAAGAAATGACCCCAAACATCTGTGATGCTGAGAAACACAGAAAGTCAGACAGAAATGACGGGGACTGTAATTTAAAAAAGAAAAAAAAAACAAAAAAAGAAGCATTGGTTAAGGTTCTGTGGTGATTCCCCTGTCCCAAGGCGATCCTGCCACTTTAAGAAATGAAGCAATATCATTAATGGAGGCCTTGGAGGGCTGACATCTTGCTCCAATTCACCAGTTCCCCCGTCCATCACACTATTACGGTGGGCCCAGCCGTATTAAAATCCAATCACTCCTCTGGCTAGTTTGATTAAGGAGGGCAAGTGCACAAGAAAGGGCTCCCACCCATTGTTGCCTCTGCCGGGGAGTCCCCTGAGGCCGGAGCCGGGTTTCTGTCTCAGACGGGGTCTGCTCACGAGCTACAGCGGGACGACTCCTAAATTCTCAATGCTATGACTTCTCTCTTTTATTTAAAACTTCCTTTTGACTGATCTCAGAGCAGAGAGGAACTAGAAGGACATATTCCCAGAATGCAGTTGAGTAACTTTTTAGATAAAAGTTTCCCTCAGGCCAAGCTGTCAGCTATAACTCACCAGTAAATATGGCAACCATGTAAATGTTTACTTAGCAGATTTGAAGCAAATTTAAAATGTGATTTATTTGTTCATAATTTGGGAGGTTGAGGTTCTTGGAATGAACTTGTCATATTTTTTCAAATATCTTTTTCCTCTTCATTCACTTCCTGAAATTCTTACAGTTTAATTTGCTAACATATTTCCAAGGGCTTTTGATTTCATGTACAATCTAATAAATGTGGCATGAGACAGATTGCCACTTTGAAAGCGGTGAGAATGTAGCAACAATTAAGCCGTGCTTCAATTGCTTCCGATCTTTATAAATAAATAAATATTTATTGGTTTATCAGATTTTTTTGAACAATGCTGTAGACATAAATGTTGACCAAGTTTGGAAATTGTACTTCCAAAAAAAAAAAAGTTAATAATTATTTAAAATTTCTTTTGATGGGTTTTACAGTCATTTGCCTAACAAGATTGCAACAAAACAAAATAAATGCCCCTGTATTTTTGTTTCAAACTACTGTGAAACCAAATAATAACATAGAACAATAACAATGATTTTAATAACCACAACATTTAAAGTTGCATTTTCATTGCTTGCTGCTCTGTGGGTTACTATAAACTATCAGCCTTTTTGATCCAAATAAACCTAAATTGGTTTCCAGCCAGCAAGTAACTAATCTGTCCTTTGTTTAAACATCAGGCTACTGCTGCCCTCTCGGAGGGAGATGCGTCAGACAGATTGGCTCTGGGAAACAAGGCAGCATCACAGGTACAAACCCTGGAGCCTGAAGCAAATTAAAGCCAGAAGGCCAGGCCAAGCCTCTACGACCACAGCGGCATAAATTACTGGGATTTACAAGTTTTTTAAAACACTTTTAACAATACTCCCCTTTAATGTGCTCTCTGTTTAATAATGCACTTTGGGTTTTAAGAGCACGATAAACAAACCAATAATTCACTTTTTTTATCATCTGAGGGTGAAGCCCTTCAGTGCTGGGTTCTACAGCAGCGTTCAAAGGGGCCTCAGGCGGATGACGTGGACGGCTGTCGTGAGATGTTTTGGACAACAGCTGAGATGTAACTGTGGAGCTTTGTGCTTTCTTAGGGATTAAAGCGCACCAAGGTTCATCTTCTCAAGAACAGCAATCTTTTAAAAGAAAGACTGATACCGACATGAATAAACACCGGATTTAGTGAACAAGTTGGGTCGTTTCAAGGCATAAAATAACAAGGCTCCTGGGTATCCAGCATGAGAAGATAAAAATAAATAAATAAATAAATGCTAGTGTAAACAGGATGTGTGTAGAGTTAAGATCTAGTAAGATATCAACCTACTGAAAAGGTAAAAGAAATAGTAATTTTCTTGTTCTTGGGTTATTCAAATTAACACGTCTTTTTCTTTGAACAATAATTTGTGTGTGCTTCAGAAAGTGAGTGGGATCTGGGAAGGCTCACAGTAGCATTTGGCTGCAGTTTTCAGTCTGCAAAGCTTCACAGGATAAGTCAATGAGTCTCTTAGCTGCCAAGACCCATAAAGAGGACACAGCAAGGCTTTCATAAAACATGAAACAACCAAATTCAAATAATAGTAATCTCTCATCAGGAAAAAGAATGTTACTGTGTGAAAACATCTTCCTCTAGTAACTAAAGTGCTTTTGTCATAAATGTAGGAGCTCAGAGTGAGCAGGCTGGGAGACAACTGATGTCTGTGTTAGAGCGAGGACCTGGAACAAATACAACACACACGCACACACACACTCACTTGCATATTCACTGTAACACCCACACCCTCCTTTGCACTCACACACACTCTCCGAGTCACTGCCAGCCGCCACAAATCACTAGGCCATAGCATCTAATCCTCCACCAGCCAGTGGCATGGCATTAAGCATCCAAACAAATTGTCCTTCATCGAGTGCTTGCAGCAGTAGAAGACATAAAGCAAAAGGGAGATAACAGGGGAGGGCTGAGGAGTTGGACCTGGAGAGGTGGCAGACCTCGCTGCTCTAAGCCTGCATTAACACACTCCCCATAACCTTCCGTGAAAGAGATTCCAGGGATAGCACATGGACTGAAAAGCCACTTGATTAGACAATGTTTTTTAGTTTTTTTAGTTTTGTACTCCTTTCCAAACCAAGTCTTCCATTCAAATAGAGCAGAGTAGACAGAGGTGTTGTTTTTGAATGTGAATGTTGGGATGTGGTGGAAAAAAAGATACAGTGCCTTTTAAATGTATCATACTTCCTTAATATCATTATATTTTAGTACGTCACAATTACAAATGTCTATGCACTTCACTCAAGTTCATGTGATACATGTGATACAAGATACAAAAAATTGCAATTTTTTTATTGTAATTGTAATTTTATAAGATTTATAGCTGGAAGAAAACCTGATACAGGCTGCAAGAAAACTGAAACTGTGACAGAGGTTCTCCTTCCAGCAGAAAAATTACCCTAAAAGTTTGTTCATAGCTACAATTTAATAATTTAGATTAAAGTAAATGTCAGAATGGCACAAAGTTCTGACCCAAATCCAATTCAGAATCTCTAGAAAACTGTCAAATTGCTGATTCTCCCTCCTTGTTGACTGAGCATGTTCGCAATAAAGAATGGGCAAAATATTAGGCCTCTAGATATTCAAAATGACTGCAGGTGGAATCATGTCTAAAGGTGATTCTATAAAATATTGACTGAATGGGGCTGATGTTAAATGCATCCCACAATTTAGATTTACCGGTATATCCATGTATATAAAATAAGTGAAAATCATTCATTTACTTTCACTTCACAATTATTCACTGTGTAGGTCTATTACTTAAAATCTTCATAAAATACATTTAAGTTTGTGCTTGTAATGTGTCATGAGGTGGAAAAGTTCAAGGGTTATAGATATTTTTTCAAGGTTCCATGAATCACTTCTTGTAGAATGTTTTTTCTTTTTGCCAAAACAAATAAAAGACTAGCCGTTTGTGAATTTATTGTTATCTGAAGACGTGAAGGAGCGGTAAGTGACATTCTTGGCTAACTTGATCAGTGTGTTTGAGATCAAACAATGTATTTATTATCCATTGTGCATCAAAGGGTTTGGCAACGCTACGGGTAAAAATTTGAATGAATGTGCCATCTTATTTAGGCTTACTATATCATCGCATAGGAACTTCTCATATATTTTACACTGTTAATTGGAGAGAAAAATAGTAAATATAAGTAGAAAAACTCTTTAAAGTATTTATATACAAATGGAGGCATGCATAAAGTAAGTAGAGCTTTCGGAATGGCTCCTTTTATGTGGATTTATATATTTGCAGTCTACAGCTAAATGTCTGGAATCAACTTCTTTTGTAAAATAGTCAACTAGACTGCCATGAAATTTGCTACAGACCGCCATGGGCCCCTATGGATAAATTAAATTAAAGCTGACCCCTTGACATTTTATCTAGCATCACATCAAGGTAGGTGAACAAAAATCTAATTACTCCAAGACAGCATTAGGTTGGACTTCCTTCATTGGATAAGCTGTCATAAAATTTGTCCTACTGCCTCAAAATAAACAGTGTGGGGGGTCCAGTTTTAAGTACATCTGAAACTGCGCTAAACATAGCATTTTGCAAAACAATAATAAAAAACTGCCCATGTGAATGTGTCAACAGTAGTGTACAAAAACAGACTTTTTTGCTGATCACAAGGCTTTATTTAATGTTTTTTTTAACACATTAAATGGTTGTGCCTCGTAAAGGTAAATCTCAAAATATGTTTTTCCATCAAGATATAGCTGACCTGAAATTCTTTAAAGCATAATAACAAAGCAATACATTGTATGAGGTAATGATATAACTCCAGATTCGTCCGTTGACACCCTGAACGTCGTCTCAGTTGAGATTGGAGATATGCATCGGCCTACTAGCTGCTGGAAGTGGGCATGGTCAGGTTGCTGATAAGAGGGAGGGCACCGCTCTATCTGTGAGATCTGAGAGATGCCGACAGCTCTCGTGAAAAGGAAGCTGACTTAGGACTGCAGTGGAGGCTTATCTTTACAGTTTCCTATACCACCTACTGACAGGGCCTGAGACTGTGTAAATTCCTCTGTCCTCTGAAATGACTCCGACCAGACAATGAGACGACACTTTGTGTACTGATGTGCACTACGGCACAGAGAACAGAGGAGATTTTACAAGGCTTGACAGAGACGAAGACAAACACAGGTCACATGTGCTTCAAATTTATGTTTGGACACAGACAGTGAAGAAGGCTCCACACCTTTCTTTTTATAAATTGCAAAATTCCAACGTCATGCAATTCACTTGGACAGAGTAATGGGTATCTGTTATATCCATCCATCCATTTTCTGTAGACCCTTGTCCCTCAGAGGGGTCGGGAGGGCTGCTGTTGCCTATCTCCAGCTAACGTTCCAGGCGAGAGGCAGGGTACACCCTGCACAGGTCGCCAGTCTGTTATATTTAGTAAGAAAATAAATAAATTTAATAAAGAATTATGGTAAATATTGATCTTGTTGTGTTAAAGTACAGACAAATTTACAGCGGATGAGTCAATATCTGAGAAACACCAGGGGTGAAAACTCGGCTCAATGTTATTGTAAGAATAATGTGTATAAGTCACTTCTGAGATGGCTTTTTTTTTTTTTTTGCTGCTTTGAAGCTTTTTACATCAGAAGAGCTGGGGTGGCATTTATCATCCAGTGGATAGTGGTTCCCTTTCAAACTTCTCTTTTTATGACGTGCATTATTTCCCGTGTGCACACATAAACAAAGCAAAGGCTGCCGGCACTGAATCAGCAGACTGTGTCACCGCTTGGCCTCCCGGGTCAGGCCAGCTTTCTTGTGCCGCCCAGTGCTTACATTAGCATGTGAAAGGCTAAAGCTGTTCCAAATATTCCCTCTAAACATTTATTCTGCCTTAATGCTGAATGAAAAAAAAGGAGTAAGGAACAGCATGAATCCAGGATGCAAGTAAGTCTTTTGCCATAACAAAACAGAAAATAGAAGAATGATTGAGTTCTCACCGGGAACCTGTAGCAATGATTAGCGATTAGCTGAAACTTTTGAGTTTTTTCTTCCGTTTCCAAATCAGTTCGAAACATATTTCACATGAGAACTCGTTCATCAGCAAAGTCCTGCCTGTCCCCAACGTGGCAGGCAGGCTAGCAGGCAGGCACCAGGAGTCTGTGTTTACATTGGAAGTGCCTGGAAATGAATTTCCCCACACTAGTCTCATTTGTCTTATCAGCATATAAATGTGCTGCTTCACTTATGGAGGACAAGATCTGACAGAAAATGTCTCACATGGGCTTAGAATGTTTCCTTTTAAACTGCAGTGACCAGGTGCATGAAGCTGAAGATGAAGAAGCATCATCTTCTGACCGGGATTCACCAGAATTTAGCTGCCGCACATTTTTTAAATTGGCAGAGTGTTGGGGAGGGGGAGGCTCTGAGGGATGTATAAATATTCAGGAGGTACACGCCGTATTCCCAGTCTGCTCATTCTGTTAACTTTTCCACACTGCGAGCAGAATCATCTGTCATTCACCCTAATTTAATCATCGGCCACTCTCATTCAATTATCCAATATAATATGCAAATGAGGCGAACAATGGCCAGCTCATGCTAATTATGTACATCAGAATAATTAGATTGGACAGCGGTGGTGGTAGAGAAAGAGGGTACCCTAACTATCATAAAGTAAGAAGGGGGGAGATTCTTTAATTAAGGTTGCAAAAATTTTATTAGAATCTGTAATATGCCCATAAATTGTTGAATGGTAGCCATACACAGGGGGGACATTACTCTTATTGAAAAGGGCTCCCTGAAGACTTGCACTGTGAAGCTCAAAGGAAATGTCCATACCAAGGGCAAAACCATTCCAAAACAGGATTCTCCTTTACGGCAGCAAGGATCATAGCATGTAAATAGGAATTGCTTTAGGAAAAAGTCAGTAAAAATAAGGTACTAAGGTATCTGCAACATAATCAGATTTATATTGCAGCAAAAAAATAAAGGACAGGATAAATACCAAAACATGTCTATTTTTGCAATTCTCTGCTGTATTATACAATCTTTAGTACCGTATATTTTCTTCAGCCAGCTGTAATTAGAATCAAATGATGTAAAATGTGTGAGGCGTGCCAATGCAGTAGAGCATGCCTGGCAGCCAGTTAGACACAGAGAAACATCAGCCCTAATCCTGTCCTCTGCTGCTGCATGCATGCAGGCACTGCTGCCTCTCCACAACAGATCAGCAATGTCCAGCAGCTCAGCACACAACGGGCTGCAGCAGGGCGCACAATGGCTCGCTCCAAGGACCAGCAGACAGCGAGCAGCAGGACCCTGGACGGGGTGCTGAGGCCACTGAAATATTTACAGAGGCGTGTTTTGTTGCTTTTGTGTTGAATGATTGAAGGGTGCTGTGTAGACAGTCTCTCTGGGGTTTGTTGCTGAGGGAAGGAAGTCGCTGGGGGGAAAAAAAATTAAACTAAAGACAAAAAAAAATAAAAAAAATAAATCACTTCTTGTCTTTAAAAATAACATTGTTTGTCCTGAGCTGATCTGTGTGTGTACAAATGAAGTTTACTTAGAGGGAAGAAATGCGCGGGGGTGTTTGAAGTTTGAAGGAGTCTGAGGATGGCTGAATCCTACATAATCCATCACTCTCTGTGCAGACAGACAACAACACCTCCGTAATGCCGCGGCGTATCCTGCTCCGGCCAGACAGTATTTGTTAAACATGTCAGGGTGACAGAACAGCAGTAGGTCAGGAGCACAGTAGATTAAAGTGGGAGTGAGTCGGCGTGAGGATGTCGAGACATGTAAACTGACACATTCACGGCAGCGATAGGCTGTCTGCTATCTCTTCCTTTTCCAATACATCCCCGCTAAATGTGCACACAGACTGGGGGGGCTCACTGTTTACGCTGCGCGTCTTCTTTGCAGTACATTATCTGCATGCTATATGTATGGCAGCCTTACTTACACACAGCATAAACATACTTGTGTTCAGTCAGTTTAATACAGTTTTTCCATTACTTTGTAATCATTATGAGGTAATTCCCATTAGTCTTGGACGTTTTGCATCTGAAACATCTCTAGATCACGTCCATTCTCCGTCAGCATTTCTTTTCCTAAATATACAATATCCATCCTAAAATACAAATGTTTTACAGGTCAGTAAGCATGGTGGTGGTAGCATTATGCCATGGGGATTTTATGTATTGCTCATTTGCAAAGTAGAAGGAATTCAATTCAAACAAATATGAAAAGTAAAGTGTGTGTTTGTATTCAGCTCCCGTTACTCTGACACCCCTAAACAAAATCCAGTACAACCTGTTGCTTTCTGGAGTTATCTGTGAAGGACTTAGAGGTTTGTTTGAGAACAATAGGAAAGGATAAAAGCATCATTCAGACTAATGCATACACCAGAGATATCAAGGATAACATATAGGTAAGCTTAGAGCAGTGTTACTGTTAGGGTAAGAAATAATATCCAGCTCTGTCTAATTTATCAGTCAAAACTAAGATGAAAATGAAAACAGAGACACGACTGTCCACCTTCACTAGGAGGTCAAGCAAAGGCAGGATTAATTAGAGAGCCAGTCAAGGGGCTCATGGTAACTCAGGGGGAAATGGAAAAAATATCCTGACAGGAATATTGATCCACAAATCTGACCGTTATGAAAGAATACCAGAAGAAGTTTGAAATGTGGAGACAGAGCAGATTTGTGGAGGACAGTCCTCTGGTTAGATAAGACTAGGACATATTGCCCACATGAAAAAAACTCATTATGGCAACATGGTGGAGGTGGAATCATGCTATGGGGACACTTTTCTTCAGAAGTGAAAGAGAAGCTGATCAGAGTCAATGTGAGGATACAAAAACACACCACACTTTTAAGACTTGTATGTATAACAAGTGTGAGAAATCAAATATAACTTTTCATCCACTTTACATTTATGCACTACTTTAGGTTGAACTGTAATAAAAAACACACACAATACATTACATTGAAGTGATGGTAATGTGACAAAATAGGTAAACAAATAAAAGCACAGCAATACTTTCTTTGGTGGTGGGAGATCAAATAATGGCAAAGATAAAAAAAAAAAACATTTCAATGGGCAAGTTAAAGAAATGGAGAGTTTTAAGCTTCACCAATAATTTTAGACAGTTTGTGCGTTTACCTTAAGTGACTACCAAAACCAGTTGCCACAATTTTATATTGCTCACTCAGATTAATATTTATGTGGGGATTGTGGTAAAACTCCTCTAACACAAACACATCATAAAAGCTTAGATCCAGGTACAACAAGATCTAGACTTCATTCTTACGCACATAATGTGTCCCCTGAGTTATGGCCAAGCATCTTGTCCGAAGCTAGGAGTATTTACTTTTGCTAATGTGATGATGTTTGTAGTCGGCATTCCAGGAAATGATGGCAATCAGACTCATGTGATGACTCAAATCTGAAACACTGATGCACAATCCACAATTTTAAATTAAAATAATAATCTTTCAGGCTCTTTGAGTCGCTGTTTTTGAGTTAAATAACAGAAAAAAACAGTAATGAAGCAGGCATGAACTACCTCTCAGCTGATTATTTGTTTAATTTTTCCTTGTGTATTTTAACGGTTTGTAGATTCTGCTTGGAGGACCTAAAGCAAATAACAAAGACACATTTACTTCTCAAATTACTAAGGGTTCATGCTTGAAAAACAGCAGGTCTGCTGAGATTGGTTGATGCAACAATGCAATGTCGTGGCTTTGTCTTATCTCACTCCATGATGAATGTGCGAAGGCCAAAGGTCACACTCGTTCGTTCTTGTGGAGGAAACAGCTTTTCCTCCTGACAATTTATAGGTATAAACTGAATATTCACTAACATGTGTAGTATGAGCACAGAAATATGTATACAGAAAGCTGCACTTCAGATCTGACATTTGAAATACAACTAAACATTGAATAAGCTCACTTTTTTTTTAGGAAAGCTTAAAACTGAATTAACATATAATCTTTTTTATGAAAATTGTGTTTATTTACCCAAGTGTCAAATTTCAAAGACAAATTTTAGCACATTTTGTTATGAAAGACTGATTACATGAAGTTTCTTAATCATACAACCCCCCAAATGATGTGCAAAATCCAACGAAGGCAGTGAAAGTTAAGTTTAGCTGCTCAATTTTGAATCTTACAAAGAAATCCCTGTACTGAGATGAAAGGAGTGGGAGCAACATGTTGGAAAAATGATTATTTGATTGAACACAATTATCTCTGATTATGTTTTTTAGCTTCCACATTCAACCTAATAAATGTCAGCCATGTTCATTGGAGGGACACCAGACAAATACAAATCTGTGTGATCTCTCAGAGAGCTGTGGGGTAAGCCGCTTTCAGGATTCATAATGACTCAGCAAACATTTTCACAGCAAATTTGCCCCACTTTCCATCTTCTCCCTATAAACACCGCAGGCAGGTATCACATAGTCATCAGTGTGCTCTGCACGGTTTGGAGACGTGTGTGCCAATACCTACACAAATGTAAGGGCCTGCTTGTGAGTGGGTCCCCTCTTCACACTTAAGAGATCTGAGTATGAACCATGTCAGTCATAAAGTACCTCAGTATTCACACCCCTTTAACGTTTTTGCATTTTATTACATGTGAAGAAGCATGTCAGTGGATTTAATTTTGATTTTATATGCCGGAAATACATATAATGTAAAAAATATGAAGCGGAAAGAAATAATACGTGGTTTCCAAAAGATGTGGCATATGATAATTTGGAAATTGAGGTGTGTATGCATTAATTTGACACTATATAACCTAAGGTAAATGTATCTTTCAGATAAATTAGTAAATAGAGTCTACCCATCTGTTTCAAACTACAGCTAGTCAATGAAGACATAGGTCTGTTAGAGAAGACTAGTGAACAAATTGAAAATAACGTATGCCTTGAAAATCAAATGATTTGAACAAAGTGTTTATTAATCCGTTATGTGTAAATGGAAAGAGTACGGCAAGAACAAAACAACCACCCACCTAAGCTAACAGACTGGCTAAGGAGAGCATTATTCAGAGAAGTGGGCTGGATGGTACCTATGAAGGAGACGTCGAGATTCATAATTCAGCTGGGAGAATCGGTTGGCAGGACTAAACAACTATTATATGTTTAGTCTGTAAACATGGTATTTATAGAAGAGTGGCATGAAGCAACCCTTTGTTAAAAGAAAACAACATGTTTAGTTTAAAATTTGCAACAAGTCCTTTAGATGAACCTGCACACATGAGAAAGTAGAAGATGGTCTAGTAAAATGAGCACAAAATGTAACTTTTTGCATTACATCCACAACATTGTGGAGAAAAACTAGCACTACACATCATCCTCAACACAACATTCCTGTGGAGAAACATGATGATAACAGCATCAACAACAAATGACAGAGGAAATGGTATAGTTTCTATCAGAACAACACATGCAAATAGAACCACTAGGTAATCGATTAGATAAAAGCAAATAATAAATTCCTTTACTATTATTTATTCTACCTGTTTCCTCTTTAAAGTTTCATAATGTAAAATAAATACCGTTAAATGGATGAATATTTTTGATTTCCTTCAAAAACTAAAAAGCAGAGCAACTTTAAAGGTTTATTTCCATCACAAACTACTTAAAAAGGTTGAGTTATGGATACAGTTATGAAAGCTCTAGAAAAGACACCACTCTGTGTCTTTGAGGCTAATCTAGATGGATCCCTCAACAGAAAAGTGAAAAGTGTTCCATTGACAAGAACTAAGATGACAAGAAAAGTGAAGGCACAACAAAACATCTCCTCCGCTTGAAAATAGATTTTTTCCCCCCATTCTAACCATGACCATGGCTTCCACTCACTGACTGCTGCGGAGACTACAGCTGAAGAATGATGAAGAGAATGAGCGGCAGGTTTCTCACACATATTCAATGACAGGCGAGCCGCCGATCAAACGACTGGCTGTCATTAGAGCGCAGCAGCTGGGGCGGACGAGGAGGATGGAGCAGGAGCAGACGAGCAGTGCTGACTCTGACCCAGGACAGGGATCTTTCACAAAGTTGTTTTATTTGTCTGTTAAATGTTGGTATAAAAGATGACAGATGGAACAGAACCAATTAAGCTCTGATTTGCTTCAATTTATTTCCATCACAGAAAAGTAACCTTATAACATGGTTCTGTCAACCTCGTGCTTGCTAATGGTTGCGGTGATCTTTGGAGATCACCTTTGGAAACGATCATCTAAAAGTTCACGTTTAGCTTCTTCAGATCACAAAAATTATCCCAGATTTTAGTGAGACAGACATTGACATATGTAACTTTATTGTATTTGATGCACAGTAATTATTCTATTGGCACCTGAAAGTAAGGAACATTGGACCATGAAAAAACCTAAAGTCTGCTGAAATTCTAACCTGTAAGCTTTAAAATAGGCCTCCATACCAGTGCATTAATGTGATATGTCAAATTTGTCCCTCGGTGACAAGTCCAGAGAACATTTCCCCTCTACATACTGCAGTACAAATCACTGGTAATTGGCCTATTACTCTGTCGCCATATCTGCCCCAGTACTCACTCTCTGCAGCCCGGATGAGGAGCCAGTGGAAGGGATCTGTCTCACCTTGTCTGAGTGGCTCAGGTATGTCCCCCCCTGAGGGACTGCAGTACACTCATTTTAAAGGGTTACCCTGCAGAGAGAGCTGTCCATCACCAGACCTCCCGGTGAGGCGAAATTCTCCCAGTGACTTCTGGGGGCTGAGCAGCAGTCGATCACCACCACTAAGAGCATTTAAAACAGCGATTTTTGAGCTAAACTCTCTTCTCTGGGACAATCCCACTCTGTCACGTCTTTGTTAAAGCTGTCAGTCAGTGCAGACTTTACATAAACCAGTAATTGCAAATTCAAACCACTCACAACCTCCTTACTTGCTGTGTCACATGTCACAAAGACCTAAGCTTTTTGTTATGACATTCTTCCTCTAAATGGCTTCACTAAGGCATCTATTGTCAGTTTGTCAGTCTGCACTTAACAGACCAGAGTGGACTTACGTGGTTTTACAGTAGACTAAACTTTGCCAGGCAGACTCCAGAAGTTGCTGCAAAGGTTGATATAAAGTATGTTTTGTATTTATTTAGTTGGTAACTCAATTAATGCTAGTGTTTATTATTTAGAAAACTTGCTATGTTGCTGCCCCAATCCTGGTAATAATAAAAGTAGACATTTGAAACACATAGATAGTTAATATAATAGTTCCTATTACTATTTAAAAAGTGTGGCTACAAACACCACCTGATTTTGACCTTTCATCGACAGACTGTTTGCTGTGTTGCTCACTTCAGCTTGCTAGCTGAATTTGTATGATTTAGCCAGAATGCATCTTAAGCTTAGCTACTTCCACACCTGTCTAAAGTCTTTTGCAGCCTCCATCGGGTTTTCTTCCAAGATTGCCTCCAGTTTGCTTCCTTTCAACTCTCAGCTTCTTCTTGTTATGTGCTGATGAAACGCTTTTCCATACTATAATACTGCCACCACCATGTTTTATAGGTGGGATAGTGTGTATGGGATTATATACAGTGTTAGTTTTTAGTGTTTTACAGGTAGACCAAAAAGTTCTGTTTTAAGCTAATCTCATTAAAATAATTCAAATTGGATTTCTCATGGATTTATCTCAGCTGCGGTGCTCCTATTGTGACTAAAGTAGTAGAAGACAGGAAAAATGTCTTACTGACAGATTCTTCCATCTGGGCTGTGGATCTTGAATACATATTTATGCAGATTTAAACATATTTAAAAACAGTATTTGACAATCCTGCACTTTTGTGTTTATCACATGAACTTGCAATAAAATGCAGCGATGCACCATGTACCATGACAACATGCATCAGTACTTTTTTGTAAGACATTGGATGAGGGGCAGTAGTTGGGGACACTACATTGTGTGACTCTGCAGGATCATTTACACCACTGGGCACTGACAGAAGCCTCTGTCCTTGCCAACTGCCGGTGAAAAGTGGGAGCAATTAAAAGTCCTTCATAAATATTAAACACTATCTATCAGCAAATTATCCATATAAATGATGCAGCCACTTCCAAGCACACACTACCAGAATCTAAATGTTCCCTGTAAATACAGCGCAGTCATGGGATCTTTATGCTCCGCTCTTATTCCAGATCCAGCCAGTTTTAAACTGGCATGGTGCCAGTGCAGCACTTCACCATGCCAAAGAAATGATAGAACTAAAATTTGGCCACATGGTTGTATGATAACTGATCAGGTGGTGGAAGCAGGAAGAGACCTGAACAGCACTGATTTCACTGTCACCCCTGTGAAAAAGAGATTAGCTGAAAGACACAGGAATATGATGGAAAAATAGAAATAATGAAATCATAAATGTGACAGGGATCCCAGAACATATTCCCTGCTCTGTGATGATGAAGTGATATAAAATGTGCAGAGGTGTAAGAAAACATTTAAAAATAACATTCTCCAAAATACTGGTAACGTTTGTGAAGTTAGAATCTATAAATAGAGTCTTCAAAAGGACATTTAACATTTTTACAGACAGAATCTAACAAAAGTTGTAGCTTAAATTAAACCTTATATCCTATCCTCACAGAGAAGAATGGTCTCAGAAAGAATCTCTCAACATTGTGCCATGAATAACAGCACCTCTTTGTATTATTAATCAGTTCAGGGATAAAATTGAACACAAAAAGACACAGTGACAGACACTTTCTGGTCCGGTGCCAAGCGGAGGCAAGTGAGAAGTCTCGGAAGTGTTTGCAGCAGAGTGTAAAGGAGCCGCACAGGTCATGTTAGCTGTGTTCAGATAACCACTGCTAAAGGCTGAGGCGAAAGGCTTCGCTTTGAGAAACACCCAGAGTTCAGTCCTGTTTGCAATCAGCATGTACAGTCTGTGCTTACAGTATGTCACGGAATGTAAAAATGTCAGGGAATGCAAGTAGCTTTTCTCAGCTTCTGCGGAGAGTTGCACTACAGAGAGAAGCTTTAACATAGCACACCCAACAGCGTGACTAAACTCAAAACATAGAACTCATACGATAACCACAGTAGCACCAAACTAGTGCTACTGCATCTGCAAACGAGCTACACTTTGGAGATGCAATTGGGGACAAGTCCATATATTCTTTTAAACCTGGTGGTCTGGTTGACCATAATGAGTCTCTAAAATGTGGAGCTATGAAAAAGGGCAAACTTTCAAGCCTGTATGGGGATCATAGCATGAAGGAATTGGAAAAAAGTCCAGGAAACTATTTAGTTGAGCTTGTAGAATAATATTCAAAATGTTTACACAGTATGAAACATAAATACTAATGGAAGGTATGTAATTTTTAAAAATTTAAAATATGTTTTTAGTTTTGGCTATTAGCAAAAAGGAATGGCTGGACGGAAAATTTTAAGTCTGATTTAAAGGCAAATAGCAAGAAAAAAAAAGATTGTGTCTTTTTTTCAAAGTGTACATAAAAACATCCAGCTTTAATAAATACTCTTCTGTGCATCTATGAAAACAGCAAAGATTCACACTCATTTTAAAGTATCTCTATCACAATAGTATGAATGTGACCAGTATATTTTAGATTTTGGACTTAAATTGAATCTTAAAATGAGATGGCAACTTAAGCATCCTTTTCCAATGACTGCATCTACAAACAAACAGATAATTTGGTTTGTTACATTTTGAACATTTGTTTATGTGCAAATATGTAGTACTACACATTTCCTGTAATCAAAAAAGGGGATTGTAATGAATATATATATATTTTTTTAGAAAATATAACATTTTCTACCACAAAGCACTGTTCATGCCTCCTGAAGGAATGGACAATGAACCATATCAATCAAAACAAAATACCACAAAAGGTTGCCCAAAAACAAACAAAAAAAAAATCTTCGTCCTCTTGAGCTTTTTGAGTCCAGAAGAGGATTTCCTCCAAACAGGAATGTCAGTAATTGTTTTGGACAGGATCTCTGAGTGCCAGCTGACGGTATTAAAACATGTTTGTTCAAGAATCTGAAAAGTTTATTAACAGACTTATCAAAAAGCAGTGATGGTGAACACAGTTAAATTTATTGGTATTGTTTTAAACAACCAGCAGTTATAATGAGAGGTGATTTTAAAACAAGTGATATAAACATGAGAGATGGCAAGCTTGTAGTATTCCTGCAGATATGTTAACTTTTTTTAAAGAAAAGTACAAACAATGTTGTAATTTTCACTGACATAGTTTGCCTGAAGAAAAGAGATTAAGCTATTGCAGCATTGTTTTGTTGCTCACTTTCTGAATGGTTGAAACAAGAAAAGGAAACTAGAAAAGGAAATGGTTTGGTGGACACAACCAGAGTCCAAGACAACATAAGGGACTTAGAACAAGAGAAAAATGTCAATTAATAACAAAATAAAAATAAAAATAATTATTAAAAAATAATAATTTACAAAAAATATTGAATATCAATTGCACATTTATATCTTTATCAACATTATTATAAAACATACAGTTAGATTTTAATTTTTTAAAGTTTCATGCATTTTGATTTATTTTTACCATAAAGTGGCAGTGAGGTACTTGAGTCCAGGAGTGAAACAGGGAAACCATTTGATTTGGGCTTCTTCCTAATATGAACCATATGTGTTGCATGTTGTGAATATTTCTGACAAGTTGAGCTTGTTTAGTCTGCACGGTTCCGTTTACATGAAAATGTGACAAATTCAACATCATGGCTGTCTTTCGATCAAGTGATAGGCTTTAAAAAAACACATTACTGCAACGTGCAACAAATTGGCTTATCATTAACATCTGCTGTTCCATGGAGGTATGTACTGTGAAACTGCTCCTCTTGCAGGTACAGTTCCACATTTAACCAAAAATGGTGCAGTTAAACTCATGGTCTCTTTCTGACAACTTTTGTCCTTCCAGCTTGGAAGGAAATTCTTGGGATTTCTCTGCAGCCTTGCGGAGCAATTCACAAAAGGAAGAGATTATGTAGACAAACAAAGCTGCACTCACTTTACACTCATGCATCTGTGAAGAATTCATTTGTGCCTTTAAATGCTGTGCTAATTTCATACAGCCTGTGTTCAATTATTCATACCAAGTACATAACTTTTCAATTAACTAATTGGCTGACTCTGGAGGTTTCAGCAAACATGGGTTCCCCCTGGCACAGGTCACCAGCAGCCATGGAGAGCCGTTCTCCCCTTGCATTGTTAATTTCCAGACATTTAAAGACCAAATAATTGAATAAACATTCAAGTGAGCAGAATGGACTTTTAAGAGTGTGCATCCCAGACTAATGTAGAACGGATTACTATTCATTTCTGAGTCCATGTATTTTCAGTAAAAGTCTGCCGTTTCTGTAATAATTATTAAGCGTAATGAAGCTTCTTTTGAAATAACACCACATGAATCAAAATGATTAGATCACTTACTGAAGATTAAATAGTCTGTCTTTGGTTTTTCTGAACTGCAAAGTTGGGATTTTTTTCACTCCAAGAAGATAGATATACATCAAGGAAATTCATGCACTACCCCTACTTAGAAAAAAAAGAAAATCAATGAGGGCTCTTCTTCCTGTAGTTTTAAACTGTACAACTCAGCAGAACACCTGCCAGCTTTTGTCTGATGAAAACAATTTCACATAACATTGTGAAACCTCTTCCAATAGATGTTTGTCTTGTGTATATCTGTACAACATAAGGAGGAGGTATTGCTGATGATATGCAGTGTCTTGTAAACACATTTCAAAACCTTTAGGTTTTTCCGCATTTTGTTTCATCACGTAATTGATTTGGGGAAAAAAAGGAGAAAGGAAGAGAAGCCATTGAATTTTATATTTCAAATTTTGCACTACTTCATATTGATCTATCAGGACAATTCTCAGTAAACTATTTTTAGTTTGGTGAATGTTATGTTCCAAAACTTAAAATATTTTAGGGGTTATAAACTTGTAATAAACCTGAGCTTTGAGCACAACAGTGAGTAAATCTGACTGACTTTCAAGAGGAAGTACAGGCTGGTGTGATGCATTACCAGCTCCATTACAATACAACACAACAATAAACTGCATTCACTAATGCAGCACACTAATCCACAAGATTACAAGCTTTTGTTCCTTGTCACGTGTTTAAAATTAACAGTTGACATTTAATTTGTCCATTGTTATCTAAAACTTAGTGAAAACAGAAGCTGGTAAAGATTTGAGCTTCTTGACACGCAAAGCAGCACTGAACATCTAAAAGAAGCGACGGCAGAAGAAGAAGTTGAGATGAGTTAGGAAGGGGCAGACAGAAACCGTTTCACTCACATGCCAAATTCTGTCATGTAAACCCCCAATCTAATCTCTCTGACCTGATGACCTATCTGCATAGATAACAGGCAGGGAGGGACGAAGAGAGTTCCCATGAACACCAAGCCACCGCCCTGAGAATTGTTAAATTATGCATATTAATACGATCTGCACTTTCTCATGAGGTTTAGCAAAAGCTTTATCTCTTTATGCAAAGCCAACTTTTCAGTATTTTTTTTCCTGTAATATTATTATTCACACCAGTGTAATTTTTATAAAGGGGGAAAAAGGAAAAATATAAAAGCAAAATATCAAAGTCCAGTTATATTATTCTAAAGCCAGAAAACCTACATAAATAAATCACAGTCAGTCTATCCAATGCTTTTCAAAATGTTTAAGCAATTTCAAAACTATTTCCTGAAACAAAAATGGCCTTTTTATTAATCACCATCTCCTTGCCTTTTTTCTTTCACACTTTTTAATTCATTTAATTATTTCTGACATAAAAATGTATACTACTTCTATGAGCTGCAAAACTTAATTCAATCAAAGAGGAAAAACTAAAATGTTGATACATGCCCTTCAAACTGCTCTAAAAGTTCTACAATAAGTCAAGACAAAGTTTCAGATTAGATGCGAAATTGTAACCTGTTGAGGATAGTCAGTTTTCAAATCTGTTAGTTGGGATACAGTAATTCTTTTCGTCTGTTGTGTTTCTGTCTTAAAGGTCCAATATCATCCAACCTTCACTCAAAATAAGACATGATCAACGCTCCAACCTGAAATTGAATTTCGCCCGAGAGGTTCAGGTCTCTGATATTTTGAAGCAAAGAGCTTCTCTATTCTTTGTCATAAACATTTCAACAGCCATGATAGCTTTCTTCATGTGGTACTAATTCTCAAAGCAATCCTTTCTGGAATAACAGTAGACATCATAAACCACAAAATGCATGAGCCTAAAGAAGCTGCATGGTGCTGCGGTTGCCCCAGATCGAGCAGATTTGAACATCGGTTAACTAAGGCTGCTTCCCCTTACAGCCAGGTAAACAATGTAATAGGAAACTGTCACAACTGATTTGAGAGGCACACAGCCAATAGTATGAGATGATGTGACATGTCTGCTCAGATCACAGCCGGCTGATAAGAATCTGTTACGTTGAAGGGTGTGTAAGGGGCAGCAGAGCATGAGAGGAAAAGGAGAAGTGCGGAGGAGAGTAGAGAGGAAAAAGGATGGCATCAGAGGAAAAGAGGACATGGTTGATGGGAGGAGAAAGAGCAAGAGGTGGTAGAATATGAAAGGAAAGAAGGAAGTGACTGTTAGCGCTGGACAGTGTTAATTTTGGTTCCTGTCGGCTAGCACGCCTGGGTAAGGTGAAACTCCCTCTCTAAAACCAAACTGTGCTTTCTGGGCAACGGCCCAAGCCTGGGGATGTCTGTGAATTTGGCCCGTATAAAAGCCACTTGTGCAGCTGGGCAGTGTTAATTCCATCCTACCAGCCCAAAACAACTCAACAAACCACATAAAGCAACATGGTGAGCCCAATCCTGGGAGCAAACAAAGGATGTGTGGATGCACATTGTGTGTTAGGACTCGGACAGTTTCACATGAAGTACATACAGACATCCTAATGTTCAGAAATTAAGAAAAAGTTAAAAGTTCTGAAAATGTCCACTATTTCCATAGTTGCATTTCTAATGCATGTCTATCTACATGAAATTCATTCAACTTATTTACACAAGGAAATAAATTCATATTAGTAAATAAATTAAGTGGATAAAGAGGGATGGCAAAAGGATTAGAGATCGCCTGCATGAAGGAAAAAAGCTGCATAAAAAACCCAAGGAGATAAATGAAATCTGTTAGTATTTAGAAAGCCATTCATGTCCCTATCAGAGGCAATTATTGATTTATTTAGTCCTACATGATAGCTTTAAAAAGGTGTCTTGTTGTCTAAGAGACAAGGCTCATTGATCAGGGCTGTTCAACTTTAAGAAACTATCAGTTTTGGAAGTCATGTGGTTCATCAGGATCAACCCACATTTTCCACTTGTCTTTCTTTTAAATCATTATAAATGAACTGGCTGTGTGAAAATTTTGGGACAGATGGTAAATGCAACTGGTCAAATATTGCTTGCGTTCATGGAACCTAAAATAAAATAGACTATCAAAAATGCTAAATATGCAGCACTATTGTTCAATATGGAAAGAAAACTGTGGTCTGTTTGATACTTATTTTCCCTGCTGTATGCTACGTGAAAACCAGTGCCATAATATTTGAGGTTTCTATTTTTTATTTTACTCAAATAAGCAAAAATGTACAAAAAAGTATGGCACCTTCTATATTTTTTTTTGCCATAACTGTGTATTGACTCTCATTACAGCTTGTATGAGGGAACATAAAACATTACTTGCAACACAAATATATCTCCAATTTCATTGATTTCACTTGGAGATGCTGTGTAAGCTTTATTTGAGCACAGGAATAAATGGAGAAAAATGTCCCACTTTTACTACTGAAAACAAAATAAAAATGTCAACTAAAACACAAGAAATTAAACACTAGGGAATCATACATTTATCACCCTTTTACGGGCACAGATTTCCTGTGCTCTCAAGTGCTGCCTCTGTCCCTGTGCGAATCAAGCCCTCTTTGATTAGCCATTCAGAGTGGATGGGATAAGGCTGGCCCCAGGTGGCCCCCTCCGTTAAATAGCAGATTAAAGAGTGCACAAGTAATTTCTTTAGCCTAATCTTATTAAGGGAAAAACAGCTGTCAACTGTCACCGCGTGAATACAAAAAGAAGTCTATGCTGCTCAGCAACTCGACACAAATGTAGAGACAAACCTCATGAATATTCAGCATCTGCAAAGCTGAAATCTAACCAGTGTCCTCAATTCGTATACAAACCACAGGACATATTTGCAGAAAATTGAGCTATAAAAACAAACTGCTGTAATGTTATAAGACTGAAGCAGAAAGATTGAACAAAGGAGTATTGGCAATATTTTAATAAAATGACTTAGTTTTACATTTTATGTTGCAAAGTAATCTTGACATAAAATTTGTTGCCAAATTTTCACATCTAACAAATTTCACTGTCAGCTGATTTGCAGATTAGGAATTTTTTTACATGAGAAATGAATGTTTATGAAGTGGTCATGTAAAAGTATTCCCAATCCCTGAATATTGTCACATTTTTACATGCTACAAACATAAATTTTATTGCGTTTTGTTATTATTCTATATGTACACCATCCACTATATATTGTAATTTTCATGATTTTTTAGATTTGGTGAAGTGGATGGTGTTGAATAGTGTTCTAGGTCCTCTACCCTGTAAGAGTGCAGCTTTTTTTGCATCCATCTGCACTATTTCATTTTCATCACTCGCTCAGATTCACAGCTCAGCTTAGAAATTTTTGGCCCCGCGCCCTCTGACATGATCTGACACCAGGTGCTCAGGACCACAGGGTACTTTGGGGACCCCTCCGATTTAAAGCCTCATCACCTCTGAATCCCCACCCATGTAATTCTACTACCTCTGTACACACACAGGCGGTGGTCGTGTTCCTTGCTGCATCCACTTTAAATATTCAAAT
The DNA here is from genome assembly GCF_019740435.1 of Gambusia affinis. Lineage (NCBI taxonomy): Eukaryota > Metazoa > Chordata > Actinopteri > Cyprinodontiformes > Poeciliidae > Gambusia > Gambusia affinis. The sequence goes on along the minus strand of NC_057869.1, from coordinate 9,910,591 downwards.
GAACTTTAAATCAGATCTAAAATCCTCCACAATTTTTTTTTTCTAAGGCGTTGGACGGAGATTTGGTTAACGTTTCAGTGGTTTATGACACCTAAGCACCGCTGGCCACACACTTTGGCGCCGCACCATCATGGCCTTTTGATTGGTCCTCCTCTCTGTAATTGCCAGTGATTAACCCTGGCATGAGAGCAGGCCAGACAGAGTCCCTCTTCTCTCTCTGCTGACAGTTCTTGTCAGTGGGCTTGAGGGGCAATTTGGCTGCTGACATGCCTTCCCCAGTCTCTTGTTACCGAGGAAAAATGCAGTGCTTGACCCGGTACTTCCAGACTATCTGCCGAATTCCTCCCTCTCCCTGCTCCCCTTCCTCTTTTCTCCCCCACTGTTTGCCTGTCTTTCTTCTGTCATTGCCTTCCCTTCGATCTTTTTGCTCCTCTTTTCTTCTGCTTGGTCCCTTTTTCTCAAACGTTTGTCTTTCTTTCTGCTAGAGTTGACTTCGGACAACCCGACTCCTTAGCTTTCGAGCTTCAGCTGCCTGTATTTGCCTGCTTGCAAGACTGCACAGGGGAAACAAACAATGGGCATATTGTTAATCTGTCCGTAAGAAAGCCTTATCTGGTTGTAGACATGGTATTAAATTTCGGAGTGGCCCCATGCAGCCATGCTGGGGGCGGGGAGCATGGGGCAGCGGGGGCAGAGAGACAGACTCAGAGAGAGAGAGAGGAAAAGAGAGAGAGAGAGATGTGGATAATAAGCTGTGTAATCTCTTCACCTACTCTAAACAGCTTAACCTTGTCAGTGGCTGCTGGTCCACTGGCACCCTGGTAGGGGATAACTGAGGGCTAATAATTATTGGATGCAATCCAGGCTGAAGAAATACAAAAAAATGGAAGTGTGTAGTTTTAGGAAACATTTTATGCAGTACATGTATTTGAAATTTGGATGTATTTATGACAATGAAACATCTATTTAGCACCCATAATCTAGGGCCACCATTAAATAAAGTCTAGGGCAAGCAACCATCTTTGGAAGTGAGAAAAGTTATTATAAAATTTTGTCAGAGAACATTACCAAAACAGTATTATGAAGACTAATGATTATAGAAAATAGATTCGGGATAGAGTTGAGGAGAATTTCAAAGCAGGATTGGTTTTTAAAATTTTTTTTAAATCTTCACTGATATTATAGAGCATAATGTTCAAGTCATCATCTGTAATTCAAAGAGTATTCTAAAACTACAAACCTATTAAGACATGGTTGTCCACTTAAAGTAACATGAAGAAGAAGAAACATTATCAGGCATCTATTTTGATGCTGGAGGAGATGCAGAGATCCACAGCGTAAGGACATGTTGGTAGGACAACTAAAAGTTGGCTTCACCAAAACAAGACATCTTGTTCAAAGCTTGCCACAAAGCATGTAGAGGAGAAACAAGTTGAAGAAGCAGCTCTTCAATGAGAACAAAATTAAATTTCTTAACAATCAAAATGTTGGGAAACCATTACTACACATCACCATAAACTCACATTCCCATTGGGAAAAAGGGTGGCAGCATCAAACTGTGGATGTCCTTTCTTGAGGAAGCTGTATGAAGCGAGATACAGGAAAATCCTGACAGACAATCTGTGCAGAAGACTTGAGTGAGTCAGTGGTCCACCTTCCTGCAGGACAATGATCCTAAACATGCAGCCTATCATAATCTAACTTAATATTAGCAAACTTGAAACATGCAGTTCACATATGACTCCCCTATCTAAACTGGCTGAGATTAAGATACTTTGCAAAAGAAATAATGTGCAAAGATTTAGATGTTTATGCATAGCTGGTAGAAACACACCAAAAATCACTTGCACATATAAGTGTAAAGAGGAGTAGTTCCACAAAATGCATGTAAAGTCATTACTTTTTTCCCTGTTAAGTGTACCACTTAGTTTTAATTATTTCTACACACAACCCCAATAATAAAAAAACTGCAAATTTCTTTTGAAATTTTTGTAATGTGACAAAATGTGAAAAGGTTTAAGGCTTACGAACAGTTTTGCATGGTACTGTAATCGATGTTATTTAACATCTTCCTTAAGTCCAATCTGAATTCTACAACAGATGGCTCATCTGAGGGAGGTGGAAGAGGATTACAGGAGCTACAAATGACTTTTTTTTTTTTTTTTAGTTTAGACAATTCCCTTACTTGCCTATGAACCACTCTCTTAACCTATCATTAATCTCACAATTTCTTTGTGCATCTGCAGTCAATCCTAACTGTCCGGAGCTAATGTGGAAACTGATATCGAGCTCACTTGAAAGAGTTACAATATATTCAAGCAGTAAAATTTGAGTTCAAGTAAAAAGACAAAAGATCCCACATGTGGTGAGGGATCATGGGGGATTAGCCTACTCAGGGCCATGCACCCAACCTTCGGATCCCCGAGTTCAAAGTGGACCCCCCTGTGAATACAGAAAATAAGAAGGTGGATTGGAAGATAAGGAGAGTGCTCAGCAGACTTATGATATACATGGTGTCGTCCTTTGATTTGTACGCAGAATGAAACTTTCTGCTGAGGTCGCATCTGCGATGGCAAAAGATATCATGTTACATCAAAAGGTTTTAAAGAGGTGTACTTTTTAAAGACACACAAAACATCTAGAGCTGAAATGCCCTTTTGAATATCATCAGTTTTACATTATATTACAGATTTTGCAAGGAGGCAGCCTAATAAATAACTTTAGAAATTAGATCTAATATTGAGAAAGGATCCCAAGTACGGTAGAGTGGCACTTTATGGCATCAGTAACGATGCCAATCAGATGTAAGTGGAGAAATTAGGCACACTTTGATGGCACCTTAAATTACCATTTTATCTTTCAAGTTTCACAGAATTAAAATGAAAACCTATTTTAAAAATGGGACACAAAAATGTGTCCACAAACTTACAACTGTCAACAAATAGTTAAAAGGGACTTGAATGTTTCTCCACCTGACTAACATGTATTATTGCACCTACTATGTTATTTTTATCTTTATTCAGGTGCAAGAGGGAGGCACAAACAGAAGGAGAAAGATGAGGCGGTTTATCTGTACTGTGAAAGCACTGCCTCAGGTGTGAACCAGCACTTAGTGCTTGCTGTGGGTATTTTTCTGTCAGTGTCTCCCTCCACACTTGGTGAGTTGTGGTCTGGTTTGCTGACAGGAGGCTGGTGTTCAGCCCAGATTGTGGGGACACACACCAGTGACACCACTGCTGCTCTTCAGCAGCACCTACTGGTGTCTGCATGAACTTACAAACAACAGACAAACTAAGAAGATCTCTCACTCTCTCTACATTTAATGGCAGGAAAAGAAATAATAAATAAATAATTAAACTGACCTGGATATTTTTATTCCTATAGGGACATGTGCTGTATATAGATTTCAACTAATTTTCATTATTTGTTCCTAACAATAAGAAGATGATAGAAGATTTAAAATGCAAATAAAAACCAAATTAGTAACATATAGCTCATTGAAACCCATGAAAACAACAATAACTTAGAATACTGTCAATAAGATAAACTTGATAATCATTTGTACTTATGCAGCTGGTGCTTCTTAAGAAACTGCTGCAGTTTTAACCTAAACTTTACCCAGTCAGAGTCCAGTCTTAGTTTTGCAGAGAGAGAGGAATATGTTAACTCCTTATAAAGATTAGGCGATTTATCCGAAAGAAGTTTTTATGTAATGGCACTTTAAAATTCCCACTGAATGGTCGGAGAGTTAGAGAAGCTGGAGTTTTAAGAGTAAACTCAAGGTCACTGACTAAATTACAAGCCTTACTAACGTTAAAAAAAATAAGGCTGAAGTTTGAAAATTTTTTTATTTTTTTATTAATCATGATCAGGTTTAAGAATTTTTAAACCATTTTATCAACGTAAAATGGCAAACAGCCTAATTAAAGTTTAAAATATTTCCTTACGACTGTGTCACAATCTTAATTTGCTTGTCAAACTCTAAATGGGTTTCCAGTATGACAACATATTTTACTTCTGAGACAATTTATATTTTGCCTCATAAGCTTCAGATTTAGACATTACCAATGGACACTTGAAGAAAAGCATATCAACGCAGGATTATTAATATTTAAGCAAGACATGACTTTTTAAACCTTTTTCCTAGATATCTATACTATCTAAATATAAAAACATTTAATTACCATATATTAGGAATTTGTTCACCCCTACAGGAAATTATTTTCACACAAACTAAAAATAAGTGGACCAAGAACTAAGCCTTGGAGTATGTTTGTATTAATTTATTGAAAGAATGAGTTCTAACCATCTACAACAACACATTGTTCACAGCTATGATTTAACCACTGTAAGCTTAAAAAAATGTTTGATCAATTTTGAAGCATTGAAATTGAAAATATCAAATCAGATCCATTTTTCTACAGTTTGGGATAAACCATAGAATTAAAGGGGGTATACTTTTTATTTTTATTTTACACAAATAGAGTATTTAGATAGTCCAGAAGACATGGAGGGAGATGCAGCATTCAGAGAGGAGAAAAAGGAAAGAGAAAGGAGAAAATTAGGAAATAAGGGAGGGAACAAGGGAGGTTGAAAGAATGACAGCATGCAGACAAATGGCAAAAGCTACTAATATCTTATGTGTAACCTTGTCTTTATTTATTAGGGACCTTTACGGTCAACGTCTTAGAGACTGTCCATGCACATTACATGCATATTTTGGCTGCAGGTTGAGGAGCTGGTTATTGATGTGATGTGAACAAAAGCATAGACTTCTTGCTTTGAGCACCACAGTCATTCCTCAGTGCAGAAAAAGATAAATGTGCTTTGCTTGCAGAGCTGCACATAAAATTGAGGAGCTGAAGTACAGCCATTGTGTCTCTACTCTTACAGGCGCAATGCAGTTTTTTGTGAAAGAATGAGCCATTTCTTTCTTGATCACCTCCTGTGACTGATGCATCCAACACTAAAAGATCACAACCGTTCCCTTGTTAATCAAATGCTTAAAAACTAAAACTTTCACTGCTTTTGGTCCACAAATATATCAACTAACAGCTTGTGTTTTCAGGCAATTTCAGAATTTCATAAAAATAAGTTTATCGAGATGAACTTTGATACATAGGAAACATTGTATAATTCCATCATTTCTGATCATTTTAAATCATATTTGGTCCAAACTCCCACCCTCAAAACATTTCTGAATAAATATAATGTAAAAAACCCCCAAAAACATTAAGAGTAAACCATAGGGTTAGGCTTTAATACTTTTAATTTGACTTAATTTTTGTTTGCATTGTGCTAGATGAGGGTAGTTATCACTTAGCTTCGCTTAAGAAGAAACAAACATATTAGAGGAAATAGCACAAGAACAAAGCTGGTTTCTCTCTGCATAACATTTATGAGAAGAATGATGTTAACTTCTACTCATGAGCTTTTAGAGAACAGAAAAAAGTGACAAGTGGGGAAAAAGTAATCACAATTTACTTTTAATGATGTGATTTATCTGGCTATCAACCCACAATTTCACAATAAAAAAATCTTTGAGGAATAAACATGTTAACAAGCTCTGGGGATTCCTTGAAAGACCAGTCTCTCTTTTCCAGATGTCCTTTTTTGCTTCCATAGTCATTTAGGTTAATGACTTGACTCATTTAAGCAGCACTGATCAATATGCTCCGGAGGTAAAGTTGCTGAAGAAGTTACTATCTGCACAGAAAGTGAAGACAGGGAGAACCGACACAGCTGGTCCAAATGCATCATACATAACATGAATCTCCTTAGTGATGAAGAGGAAATGAGAATATTGTAATGAGTGTTAAGTGACGATGTCAACACGAACTGGAAGTAAAATGGAGAGAAGAGACCCTGAAAAATAGTGAAGCAGACCAAAACAAACACAACAGCTTCAGACTGGCGGGAAGGTGAGAGAGGAAAACAAATGATCTGTTTGTAAAGGGAAAAACTGACTGATCATAATTTAAAAATGTTGTGTGTGAGTTGTGGTGAACGATGTGGTTTTTGTGGTCCATTACAGTAAAACCAGATACTGAAAAAGACAGATCATGGTGGACCACCATGGTTGCTGTGGGCTTTTACAGCTTCCTGGCTTTTCTCAGCAGAGCCATGTGTGTTTGTGTCACCATGCTTTTAAATATTCCAGCAACTGTACTGAAACATATGAAAGTTGTGTTTCTGTGAAGCTCCATTGCATATATACTCCCCTCAAACCTTCAGATTATGTCACAACTCAAAATTTGATATTTGGGGGAATTTATGTGATGGACCAACAAAAATTATAAAATGTTAAGTGGGTGGAATGAGACAATTCTGAAAAAAAAAAAAAATATGAGAAGAGTCCGTTTCATTTGTATTCAACCCCACTGAGGAAATTTGTAAAACCACCTTATACTGAAAGTACAGCTGTCAGTCTATTCCTGCAGATTTACGAATATTGAGAATTTTTGTCCATTGCAAACAGCTCAAGCTCAGTCATACTGGATGGACAGTGATAAAACTAAAAGTTTAGGGCTGAACATTTGGCCATTTCAAAAAGAGAATATACTCTAATCTTGAAAACCACTGTATTGAAGTTCTGGCTGTGTGTTTAGGGTTTCTGCTGTCCTGCTGGTTGGTGAACATCCAACAGTCTCAAATGCCTTACAGCCTGTAGCAGAGACTTTATCCAGGATTACCCTGTATTTCAGCTCAGATTAGCTCTCATCAGTTCATCAGCTTCTCAGTCCCTGCTGAAGAAAAACATCACCACAGCATGGTGCTGCCACCACTATGTTTCACAGGTAGAATGGAGTGATCACGGAGATGAGGCATGTTAGTTATCCTTCACACATGAAAGCCAGAAAGTAAAATTTTCATCTTGTCTTCTATATATATATATTTTTTAATATTCCCTATACATTACATGTGGACACTTATTTGGACATTATGTCTGTCTCATAAATAGCTTTTCCTTGCTGCTCTTTGTTTATGAGTTTCAAATTTGTGAAACACACAACAAATAGTTGTTATATCAACAAATTCTTCAGCCTGAGCTCTGGAACCTGCAGCTCCTCCAAAGTTACCATGGTCCCACTGACTTCCTAAAATACTACCCTCATTTACCCTAAAATACTTTAAGCATTCTCTGACTAATGCTTAAAGTATTTTAGGTAGATATAAAGAGGATATGTTTAGGTTTTAATTGTAAGAAGAAAAAAAATTAGGTAAATTTATTTCAACTTTATCATTAGCACTACTTAATATTTGTATGTCATATAATCCCAATAAAATAAGTTGATTTGATTATTAAAGGAGAGAAAAACATGGAAAGGTTCAAGGGATATGGATACTTATGTGATTGACTGCATTTAATGCTTCAGTCCCATTTGTGTTTTGTTGCATGTTTGTGTGTGTGTTTTCCGAGTGCACAGTTGGACTCTCGTAGTCTACGCTCCAAGATTAGGTCCATATGAGTGATCTGCAAGCAGTAATGATGGGATCCTTCATGGGGGTCTCGCAGCCCCCTTCCTGGTTCCCACTTCTCAACACCAGCGATAACACAAGAGGAGAAATCTCTCACACACCTCCTGAGCTCGCACAAACACTTTCACACAAAAGGGAAGCAGAGGTGCTGGGGAACCCCCTTCAGATGAAAACAGAGCCCTCTTGCTTATCTTATACACACTCTTGACATTTTTCACTGAGATCTAAAGGAGAATTTTAGAGGAATGTTACCCAAAGCCAAAACAAACTTTCATGACACAGTACAGATCTTATTTTTGGATAAATAAACTCACATGATGTGTCAATTTTCTTCCATTTATTTATTCGTTCTTTTCAAAAATGTATTTTTTGAAAGTAAGTTTGGGTGCCACTCAATTTCTGATGTAAAAAACCAAAACTAGTAAAAAGTTTTAAAATTCAATAATGCCTGGATTTATTCATTCCCCTCTGAGAAACTACCACACCCTCGCCAGTGTATTTTCATGTTTTGCAGCTCAAACCAATACTTTCTCCCTAATGCAAGAAGGAAAAAAAAAAGAAGCTTGCTTCATATTCTACAATCGTGTAGATTATGATATTGATCGTCTTGCTCTGTAAAAGCATTATAAATATAAAGAGCATTTCTCCATTAATGGTGAGTAGGAAGCTGGCTAATGCTAATGAGCCTCAGAGTGGCCATTCCAGTCCATTAAGGGCTCTTAGCGCTGGGAAATTATTGTGTTTTTGCAGGGAGGAAAAACTAACACAGCCTAGCGGACTCACAGCTCACACACAGAGAGGTTAATGATGAACGGTACTAATGGATTATCGGTGCATTTAAGCAGAGGAGGGGAAAAAGCTGCAAAATAGGAAAATGTATTTGTTGCTGTAAACTTAAAAGACTCAATTCATTTGAGGATTTGATTTGATTTCCAATGCATGACATGAGAAGAAGGTTTTATGAGGAAAGGGAAAGTTATACTGCTGATGTTACAAACAGTTTGAAAAGTTCCCAAACTTAATGGGCGAGGTGCCCGTCCATCCATGCATTCATCTGTTCATGCATCCTTCACTTTTCCCGACAAATATAATCAGGGCTGAGACAAACCAGATACTCAGATACAAGGCAGTGGGTGTCTTGAACAAGCAGAAATCAAATCTAACAATAAAATTTTGTTGTTTTGGCACATTATTGCTTTGTCATCAGTCATTAATAACTTATGACAAGTCAATTTATTGCATGTAACTGTCGAGTGCAACATAAAATTGATCAGAATCCCTCAACCATAGCGTATTTTATTAGCTGAGAGGTACTGGTTGTTTTGTTCTTCGACATCACAAAAAGAAGAAGTAAACCAATTCTGAGGAGATTACGGGAAAAATGCCACTCGGCTATGGAGGAATCAGTTTAAACAAACATGCATTGTGAAACGAAGAGCCCTCTTGTGAAAAGGTCTGACAAGGGTCAGAACTTTAAACAAAGGAGCAGAGCGAACAGTGCGTTATGAATAGTGTGTTTAGAGGGGTCAGGACTCTTGTGCTTAATACTGAAGCTTGACAAAGGAATGCACATGGGGCTGTGTAAAAAAGAAAAAAAAAAGAAGAGAGGGTGGGTGGTGGAGCTGAGGTTACGGTGAACTACCTGTCCACTGAATCAACATTAAACTGATGGGGTGAGGAGAAGCACAATGAGAATGAAAGTACCGGGGGGAGAAAAGAGGGAGAAAGATCGTCCAGTTAAAGCTACAATGTGAGAAAGAGATGGAGCTTGTGTGTTTGTGTGTGTGGTGAGAGGGGAGGAAGGAGGTGGGGCAGTGAGTAACAATCTGGAGAATCAGTGTTCCCCTCCGACCTGTAACGTTACTCCAGCTGCATTGTTCAGTGACGGACGGAACAAGACACAGTCAAGAACAGCCAGCCAAGCCGAGGGATCAAATTATTCTGAGGGAGCAAAGATTTACCTTTTACAGCACCACCCCCCGCCCCTCCCAGCCTACCCTCATTTACCCACCTTCTAGTCCTTCTTTCCCCTCCCACTCCCACCCTTCCGCCTCTGAGAAGCAGTGTGATCCCCAAGCCATTCCTGCTTAATCTCACAATCCAACTCGCCCTCTTCAACCCCACCCACACAGACACACGTGCACCCCTGCCCACCCACACACACACAGAGGTGTGTGCGTGCGGGCGTGATGGACGCACCTTAGACTCAAAACACTCCAGCAAAGCATTGCGTACAAGCTGAAATGCACTCAAATGCGTTGCTCGAACTGAGTGCATGCACATGCAGGGCGAACACAAGAGGCAGGACGGAGATGAAAAAGCTGAGAAGAAGCAGGTCTGTTTGAGCAACATGGAAGTTTAATTCAGTCCAGTCCAGAGGGTCATTTTTCTGATGGAACTCCATCAGAACAATTGCATGAGTCAGATTTTCTATATAAACATGAAACAAAAAATAAAAATGCATCCTTCCGACTGGTGTGTTGCCAAGTTGCAGCAGATGATTGAACGGTCCACCATAGTGATGTTGGTTCAACACGGTTTGTTCAGAATTTGATCAAACTGAGGTAAAACCCTTTTACTGCTCTGCAAGTAAAGTTCAGACATTAAATTTAACTGCACATTACTTTATCTGTGCCAAATTTTTCATTCTGTCAATTATTTGTAATTATTTCTTGCACGGACCGGTACCGGTGGTTGAGGACCACTGTTTAACATGATAGACGTGATAGACTAAGTAAATAAATTTCTAGAGCCTTGCATGATAGTTGAAGTTACTAACATTGATTGTTAGTAACAGTCTGAGTAACCCACAGACACACACACACACACACACACACACACGCACACACACACACACACACACAAAATCAACATAAATAAATCAATACATCAAGTTATACAGTGGAACAAGTATTGAAAATACTGTGCACTAAAACAGATGATATCAATTTGCATTGATCGGATTGCTTTCTTTGTGGCTTTATATTCCATTTCCTCCTACTATTTTCAATATTTCTTATTCTCTCCCTTTTAAGATTTGTCTTTTAGTATTGAGCTCCTGTTTGTCACTTTTCTTGAAGACATTAAGTCATTGTGTAACATGGGGAAATTCCAATTCTATCCCATTGGCAAAGCAAATCTGGCCTGACACAACAAGACAACCAGAACCTCTATACTGATTTCCTAAGCCGTCAAGTTAGGAGACAATTAAAAACATAAGGTAAAACACCCTGAAGCACTGACATGCTGTACATTAAATAAGGTCCAGGAAATTATATCTTTTAAAATAGTATATCAAATTGTATGATACAAATTATACCCTTGCTGTGCTGCTAATAAGAACAAATACAAGATGAGACAAAAATGAAAGAACAAATTGTATGCATGAGACAAAGACAAAGACCTTTGTCTCCAGTCAGTTTTTTATCAAAGCCTAAAATATCACGTTTCCCATTTTCTCCCTGAAGGACACATGTTTTTTTCACGAACTGACATGATTTACTGACGTCTTTATTAAAGGTCTGTGACTGATCAGAATACAACAGGTATAGATTACCAAATCCTCCTCATACAACCTGTTTTAAAGGTTCTCTGTGGCTGATTTCAATGCCATTGCAGGACTCTTCTGTTTCTACAGTTTATTATGTTTATGGAGATGATTAACCACATACCTTAAACCTTGAACACAACCTTTAGCATGGATCTAGCTACATTTGTTTTAATAAAATGTAATATTCTTGATCTGCATGAGTCATGACTAACTATCAATGATTTACAGTCATTGATTTATCTGTAGGTTTGACTAAGGTGATTAAAGCACTGCATCAAAGATTCACACAATGAGTAACCCAACATCTGAATGAGTAATTTTCATCCAATTATATGGGCTGTCAGGAACCAGTTTCATGAACCGCGATTCAAACAGTTTATTCATCCTGTTTTGATTTTGGATTTGATAGTTTAGAAGAGTGTCTCTTTAACTTTCTTTGCTGGCAATAATTTCTGACAACAAATTATATGCTGTCATGTTCATAAAGAGGATTTTGTTTCACTCTGATCCCTTAAGGTGGTACGTTTTGTGACAACTTAGTTCTTTTTTTTTTTTTTTTTTTTTTTTATGGAAAGTATTCTGATGATTGCTATGTTTTCTGTACAACGGTTCCAAAGCTTCAAAGGTGTATGCTGTAATTCTAGTCTGCCTACTTCAATGAGACGGTTTGACATCCTCACTGTGTGGGTGCTTTGTTCCAATATCATACAAGTCTCAACACATTTTAGATAAAAACACAGCAAACTTTCCCTTCAGCTGTATCCAACTGGCTTGCTGGCCATCATTTCAATTGCCCAGTATATTAATCATGCTGCAGGAGGAATGGCATGTTGGCAGGGTGAAAAACAAGCCTATTGGCCTGATTTCACAAACATATCCAACTTCAAATTTGGACAATGTGTTTTGATTTTTTGACTTTTTTGAGCTTGAGAATAACTTTGAACCTGTTTTTAAAAATAACAAAACAAACAAAAACCACATACACAGTTGCAGTGTTTCTGATTAGATTTCAGACTTACCTCAACAATGGTGAATAATAAGATTAAAAATAACTGATTAACATATTAATTATTATCCAGAACAGATCAGAGTTTAAATGTAACAGGAAGGCTTCTCTAAAAACTGCTTGGTCGTTCTGTTATTGGTGGAGGACTACAGTGGTGATGTACAATCTTGATATTATTTCTCCATATGGTTTATCTAACTGTCTTAATCTGAAAATAAAGCTTATGTTTTGCATTCAATTCCAGCAGGAATTTTTCTTATTATTTTGCATTGTTTTATTCCTTTGTATAATTTTAATCATATCTTTTGTAGGTTTTTATATCAACACATAGAGATTCATTAACAGTAAAATCAACTGAGCCAAGACAGAAAAAAAAAACACTGGTTAATAAGTAAATAAAGTACAAAAGACAGCTAAACATTTTGTAAAGCAAATGAAAAGCCAAATAATTAAAGAAGCAATTGTTCAAAATAAATCTCCAGTGATTAGCAGGGGTGCACCAATTGCAGTTCCTGGCCGATCACAGATTCTTAGTTTAGTTTAGTTTAGTTTGCTGCAATGTAATTACCCTCTTTTACCTACTTAATAAATTGTGTGCTTTTAATTTTTTCTGTGATGTCATAAAATGAATGTCTTGGCAGTTTGTAACTGATATAATCAAAAATAACAGAGAAAGGGCAAATTTGAAAATCAATCTCTCTTTTAATGAAAGGCAAAGAAAATAGACAGACCGACTGTTTGCTCCACTAACCAGCAACTAGATTAAAGACCCAGTTCTTGAGCAGCAGACCAGAGAATAATAGGGAAGGTGGACAGGGCGGGATGGGAAGGGGACTGTCCCAAAGGTGAGCGACACAACTCAGCCCGTTGTATCCTGTGATTAGTCCTTTGTGTCCTGTTGTTCGTGGCTGTAATCAAATGACTAAGACAGGGCTAAGTTAAAAATGATGGCTAAGGAGAAGGTGGAAAGAAGCCAGTGGGTGGGCCAGACGAGGTCTTTGTACTGCCCTTTTTTCACCACCTCCCCTTACTAATTAGCTGACACTATGGGTGGAGGAAGTAGAGGAAGGCTAGCGAAATATAGAACAGAAAACTATAGGGGAGGAGGAGGAGAAATGGGAGAGCAGAGGACAGATAATGAAGGAGAAGGAGGAGAAAAGGATGATCATCCTGTAAGATTTCAGGCAACAGATGGTCACCAAACAGAGCAGACCAGTGGGAGTCGCAGAAGGGGGCAAACCTGCTAATGTTACAGCACATTTGACACACCGGGGGATGGAAACTGACTCAGTGTCAGTTATATTTCAACATAAATAATGATAGCAATGCAAACACAAAAACAGAACTATGATAAAAACAACAAAAAACTGTTGTGTTTTGTAGATTTCTTTTTATATTATCAGGGTAGGATTGTTTTTTTGCTGTGTTAGAGGTGCTGAGTTGGAAAGGAAGTGCTGGAAGTGCGAGTAAAATCAACATTTTAGAGATTTTAGAGAGCTGCTCATATTCAACACAAGAAGAGGATTCTGTTTTAAATCCTTGTTTCAAGGATAAATTTACAAAACAAATGCAGCAGTGCATAAAGTAATGTGCAATTCAGAAAATAGATCTATTTGTATTTAAAGTATTGAAATTTCCTTAACTATTATGTTTTTTGTACTGTTGCAAACACACACTTTTAATAGGACAAAGTTTGTTAGTGAACATTTGTAAGCATCAGTGGATGCCATCAAGGCCACCAGACACCAGATAACTAAGCCATAAAATATTGAGAACTTTAAATCAGGGTTAAGTTATACGTCATTAACCAATTTAACTATCTGAAAATGGAAGACGCATGGAAAAACTGCAGACTCACCAAATCAAAGTCATCCACTGACATTGACAGGTTGGTCAATGAGGTCATCAGTGAGAGAAGTAGTCAATGGGTCCCATGGCAACTCTGAAAAAATGGCAGAGATTTTCAGCTCAAACCAAACATTTTCCTTTCAGCTGAAAGTAACGTGTATTTTCAGCTGGTCAATAACAGTCTTGATTAATTAGAGATATCGGTGAGACTGTAATGTGATAAAATGTGTAAAACGTTAAAGGGCACTAAGCGCAAAACACTGTACATTCTTCAAAGCAACACCTTTTGCTATAACAAAGTAGAAGACATGGCGACCCTGAAGTGTCATGCCAGGCACCTTTGGGCTGCACAGGGCAGGCACGGATAGGCTCAGCAGCTGTCAAATCTGCCTCCAAACCCCAGCCCAACAGACAAAGTTGCCAACCACAGCCTCTAGCAGCTCCCAGCATCCTGTAAACACTGTCCATCTTGGCTACCTTTTATTTGAAAGGTGTCACAAACAATAGCATGCCAACGTTATAAACATGTGAGCTCATGACAGGTTTGGGTTGCACAACTGCTGAATTTGTCCTGCAGGTCTGAGTAGAGTAACACCAAAATGCACTTTGACACAAAATAAACCATTACTAGTCACCAAGGGAGCTGCACTGGGGGGTCATGGGCTTTGCCCGATTAGCAGATGGGTAGAGCAGAACAGGGTCAGAAAGACCGGAGGGTTGAGGGCTGGTGGAGGCGTAGTGGGGGGTTGGAGGGATTGGCTGCATTCTTCACTTTCTTTGCTTTTCATCAGATCAGATTATTTAGAAAAAATAAACTTCACAGTGAAGTGGCTCCAGAACATGAGAGATTGTTGTTTGGCCAAAGGAAATGAGATAACTATTTTTGATTTGTCAGTTATCTTAACATGACAAGGGGCTGCATAACAAGGAATCATCTTCCCAATAAGCTCACTGTATTAAAAGAAAAATGCAAAAACGGTGTGTTGGAGACCAAGGAGTTCAGAAGTTTACAAAGCCAAACTATTTTAAAGTCCTTCAAATAGAAACAAATCAAATTCTGAGCTACCCAAGCAAACCTGAAACCAACATACTGAAGTGTAAGCTCTCTGAAATGAGATCTTAATCATTTGTCAGGTTGTTTTCGTTTGTTTTGTTGTAAGGAAAGACTGGCTAATTAAATGAAATAATCAAACAAAGATTGTAAAAAGAATACAACCAGAAAAGCAACCTGAAAATGAAGCAAGTAAACTGTAAATCGCAGTGATTCCATTTGAAAGGAGTCTGTAGAATAGAAGACACCAGTACTGGTGTTTGTAACAGTGACAGCAGCCAGTTTATTGACTGGGTTTGATATATGATCTGAATGCTCTGCAGGGCCATGTTTTGACCTTTGACTTGGCAGCCCTCAGGCATCGTCCTTGTGCCCATCGGCAGATGTGACTAACTGGGGCAGATTTCTCCTGCCATGTGACAGCTTGTTTTAGACCCCCCATCCGCCATTCTCCCTTCCCGCTCTTCATTCTGCCGACTACACAAACCTTTGCCTCCAGCATCTCATACCCATCACTGGTCCGGCTCTTCAGTCTGTCCCTTCTGGTCTCCTGGGAGAATCATTAAAAGATCCCTACTCCTCCCCTGAAATTTGACTGGCACCATCAGCCACCTATCTTCTCCACTCCTCCACATGCAGAATGTTCTTAGCGGCTTTTATAGCAAATCTGTAGCAACAGCTGGAGAGAGGGTGGAGAACGAAGGATAGGTTAAAGTGTCTGGGTATAAACACAATAGTAATCTATCTTGTCTGACCTTCCTGACAAAGTACAAAGGGTGGAAACGGGAGTAACAAGGTTTTGGTGCCACTGGCCACACATCATGTTACTGTCCAGCAGCCCAGCTGGTGTTTTTTTTTTTTTTTTTTTCATCTATTGCTTTTTTACAAAAATGTCTATGAGACCTCCCATTCATCACAAATCTGCTGTATTTTATTGAAATGCCACAGCAGCTGTTAAGAAAGATCCCCGTGTTGCAAAGTGAAATCAAACAGGATTTATTTGTCTTTGACTTCAAGTCTTCAAAAAAAGAAGGAAGCTCATTTCATCCATATAGTGTATTTACATGACAAAATCTGAAAAGCCTAATGATGTTTTTCTCATTCTAGATAAGAACGGTTTCTTATGCCAACATAACTCTGTCTCTACTTGTTATAGGATATTGTATTCCTCACCAAGTGCAGATCTGCTGCAGCTAAGTGGAAGGAAAACAGTCAGTGCTTGCCAGAGAGAGGTGTCACTTGTTCTCAGTATTAGCAGCGGTGTAGATAAGAAAACAGATGGGGCAGTGGAGGTCAAAGGGCCCTGCTACGGCTGACGGGTTTGTTTATTTGGCCTGTCTCTGATATCCTGCTTTCCCCCCTCCACGCCCTGCGCCGACTCTGCCTACAGCCTGACCTGGAAGTGACCACGCTGAGATGGATCAAGGCCACTTTTCACCAGGAGAGTCAACACTAACCGCGGCGCTCGCCACTCAGGCCAACTCAAAACACATGGAGCAAGTGTAGGCTTCTGACCTCTCTCTGACAAGAATAACAATTAACTAATTTGTACCTGGATAGTTGAGCGGAGCGCAGATACTGTAGGGGGAATTTCAATTAACACAAATGTGTCTGATGAAATGAAAGCGATAGGGATGATTCAAAATTACTTTTAAATGTGTTTTTTTTTTAGCTTAGTTACCTGAATACTTCTGCTGTATAATTCTTTCTAGTCAGGGGAATAACAAGCTCTAACTGCAACATCCCCTCTTTCCACCAGCCTGTGTGAGGTCTGAGGTCCCAGAGCCTGAGACAGGTCAGGATTGATAACCTCGCCTGGACTTTGACAGATAAGACTTTTCACTGAGATCCCACTAATACTGAGGTAAAGAGGCTCTAAGGAAGATAAACTGGATCCAACAGATGCCAGAGGATTTGCCCAGTCTGCTTATTCCCTTCAAAGATTGATAGCAAAAGGCAGATGATTGAAGAGCAGAGTACTAGTGTAGTGTGAAAATAAGATGCAAGAAGCAAACAATGTCATATTCTTCATATTACAACTTGTCAGGAAGGTGTTCTGGTCAGGTGATTTGCAAAGCTTAATTTTCTGCCTTACATGCAAAGAAATATGTACAGTCAAAAAATAACACATGAACATTTTATCCCCCACAGTAAGAATCTCTGGTGGCAGCATCATTCTCTGGTCATGGATTTCAGGAGGTACAAAGAAGCTCATCAAAGTTGTATGGAGATAAATATAGAGAAGTCCTGTAAGAAAACCTTAAGTGGACTTTAGGTTAGAGCAGCCAGAACTGCAATTGTGTCACTTAGCTAAAATCATATTCAAGTGGTAGAATGGCCGAGTCAAAGTTTGTATATAAATCCAACTAAGAGTATGTGGTAAAACTTGAAAATACACAGGTTTACTTTCCATGAAGAAGACAGGCATCTTTATAATATTAGTAGAGCTAGTAGTTAATATTTGTTTAAGCCTCTTACAATTTTTCTTTAGATTTTGAAGCACTTCCATATTCTATGCCTGGTTGTTGTTCCTGATTGTAAAATCCCATTATGAAGTTTAAAACATGAGGAAAGTATTTCAGAGTTCAGGGTGTAGCAGTACACAAAATGACAGTTTGGTAACTTTGTGCCTCTGTTTGTAGTGGACCTTTTGTACTTTTCCAGTACAGTTTTATTGAGGTAATAAACATTTGCATTTTTTTCTTTATTCAATGCTACACAAAGTTGAAATGCAAAAAGAAGAGAATATAAAATAAACCAATAAGCTATCTGTATGAAAATAAATATCTGTAAGCAAATGTAATAAATCTACAGTCTTGGATAAATATTTAGAAAACTAGCTTTTGATGTATTTGTTAATATTAACATTGACATTAGTAACCTTTTATTTATTTTATATAAATAAAAGGTATTTTATTTATATAAAATACCTTTTATATAAAGGTATTTATATAAAAGGTGTCTATATAAATACCTTTTATATAGACAGGGCTTATATAAAAGGTATTTAAGTTCCTGGATGAACTGCAGTTAAGAGCGAATTTTGTGATGTAGCGCTAGTATTTTTACTTTTAAAACTTTTTTTTCTGAAAATGTACAGTTGAAAGTGTGTTGCTACAGAGACTTTTGTGGTGACTGCTATGGGTTTGTTTTCATGTGAACTCTGAGTGAAGCTCTGTTTGAATGCTTTTAGCAGCCAAGTTGGATTTCAGCTTGTTCATTTTGTCCCAGTTTTGTTACAAGTGTCCTTTCAAGTGATATATTACAAAGATTCAACTATATACCTTATCAATATTTCACTTTATAAAGCTTTTATTTGATCCACTTTTCTTTTTATATTCTCATTGCAGTTGACTGAAAAACTCCATACCGAACACATTTTAATGATAGGGGAGAGTCTTCAACACTTAGCTTCACTTTGTTCTTTGTCCTATTCTTCCATCATGGTGTCACTTCACTTGTCTTCTTTTTAAGAGCTGTGCGACAGAATTACGAGTTCTGCACTTCTGCTCCATAGATATACATCTGCATCTGTACAAGTATAAAACAACAGTGAAATATTTCAGGATGCACGCACGCCAAGTATTATAAAACTAAAAGATAGGGCTTGAAATCTTATTTGGTTCATTTTTGTGTGAGGCTAACAATACAAAAGACAACAACAAAAAAAGTGACATGTCGCTACATTACTCAGTGAGAGGGAACATTATAATGACAATCAAAAAGGCCAACAGAGTATGTCGACATCTCCACGCATTTACTGGTGACTACAAAAGACGAAATTTATTCTCCGCCAATGAAAAGCAGATCATATGTATCTGTCTTGCACACATTTGGAATCCTTTCAGTACTGTGCACTTGGACGAATTTTGTCTTGTATTCCAAAGACATGACTGTGAATCTGTGTGTGGTACCACAAAATGAGTGGAAAGTTCAGACGGTTTTATGGCATGGGTGCAACACGTGGGCTTAACTTACACTTCTGCAAATGTCCAATAGTGGATGGAACGTAATCCCTCCATTTCTAAACAGACGACGAGGAATCAAAAACAAAGTGGTGCTTAAAAACAACCAAAACATCTGCAGGGCAGCCACAGAGACAGAGGGGATATCAAGCACACAGATTCCAGCCAAACAGATGGTTTTTCTCCACCATCACATCTAGCTCAGATACACACACATGCACACACACACACCAGGGCAGGAGCCAGAAACGGAGCCTTGAAGGGTCACGCTGGAGACAAAGCCGAAGAAGAGGGGTTGTCTTAGTGTCTGATACCATAAAACATACCAGTTTGTTAGTTTACCATAATATTAACACATCATGCAACAAATATTAGGACTTGCATGCGCTAAGTAGCTACAATAGATTTTGCCTAATGCCCAAAAACAGGATAAACAGGGTGTTAAAAGTTTCAAACCAGTCACAAACAAACAGGGAGAGCACGCATGCAGCAGGATGCATGAACAAGATGCGGGAGAGTGAAAGATCAAGGTGACTCTGTGCTTGTGAATATCCTAACTGAAGTTTTGTTTCTTTTACCCTCCCTGAGAGGAGCGTTCTTTGAAGCAGACCTGTTGAGGCAGAGAGGACTGACTCCTGTTTAGACTGGGCCGGCGCCAGCAGTCCCCAAACTTTGCCTTGGCAGTGACAGGTGAGAGCCTTCAGCTGACGATCATCACGCCTACCGCTGACAACAGCATGACACACTGCAGCTAATCCTTCATTCTCTCATGCAAAAATACATCCACCTCCAGCGTGGTTATGATGAAGTAGCAAGAAATTGTTTTTAAAAGTAGCTTTTTCATCTGCACTTTTATTTAAATTACAAAGTGACTCAGTCAGGTCTAAGTCTAGAATATGGAATCACTGGCGGTCTGGCCTTTCTGTAAATCAGTGACTTGTACATGTGATTATTGTCTTTTTATGTGATTGATTTTTGAAATTGTTTAATTATTAGTATTTTTCTATGGACCTATTTAATAAAGCTGATGATGATTACAATCAATAAAGTTACTCATATTGATTATGTTGCAACAACATACAGTTCAGTAGGAAAAATGTGACGATAATTAATTGTTTCAAACCATACTAACATTACCCCTACATACAAACAACCAAATAAGGAGGCCTTCCTATATAAAATTACACACAGGTGGACTCCAGTACCTCTAAAGGAAATTCATAGAGCATGTTAGAGTAAAGAGCACTAAACATAAATATAGACTACACATATTTTTATCTGCAAAAATTTGAAGATAATGTATCCTTTCTCTTCCACTTCACAGTTATGAACTATTTTGCATCTATAAACATAAAATTCAAATAAAATGTACAGACTTTGGTGATTTTAATGAGGCAAATTGTGAAACATGGCAAGTAGCATTAATAATTTTGCCAGGCTCATTAAGTCAGCACCAATTGCAAAGTAATACATTATTAGTAGACTTTACCAACCATGCCTTATAAATATTACAACCAATAATCAATTAATCAAAGCTGTCCTCACATTCACCTCTTTGTGTGGTATGTCTCTGTCACAAAGAAATCTCTGACTGAGTGGGTTTTTAAGGCTGCTCAAAAGACAATGTCAATTGTTTCACATAGACTATGCAAACAGTGCCATTCTTTTCTCTCTTTACCTGTTCTGGCCAAGGGAAAACATAATATCCTAAACTATAGATGTTAATGTTAGAGAAAATAAATACACTTTCAAATGTATTACTTTTAGCAGAAGTAATACAGTTGTGATAATGCTACCAGAATCCAACAAGTGCTTATTATAATGTAGAAATAAGCAGACTGAGGTATGGAAATTCTTAGAAGCTGCAGAGAAAGCCTATCAAAAATGAGACAAAAACACAGCTCTGTAATACTAAAACACTGAAAGTCTTTGGATAGTCACAGGTCACCCTGAAAGACTAATTTACAGGCTAATCCAGCCTCATTTATGCACAAATCTCTTCAACTCCCTGGTGCGAGCCTGCTCACACACACACACGCAAACGCACACACACACTAACGCACACACACATACCTAAAAGTCCACATATACTATAATGCATCTGTGCGTAGCAGATGTACAAACACACACACACAGGCACACAAAGGCTAACATGTCCACTGTGACCCACCTACCTCTCTCCCTCCATTCCCCATTTACAGCCTCTAAAAGCCTTTTCCATTTAACAGTGGGCCTGAGGCTGTGAGTGACAGGGAACAGAATGGACCTTATGTTGTCACTTTTGCAGCACTGTAGCCTGGAGGGAGGCCTGGCACTGCAGCCTGCTCTGGTGGTAAGGTGGGTGGTGGTGGATGCAGAGACGGAGGGGAGGCTGGAAGGACAGACATCGTAGCTGGAACCGTGAAACTTGGCACAAATGGCACTTTAGGTTCACCAAAAATTTACTTGGAAAGTGTTGCTTGAAATGTGGTGCAGAATTTCTTTTTTCCCCTGTTTGTATTCAGACTAAATAGAGATAAATAGATAAATAGATATATTTCACATGATCTAGAGTTATTAATGTTTGGTCTGAAATTGGATAGAATAGGATAGAACCACTGTAAAAAGTTCATCTTTCATATCCTTCTTTTCAGTAATACAGTTTTAAAACTATATTACTGAAATAATTTCGGATACCACCAGAACCAGGCATGGACCAGAGCGAGATTGTAATAAATTGAAACTTTCATTCAAATATCACAGTTTTAACAAAGCTTTACTTACTTCTACAAAAACATAAAGCAAAAGAGAATCACAATAAAATCTATTGTATTTGAAGAGAAGCTAAATGTATTTTTGAGCTCAAAGACACTAAGTGTGGTACACACACACACACACACACACACACACACACACACACACACACACAAGAGAACGATGGTGCAAAACAAGAAGAAATAAAAATACATATTGGATAATTAGATAAAACTCGGTCTGGATTAAGTTTTTCTATTTAAAATAAAAAACCAAAACTGTTACCAACAGTCCCTGAAGTAACATGAAATGACAATAATTTATTTAACTGCTGAGAGATCTCATAGGTTTCCACATAAAGGCTAAGTCTATGTTTTTTCCAGTAGCTGATTTTTTTTCCTGAGGGAAAAGTTTAGTAGCCCTGTTTTCACCCAACTGACCAGCAATGCAAAGCAACAAGAGGGGGAGGGTCAGCGTTAAATTGCACTATAGTCTATAGAGCCAAACACACTGTCCAGGCACATATTAAAGGGGCTTCAAACTGTCTGAGGGAAAACTGTACTAGTTTTAAGACGTTTTTAACATGTGGGTGTATCTTTTAGATAACATTTTACAGAATTTTAAACAAAAAAAAGATATAACAATGCTTCAGTCTATCTTAACCTATATGAGAAATTATAATTCTGTTTGTTAGTGTTGCCTAAATTTTTCCCACTTCCACAGAAAAGGGCGAGAGTCAACTTTGCTATCAAACCATCAGTGTACAGGAAATGACTCCAGCAATGACATGCACTTTGACAGTAGCAGCTGAGGGTTGTTGTGTAATTTTATCCTATCACCTCTGAATGTTTACATGCCCATATCCCACAGTCTCAAGAAGAAATCCTACAGTTCTCAGCACTGATCTGATCGCTACACAATCCTGAAATTAAAAGTTTTGTTCTACTTATGACTCAAAAGCTGCTGAGATACAGGTACCGCAGGTGTGGTTATTAAACTCCTCTGAATGAAACAAGCTGATAAACTGAAATTGAGAAAACAGCAATTTGCTGCACACAAAAATAATAGCAAATTGTGTTTTTGCATCTGCATGTATTTACTGCAGTCAACCACATAAAATAAAACATTTTAGTTCATGAATATACTTTTTGTTTTTTGTGAAACAAGGGTGCGAACAGATAGTGGTTCCATTGTTATACCCACATTGCAAACTAAGAAAGTTTAACATGTGGGTAGCAATTTTATGTGTCATTCATTTAGGGTTTGGTCACACTTTGTCACTTGTTTGGATTTAACATTGACTCAACATTCAGGTACAGATACATGTGACTGTGATAGACGACTAAGTGTTGACAGTGAATGGCAGGTGGTCTACTAGCTCCACAGTTTGCTTAGAAAATGATTAAGTATTTTTGACAGATTCCTTTGGAAAAGCCTTGTTTTGGTGTAACTAGATCTCCAGCCTGATGGATACTGTAATGTTTTTACACGAATCGCCCCAAACTATGGGTGAATGATCTGTCACAGTTCAGAGAAAAGTAGGAATAGCAGTGAGGAAAAGGAAAGAAAAGGAAATGTTCGGGTTTGTGGAGGCAGAGCCTGCCAATCCTTTTTCCTTATCTCACTTCTTTTCTAATGACAAATGTCTCATCCAACTTCACTTTCTGTTTCTACCAGGTGCCCAACTTTTCTGTGCATCCTTTGTCCCTGTGTTGTGGCAGGCATCTAAAATGATTAAGCTCTGCCCCAGGGATCTGACACTACTGCGTGTTGCCTACTATTTGTTGATTACTATTGATTTTCTTTGATACTTAATTTAAAAATCAATGGTCAGAGCAGAAGAAAAATAGGCATAGTTTACACATACTCCAACATACTATTGTGCAACAGAGGAGGCCGTAGATTTGGCAGTAGCCATGATGCCGGTGGCCAATTACGAGGAAAGCTCTTAACAGGTGAAAGAGAGAGGTCCCAGATCGATTCAAAGCTCTCTCCTCCAATCACAGAAAGTGGCCATAAATTACAGCGCATCTGTTTTGTTCTGAAGACAGCCACGAGGCATGTTGGCAACTTTATATTGTTATTTTGCTGTACATATTTTTTAGGTATGCTCTACTCTTCAAATAGCCCCTAATTCTAAAAAGCCGTCACATTCTTCATCATTTCTCAACAGAAAAAAAGGACAAATGTCAAATAACAGCGTGGTTACAGTGTGACATATATAAAATAATTTAACCTGTCTAACCACCATATGAATTTGAAATGGGAGTGAGAAGTAATTTACAGTAAGCTGTGGTTGACAGCTATGGAGCTCATACACTCAAGTTATTTGTGAAAGATCTACTCATAAAATAAGGAGATGACAAATTCTTCAAAATTTTCTAGTGGCAACATTTAGAGGTTTTAACATAAACTGCAGTAAGTGTAAAACAAATAGTTGAAACGTCAACAGAAAAATAAAACAAAGTGGTTATTTACAGGTGGATTATTGTAATTCCTTTCATAATTGTGAGTTAAATGAAAATGTTAAACTAAATGAGTAATTGATATGAGTCTTCAAACCCAAACTTCTGAGTTAAACTGATTGCAACTATTTTCTCTTATTCCACAGATCAAGGGTTTCTGGTCTTTACAAAGATCCATTTTTGCCCTCAGTCTAGTTACATAAAACAGGTTTAGAGGCACAAACATTACCTGGCCTTTTGAAAAGAAAGACATCTTATAATTGTTGATTAATATCTACTGCTTTGGTTTGTTATGGTGAAGATAAGGCTTAACCAAAAATGATCATAAAATACAGATCACAAAAGAAAGAATGAGATCCTGGATACAAGCAGCTGAAATAACCTTCCTGTGTGGAGCTGGACTCAGTCACAGAAATAGGTTGAAGAGGTCTTGACATAATTCCAATATATATGCTTGACATGTCACTTATGAGGTTTTCCTGCTGGAATGGGACCCCAAGTTGGACCCAGCGAATGCTCTACGTTTTCTGGCTTATTTAAAACAGCTTGAAATGATCACGATTGAGCAGAAGAGTGCTGCTAGGGAGAGGGACGTTTCAAATTTTGCTGTTGGGAAAATTCCTCTCACAGCGCAGGAATGATCTAATTGTCTAATTGATCTAATTATTGATACATATAAATACATGCTTAAAGACAACTAAGACAAAGATAACTATACAATCATAATACAATTAATAATAAAAACCAATCATTTCTTGTTAGTTATTAGTTTGTGGTTACCAGAAGCAAAGGAAGGTTTTTCTACTATATCACCATGTGGTCAGTGTAGTCATCTCTGGCTGCAACAAAAGAATGAACAACAAGATGTTGGATTTGGTGGACCACATGTTACATGTAAGATCATGTGCTCTGAACCTACTGGTGTTTCAACACATGTGGTACAGAGGACAATGGATCTTGGGAAGAGTGAGATATTTGAACCCCTCTGTGGGACCTTGTCCTGGTTCATGAGGAAGGAAATGTTAATTAATGTGAGCGATGTGCCAGGTTGAACAAAGGCGAGATACTTGGCAGGTACTCAACACACTCAATAATACCACTCAACAAAAGACCATACACCCCTGAATCTGTTGCAATAATCACAAACCTGTCAAGATGTCCGACCAAGACCTCTGCACCTTTATTTAGGCAAATCTTAACTTGTGCTTACAGTTGCAATGTGCGTCAGAGATATATTATTCCTGTCAAAAACGGAATTATTTTTTATATTAACAATGGAGAAGAGAGCATTACGAATGTGGTTGAAATTCTAATGTTAAAGCAACAACCAGAAGTCCCCGAGGTGTGCTCTTCACTGAAGGTCAGAGGTGATGAAAATCTTCATTCTAATGTTTGGGCTAAGATTGACCAGCAGAAGAAACTTTGGGTTCAGAAAACGATCAACAGCACTACTGACAGCAAATCGTGTTGGATTTATTTATTTTTTATTTTATTTTTTTTACAAAAATAGGTTGCAACATAGTGATGTCCTTCCATGATTGGTTTATCAATTATTTCTGAATTACATCCCAGTCTTAACACATGTAAGCCTGTAGAGGTACATGTTCAGAGTCCATTTTTTCTTCTCCAATATGTAAGATGAAGGGACTGGTATGACAATATTACTCCTTTTATGACGTAAAAAAAATATGTTCCTACATGTTTTTATCTTAACTTGCCTCATAAAAGACAGTCTGTTTAAAATGCTGGACCAGAAATTCTACAAAACAAATTCACACTGTGCATCATTTGACCTAGGAATGAGATGGAAAAAACCACGAGGTTTTTTTTGTACTTCAGTAACAAATTTGTTACAATGTGGTTGATACAAAGTTTTAATCACTGATGGGTTTTTTTTATTCTCCCTGATTATACCATTAAATCTCCCTCATTTGTCTTCACTCACTAATCCTTTTCTCTCATTACTCTGTTTTAGTCACCTATTCTTCGCTCTTCATCATCGTGTCACCCCCTTTTCCCAAACTCAAGCATGCAGAACAGAGCACGCAGGTCTTCTCTAGCAGACCAGAACGCTCTGTTCTCAGAGTTCTCACCTTTCACCCGGGGTTAAAGTGAGTCAGCATCGCTTTGGCCCAAAGCCCCACAGAGACCAGAACACAACACCAATCTGAAGAACTGGATTGTATGAAGCATCGGAGGCATATTGAAAGATGTGAGACAACAAAGAGAAAAAGAAAGAGACCAGCATAATATTGGCAAACTCTTGTGGTCATTGGGGATTTTTTTTTTCCCAATTTAAAGAATTTAGATTTTAAAAAGAAAAGGCTGATGTTTTCATCTGAAATGTTTATGTGCGTGTTATATGACACATGGTTATTGTAGTCTCTGCACTATTTCTTTAGTAATAATTTTATTTTAAAATAAAAATGTATGTTTAGCAAATTGTACAACTAGTTGTTTTTTTTCCATCAGTTTGCCTTTATTTAGATTTTTTTTTACATTATAAAGCTGGGAAATGTAAGAAAATCTACCTCCCTTATTTCTAAATATAGAAGTCTAATAATAAAGTAATTTAAATGAGCCTGAGTAATTTAAATCTGTTTAAATATGTTTTTTTGTTTATAAGAGGTGAATCTGATTCAGGTTTTTAATCTGCATCTTTTTTCCCCAACATTGTAACCTCATGATCTAAAATCAGTTTCTGTCCCCCTCTCCAGCAGGACTGCCAGATGCTCAGTAATCTGTGTGAAAGGCGATCCACCACTTAATGGGATTGTTTCTGTTGCACCCAAACGAAGAGGCAGCCAGAAGACCAGAGCTGAGCAATCACCCTCCGTAACTGCTGTCCTGGGACCTCAGGTGGACACAGTGGACGAGGAGATGGCACACAAGCATCTGGGGTAAAAGAGGGGGTGAGTTTCACACCTCTGAGTCATAAAATGTCATCAGTCCCACCCCCAACACCCTTAAAACTGTTCTAAAGCAGATGGCTGACATACTGACAAGGAAGAGCTTTAACATGGTTGAAAAGTGTAAAAATCCTTCGACATATGGAGGCATGAACATCTCTCTTATAACAGACATGCTTTATGGAAAGAGAAACAGGTGTTTTCAGGCTCATTTAAAATAAAGCTTCACCAAACAATACAGGGACAATACCCTGACCTTTCATGCAGTGCACAATATTCCAATGGATAATATCAACAGGGATATTTCTCAAAAGAAAATTGATCAATCTAATGTTGAAAAACAGAATTATTTACACTTCCCCAGCCCCCAAAAATGACTTTCTGTACAAACGTTTTGTTAAGATTGTTCTCTGTAACTACAAGAGCTTCGGTTTTTCTCAGTTGTCTGGAGAGAAATAGTCTGTATGATACAGAAAGATTACTGTTCCAGTATTATCCATTTTTGGTTGCAGGTAATTCAGATAGGGGCATGTCTCTGTTTAAGATTTGATTTTATCATTAAATCATTGACTCATCGGTTGTGGTTTGCTTATGTTTGGAGGATATGGGCTGTTGTGCTACATTATCGGTCTGTTGCACTTGCCTTTGAAGAAGAGGAAAAAAACAAAGATCGGTATCTTTTCCATTGGTTCATGCTCAGATCTCAAATCACCCTTTACCAGGCAGGTGCACTTAGGCTGGGTTTAAAAAGCATGAGAAAAAAAATCTCTTTTTCCAGCATACAGACCTGTGCACTGTCAACCCTTGCAATAATTTGTGTTGTGCATCAATTGGCAACATACTCACTCACACCTAAAAGGAAATTTAACGTATTCAATTGAACTAGCATTTCGGGATTCAAACCGAGGACCTTTTGTGCTGCATGGCAACAGTGAAAAGAACAAGGCTTCTAAAAATACAGTCAATCAATCAATCAATCAATGTATTGGTTTAGATCAATACATATTAATATGTTGGAATTGTTTGAACTTGAGCTATTTTGCAATTAATATTGCTCAAAACCTTCCTTGTTTTTTGTACAAATAACCACACTTTCCAGATCTGTTTGGAAAAAGGTTTTGAAAACAGTTATTTTTGTTCCGTTTCAAAGAAAAACAACGTTTTAAAATATGTGATTTAAAAGAACCACATTTTTATCCCTGTTGGTAACATAAGATGAACTTTCCTTCCATCAATGAATGCAGGAGTAAAACTGTTCGTGTTATAACGCCCAGCGTGTCAAAATGATATGTTAAAGCATCTCCTGCCTATCATTCAGAACAATGAATACCAGGGATAGATTTCCTCCCTGTGTGAAATGACAGATTTCCCTTCTTTCTTGCCAAATGCTCAGTCGGCTAACAGGTCCTCTTCAAAAGACAGCGACTATGTATCACCTGTGCAGAATGTACAGACACGTTGGATCGAGTTTCACAGCAGACTCCTATTCATGCTTATGATTGCTTTGTTTGGTGGAGAGATTTCAGTGTCCATAGGGGAAGGGAAGCTGGAAGCTCTGCTTTATAAATGAGCCGTTGCTTTGTCAACACAGGAGCGGGGTTATCTCAAACAGCAGCTGAAAGATGGATAGAGTCAGATGATTATCAGTAAGGCCAACATATTTGGTCAGAGATCTTGTAGGTATGAAGGTATAAAAGAAATAAAATGTTACAACAAACTGGAGCTGCTAACACTTCGCATTAGAATAAATTCTTCAATGAGAATTGAAGGTACTTCATTTTCTTTTGCTTTAAAATATTATAGGAGTTTAATTTTAATGGAGGGACACACAAAAACAGAAAACTTGTAAGTGGATTTGGGTGAATTAATGACTAACTTAGCTTCCCCTTTTAAATAAACTCTAAGTACTTGAGGATTCTTGAGTGTTGATTGGACACTCCGGAGACTAGCTTAGCCTCTCAAAGCTCTGAATGCGGTTGTCGTACATTTTGAGACTTTGATAATCTGGGAGACCCATTCTCTATGTATGTTCATAGTTCTGGCTCAAATGAGAAAGATCCTTTATTGCAAGTGAGCCTGTTCATGACTCTTTTAATGTAGTGAAGTGTTCTTGTGCCCTCATCAGAAGAACAGCCTAAAAGATAATGTTTCCACTTCCATGTCTTAGTTATTATATTCAACGTGTCACTTCCTCAACAAACGGACGACTATCCATCAATATTACACAATTATATTGAGAACAGAACTAACAAGATTGACTTTCTTATCTGTACACAATAAAACAAGAACTTGTCATTCTGAGGCACTGCATGTTCATCGACACATATTTTCTTCTGAGAAATGAAATAACGGTTTTGAGAAAGAGATACCTTTTGCAGGTAATGCATGGTGTTTTCCTTTTTGTACATATTGTTTTGAGAATTGCACTTACTCTTACTCAAATACTGGGAGCGATTTGAGAAATTCAATAGAAAAACTGTAAGCAACAATGCATTCAAAACTGAAAGCTAAAAGAGAAAACAAACAAAAACAACAGACGCCGAATTATTTAAATGTGTGAAACCATAGAAAAACTTGTCAAAGACTAACCAAGAACACTTGAATGACTGAAGACATAGAGGTCACAAAGGAGGGCTCTTGGGCCGCAGATCAAGGGTCTCTTCCGTCTCCAGCTTTTTCAATTAAGCCTCAGCTCACTGGTAACAATTTATGAACATGACCTTCCAACTCTCCAGCTCCCACACTCAACCCTGGCAGTCAACCTCTCCCATGTCTTAGCTACATCAAATCAACTCTCAGATCCCCTTTGGCCATCTGACCCCTGGCAAACACACCATCTCGACAAGACAAACCGACTGTCACTCTTCCAAAAACATATTTGTATAACACGTATTTATAAATGGTATAAATGCACACACACTCATACTCACAAGAACAGGTCACTTATGCTCACTCTGACGGGTCACTGCCTATTCTTTAGCACAAGCTCAAAGGTGAGTAATAAAAAAATCCAATACAGTAAATGCATGGGATCACCATCATACCAATATATAATACAGAAAGGGGACATATGACAACCCATAAGTTGAGGGAAAGCAATTGAATTCTCCGTTTCTTCCTATCTCGCTATCTTTGGATGCATCAATCTGCAGCTGTTGATAATTGAATTAAGCAGAAGACGTGATTAACAAGTTCTTCAAAAAAGCTGAAATTGCCTGCAATCTGATGTCTGGAGCGCATGATTGGCTTCTTTGGAGGCGAAAACTATTTGTGACATCTCCACAGTTCAGCCAGCTGTCTTCATTTTAATTAAAAATCTTTCACGGATGTAAGAGTTATGGAAGGCACAGCGAGGGCTTCTGGCAGCCGCCTGAATGAAAAACCACATGAGGAATTGCGTGTGAGGATGGAGTAAGCAACGGCTACATCAAGCGGATGTGACGAGGATGACGAGGATTAGATTTCCCAAAAAGGGGGCAGCCAATGCACAGTAATGGTGGACAACTTTATTGAAACTATGAAACTTTATGTGATATAATGGGAGCAGCTGTCATTAACCTGAGCTCTTTGCATTATGCCAATAATTTTCACTGCAAAGATCTTTGACTTTGGATGGACTATTATAGATATGTGTTTCAAATATTGCCTTTTATTCAACCTGAAACATGATGTCAAGCATCAATTAAACGTATAACTGCAAACACAAACTGAAGTTTGGCAGCACCGGTAAAAGGCTGTGAATTTTTATTGTACTTTATGAAACATATGTTGCTAAAGACTTTGCACTTTTTATCAGCAAGAATTCCTTCTTCCTATATAAGACAAGTTTTATTGAAGACAAATCACTGAGTCACTGTGTAGACTGAAATTTTATTGAATTCATTAATTTTATGAGCTTTATTCCTGTGAGAGTGACATTTACCTGTAAATCCACTGAAGGTTTGATGTGTTTTACTTTCTTAGGTTTGATCGTTTGTGATACGGGTGTCAAACGTTAGTTCAGATTTTTAGATTTGACTCCGTTCCAACAAACCTGAATAAAACAAACAGATAACCTTGTCAGCCAGCAGCCAACTTCTGCAGTCTTAATTATCTAATTATTTAATTCAGGTATGTTGAACAATACACACCAGAAAGTATTCAGATGTGTCCTTGTTTTGTTGCCAAGTTTCTCAATTTTTAATAAATCATCAATAACTTCCCTTTCTCTTCTCTGCATTTGGGTCATATTCAAACGCAAATCATACTTGCAGTGCAAGTATCAAAGGCATAAAAATTCAACTTAATGCAGGAGGTGTTCAACACATGAGACTATGCAGTGTTTCATATTTCTTTAAATAATAGAAAGAGTAAATTGAAATTTAAACCTAAGAAGACATGACTATCCACCTGAGCTGCCAGACCAAGCATGGAGATCACTACTCCATGTGACTCTAGAGCAGAGATCCAAAGCTTATGCGAAAAAAGTCTATAAGTACAATAATTAGACAAGCATTCACACAAGCACAACCTTCATGCAACTCTGGGAATAAGTAAACCAGAAAAGTTCCTGTCTACAGTTTGTCACAAGCCGTTCGGGGAACACACCAGAGATGTAGCAGAAGTTGTTGTGGTAAGGTGAGACTAAAATAGAGCTATGCTATGTACATGCAGAAAGGTGTTACTGCACATCACCCTGAACACACCATCTCCACAATGAAACAAAATGATTATAGAGTCATTTGGAGGAATTTGTCTTTTTAGCGGTAAAGCTGATTGTAAGATCGGTGGAGTTAATTATGAAGAAATCACATAAAAACCCTGCTAGAGACTGAAAAGACCATAAGACTGGATAGTAGGTCTTCCTCTTAGCAGTAAAATACCCTAAACATGCAAATTCAATTCAATTAAAAAATACTTTATTAATCTCGAAAGGAAATTTAATGCTGTTGTTACTCAAACCATGACTTTTATAGACGCCGATGGCTGTGGGCAGGAAGGCTCTCCTGTAGCAGTCTGTGCTACTGCAAATCTGGAGAAACGTCTGACTGAAGACAGTGTTGTTGTGGAACTGTCTCATGAAGAGGATGTTCAAGGTTATCTGCAATTTTCCTGATCTTATGAACAATCCTTTTTTGCACGATAATCTCCAGTTGTTCCACAGTAGTCCCCAGAACAGAACCAACATTCCTTTGTCAGGTTTTTTATTCTTTTTAAGATTGTAGTTCTGATACTGCTTTAAAATATAGGGTCAAAGCTTCAACGAAATGTCTTAGATAAAAGCATATGTATGACTTTGATGCTCTCCATTCTCCATTCTGACACACCTTGATGTAACAAAGAATGTGAAAAAATTTTAGTC
This sequence comes from Gambusia affinis, assembly GCF_019740435.1. Classification (NCBI taxonomy): domain Eukaryota; kingdom Metazoa; phylum Chordata; class Actinopteri; order Cyprinodontiformes; family Poeciliidae; genus Gambusia; species Gambusia affinis. Next base: position 9,878,244 of record NC_057869.1, on the reverse strand, counting down.
TGTAAATATGCAGCTTAAGGTCAGAGACATTCTCCAGAAGACTTCACATAGAAGTACAACAATATATTTATATATAATATCTTTAAGTTTCTGGTTGTAGCATGACAAAAGAATAAGTTAAAGGGATAGAAGCAGAAATGGCCTTTATTGTCCCGCAAAGGAGAAATTCAGGTGCAACAGCAATAGCAGATTTTAGATTCACACTAAAACTTAAAATGGAAATACTTTGACAAGAGTTTGCATGATATTAAAAGAAAATAAATATTTCTTAATGTGTTGACTTAAATGCTTTTCTTAGTCTTTTTAAAAATATCAATTTTAAGGGATTCTGCTATAGATGTTTAGTGTGATTTCTCATATAGATTTCAGATAGGCTGTATTAATTTTCCAAATTCAATTGATCCAGACACACTAAACTTAGGGTAAAAAATAAGACAAAAGAGAAAACTCATCAGGGCACATAGTGAATTTATAGTCTGGTCTGCACAGATGAGAACTGAGGCAAAAACTATTACATCACCCTGATGTGTAGAGCAAAAGAAAGTAGGAGAAAGCTAATGGCAGCATAGGAATAAAAATTTCCTCAGCAGACACAGGACACATGAGATTATTCATTAGAAAATTAACTGTCAAATTAGTCCTGATTTCATTGCTTATTATGTCATGCCTGTGCAAACGAGTGAATATAAAACCAGCCCTATTCTTCATCTGCAATATGTGAACCATGGCAGTAATCCGAGACACCTGTGTTTAATAACTATGTATGCGGGGGCCACATTTGCAAATCATTTTAAATACCAATAAATGAGACATAACTAACTGACCTTGCTGTGAGCTTGCGAAGGTTTACCTCAGATAACATCACCTTGCGGAACAAGACAGAGATGCATATATTTCTCAAGGTGTCTGTTCTGCCTGGGAATCGAAGTCCATTTTTATAGTTTGGTACTCCTGCTGTTTTTTTTTTAATTTTCATCCAAAATTATTTTTATCTTCTGAAACTGAATTGTTGCAGTTTGTCATCTTTATTCAAGTTCATTCTCCTAAGACCTTCATCAAACTCCCCACTAGTCCTTAATAGACTAAGGTCCTCCCAGTGACACCATAATTCACACACTCATCTCTGCTGAAACTATTGTTCTCCTGCCTGAATCACAGCAGTAACACTGCCCACCGTTTTCAGCAGAAAGCAGGAGTAAAACATCTGTCTGGATTGGCTGTTTTTTGAGTTAATTACCATAAATACAGTCCAAGTTTACAACCAAAGAATAGACATAGTAAATGCACAACACATAGCAGTGCCTTCACAAAAACATTTATATATCAGAGGGATGCATGGAAGATCAAACGCAGGCCTTGGTCATAACTGGGTCCAGCGCATTGCATGTCATTACCGTGACCCTGGCAGGGCAGTGGAAGGGGAAGTAATGAATTAGAGTGGGGCTGGGAAGGCATTTGAGATTAGGTAGCAGAGAGGGCTTCACTGAGGAGCAACTGCAGGGTCAAAGGTGAGGCATATACAACCAACACTTGTCAGACAACCTTTGCACATTGATTAAGAAGAGCTGCGTATTCTAGTATAAAACAAAGTGAAGAGACTTCTATTTATTGCAAAAAGCCTATTTTGAGCAAGATGGAACATGCACTTTTACCTGTGTGTGTGTGTGTGTGTGTGTGTGTGTATATATATAAATTTTAAATGAGCTCACAAAGTGAACAATGCTGATATATCCAGTGAGGTCCCCAGGAGAAAATGTTATCTATACGAGGTGAATCTTGGGAGTCCTGATAATTTAGCACCATGTGCTTTGATTCTAATGCATCATGCAATTCACATTAATGCAAATAAATAATTACTAAAAAACTGTATTTTACACAGTTAAACTCTGGCTGCACTAACACAGAAGTTCACATTTCTCCTTTGGCTCTGGGGAGTACCGGACCATGGGCCAAATGCTCCTCGCAGTTACTGTGTGACCAGAATACCGTGCTTTGCAAGCCATGTTTTTGATTGTGCAAGTCTCTCTTTTCTCCACATAATCAGTCCATAATTGTCTTATGAGGATTTAAATACACTACAATAATCTAAGTATAATAGTTTTCTGTATAGACTGTATGACATCTCAGTTTGCCACAACATGTTTTTGGCTAAAGTTGAAAATTAGCTAGAATGCTATTAGAATTTGCAAGTCTCTTTTTCACATGGTCTGGAGAGGAAAAATATGAATCACATTTAAAGCTAAATGTATTTTTTGAATTAACATGATCCCGACATGATAGCATATTTAGTTTTGACAGAAAACACAAAGGCAAGCATTTCTATAACGTGATGCTCACAACAGCTTCAGTCACCTTGGCATTGTAGATATTTGTCTTTGTGTTCAAATTGGTCCTTGAATAGCTTTGGCATAAATTGTGTGATTATTTTCCTTTAGCTTAGGGTGGTTCCTTCCTGTAAATTCAAGGTGTTTTATGATTTCTAAATAAGGAGCTAAATGTATTTCTACTTGAAAAAAAAATATGCAGGAGGAGAAATCTCTCCTCATAACTTTATGCATCTTTGTTGCAAAAGTACTTATTTTTTTTATTTTTCTTTGTTGTCTATTAGCAGCCACAGATCTATTCAGCATAATTCAGTTAAGTTTTTCTTTGTCTTTCTTGGGGAAACCTTGAAAAATTACTGCTTTGAAGAGCCATCTGAAGACCAATAATGATTAATGTAAGTTTAATGCTTCCAATGTTTGTAGTTTCTATGACTTTAAAACATATTTATTTTAGAGCACAAGATGTTTTATCATAATTATGTAAATGTGTATAAATTACATTTCCCTTCAACGTCATGTTGTACTAGACTTCATGCGTCATCTTTAAACCAAAAACAGCAGTGACAGTTTTTTTTTCTTCTTCCAAGTAGAATAAATGCAAGATTAATCACTTTGTTCATCTGATCCTTCCCCTTTTGAATGTAAAGCTTTCCCAACACCCTGACAAGGCATAAATTCTAAAAGACCTTGTTCTCCCACCCTGTTCTGCTACCCTCATAGGTGCGATAAGAAAAGCGTCCCTATAAATCTGGCGGTCATCAAAGAAAGTTCTGCTTCCAGACATGCAAACTGCACAGAGACACTGGGGTCAGTCATGGAGCCTGACTCACACAGAGGCCGTCAATAACAAACTCCTTCCCGAACTATCAAGCTTTGGCTCTGTGTTCTTTTGACACGTTGTGTTGTTATTCTTACACAGAAACATTGCACAGAGTACAGATGTACTGACAAAGTCACAAATGATGACTAAACACAGACGTGGGAATCTGAGGAACCTTCCGACGTCAGGGGCTGTTCTGATGTAATTTCCTGCTGCAGGGACGGTTTGTGATGCCATCTGTTTACTGTTGATACTGGTGAATGTAAAGTTTCAAAACATCTGGGTTGAATATAAAGAGATGATTCCGCTGTTAGTTACATTTTTTATTTGAGTATGGAAAACGTTTGCTCTTTTCATTCTACAAATTACTTTGGAGTCCAGTAACTGTTTCAGATTTGATTAAATTAAAGAACTACTTCAATTTCTCATGGGATACAGATGAATTTGTCCAAAATGCATCTGTATTCCAAATGGCTAGCTTAGGGTGTCATATTGTGCCAGAACCTCCACTGCTCATTTGATTCTATAAGTTCAGTGATAGTTAATTTAATATTTATACATATATAGGAGAAAGACAGTTTCTCTACTGCTGTCAAAAACAGATGAGCTGGTTTTAAAATTGATTTGAGCTTTCCTTAGGCATGATGCATGATTTCAACATGAACCAGAAAAGCTTCACCCTACATCAATACTCCCTATGGTAAGAGTTTTGAATATTGTTGTATAACAATACAACAAAAACACTCATTATCAAAATTCTTAACAATTTAGAGAATAGTTTATTTTGGATGGGGGGGGTTTTCACCTGTATTTGATTTAGTAAAAAAAACCACGCTGGACATTATCATTATGTATAGAATAAACAACGCAGTGGACAGTCTCACTGGGTATGATAAAAGCCTGGGTAGGAATGTGAAAAAAATTGTCTACTTTGTTATGTCTTCTTCCTGGCAATTTAGCTTTCATTAAATAAAACGTGAAAAGGAAGGAAAGTAGTAATCAACAACAAGTGTATATGGTGGTGAACACATATTAGGAGTGAATAGTGCATTATTGGTGTGTGTATGTCATGCTGATCGGATTTTCTCATCATAAACTAGTAATCACTACAAATAAAGTTTTTATTTCAGTTCATTTTCAGTTAATATTTAGCTCTTCAAAATTTTTAAGTTTCTGACAGGAACATTCAACCACAAAAATATTCCATTTGGAATGGATTTAGAGCAACTAAAATGAAAATGATTTTTTTTTTTTAAACAACAAAAAAACACCCACAACAAACAACTAGAAGTTTTCCGACCTCAGTCTAAGAAAACCAATTCAACCCAGGGAAAAATCATGCTAACGTTTGCTTGCAGACAACTGTAACATTAAACTGTACATTAATGAACATCTGTAATATTCATTGTGTTGTAATTGCTCATTATCTTTTGAACAGTTTCTAAAAATAAAATGGTGAAAACTTGGCCTTGCACAGGGGGAGCGCTGTGGGTGTGAGTTCTCGCCGGGCCCTGACTATGCAGCTGTGGCTAATGTCAATTAAACAGAGTGGCTCAGTGACTGTGACCTAAAGATGATCTCTGGAGTCAGCTGCTGGCCAAGGTCATGCCACAGTGTTAACAAGATTTGATCCTCCAAGCTTTCTGTTGCACTTTCCCCGCTTCTCTCATTTTATCCTCTCTATCCGTCCCGTCTCCTGGAACAATATTTCACTGTCAGGCGTTTGTTGCTCTCGGTTTTTTACTATACATCCGCTCTCCTCTGTCCTGTTTATGTCTCTCTTTGTCTTGCCTCTTACTCCGGCGTCTACAGGATCATTTTAATCAGCAAGATGGTGGGTGACATTCATTGTCTCGCCCATTCCATTTAGTTCTATTGAAGATAAATGTTCAGCCTGCTTTGATTTGTGGTTAGCTGTCTCCTTTTTATGCGCATAAATGTTAAGGGTTGTTTGTCACCCTGACCGCTTGAATGTAGTTAAATACTCATTTAAATATGTTCTCTACAATAACAAGGGTACAGGGACCATCCTACAGGTCAGATCAAGTATTCAAAATACAAATAAACAAAAAACTGTTGTTGCACAAACATTGCTGATAATTGTGAGACAAATGGGACGAAGTGGGATACTGTATACTGGCAAAGTTTTAGATTATAAGCAACAAATTTTCTCATCCAGAAAACCTATTTTTTTTGATATGCCAACTATGCATAATTAATATTCTCTCAAGGACAACAAAAGGACTTTTGTTTTACTCTACAAAAGACATTTACTATACATTAAAAAGAAGTATTTCAGCAGTTATTAGAAGCATTTGCTGTAATGTCAAAAAATATTTTTCTACTGGTTATAAATAGTAGGAATCATTTTTAGACATTTGATTTAAATAAAAACAAAGAAATGATTTACTCCATGTTTATTCATGTTGTTTTGTTATATTTTTAGAGATGCCTGTCTCGTTTCCTGTCAAAAGTAAAACATCTTTGTTGAAAAAAACATGTTAAACCCAAGTCTGCTAAGGGTATGAATAATTTTGAGTCTAACCGTGTCACAAATTCAAGCCAACAAATAAAATCATTTACTGATTGTGTTTAATTGTACAATCTTCTTAAATCTATTGATTTAAGAAGAAAATTCAGAGATCAGAAGAAGTAAAGATGTACAGGATGATGTCATACTCAGACAAATAAAAATACAGGTATCAAAATTTACATCCTGCAGACATGCACACCATTCAGAAGTCATTTTATCCTCTACATGATCTGCAGCAGCAGCATCAGAGGCATCGCCAGGCAGTGCAGGTCTCACTCAGTTGATGTGATTATCTGCTCCACTGGTCACTGTCTCCTGGCCGGTTGGCTGGCTGAAACACATTAGTGACTGGGATGCTTCTGCCTGGCAGAGCCACCACCCTGTGTGTGGCCTTGTTTGATACATTGTAAGGACAATTCCTTACATATATTGCGTTGTGGGGACAGACTGGGTTAAGTTTAGGATGAAGGTATAAGTTGTGTTTATGTTAGGCTTAGTTGTAGGGTTTGTATGGGGTTAGGCCACAAAAGTGAATGAAAGATGAATGGGAGTCAATGCAATGTATAGCTATGTGTGTCTTCATTTATGTGTATAGATGGCTTGGAAAATATTGATAGCTTAAATATTTTGGCTCACAAAGGCTAACTGCTCCATGATTCTAGTGGAAAAAGGAAATATGTTGCAAAATACAACAAATAGATTCAGTTTTTTCTATCTTTTTTAAGTATTTTCTATCTTGTGTGTGTTTAGATATTGGTGGGTTATGATATAACGATGAGAAAAACAATTCAAAATGAAGCCTTGACAGATTATTACAACACAGAGAAATGCCTCTGCCGTAGCAGGAAGAGCATATGAGACGACTCTCTATGGGTAAAACGACATCTCTAATTTCCCGTCAGCCAGTGAGCCAATCAGATAGGACAGATATCTGTCAGACCTCAGTTACTGAGAGCTGTCTGTGCTCTCCGCTGCATCCAGAAGAGGTTTGCCCAGAAATACATCAGCACTGTGCAAAGGCCCTTAGCACACCTGCATGCCTGACTGAAGCCACCAGAAGTGTGAATATCTCAGCCAGAGCTCGATAAACTTAAAAATCCCAGTGGACGTTTGAAGGCTGAATGGTCCAGAAGAAAGGTGTGCAGCCACTGCTCTAAAACAAGACTTGTATAAAATCATTTAAAGCTCAAAACTGAAGTTTTAAGAAGTCTCCGAGCATTAAAAGGGTAACATATATATTAATAGTACTTGGAATGGAAATCTTATATATATACATATAAAACATTGCATCATATATGTTCTTTGTGAAAAATATTAACAAAACTTACAATGGCATTTGAAAAATAAGATAATTACTGTGAGTATTTAAATGAAATATCTGGCCAAATAGATATGGTTTTACAATGTTGCCGATATATACGATATATATATATATATATATATATATATATATATATATATATATATATATATATACGATAAACAAAACAGTGAGAAATTACTCAGATCAGTTCAGATTTGTCTCCTTCAATCAAAGGAAATTGCCTCAAATTAAACTGTATCTGTTTTATTCTGATGTGGAGTGGCAACATTTTATTTGGTTTTGCATTTCTTAGTATCCTTTACACTTTTAACTTGTATGCTTAAAAAGTGCTTTTGTCTCCTCAACATTACATAAGAGGCAGAACAAATAAACATCATAGCATCATAGCAGTATGATGAGACTTGGCCTTCATTTTGGTTGTAATGGGACTGAAGGTACTGCTCCTTTATATAATGTTTTAATATTATTTTCTTTAATAAAAAACATTGCCAGTACAATAATCAGAACTAGAAATCTCACTTATTCCTGTAAAATAATGTTGTACTGGAATGCTGTGTCATTAGGGCAATAAGAGGAAAGACAGATGTTTCTATTAAACAACTCCAAGTTTGTTAGCCAATTTGCAGTGAATATGTTTTCTGTTGCCTCTTTAGTTGGTTTTAACTTAACCTCTTTTTAAAACTTGTCAGAGAGGCATTTGCTTCTCTGCTGATGATGGCAATGCATTCACCAACTTTAGGGTAGGGTCAGTTCCTTTCTGTCTATAGGCTTTTACACTTTTGGCAACAGACAGGACATCCATAGCGCTGTCAACGTGCAGCCAAGAAACCACTAGCCTGAGGTGAGAAGTCAACACAGTCCTCTTTTTGTGGGGTGACATTCACACACAGTGTACCTTACTTAATTGCCTCCATTCAGCCTCTAGGACTGAACCTGTAGCACAAACGCATGTAAAAGCATCCAGCACAAAGTAAACAGTATATCTCTCCGTCGTTCTGTCCTTGTTGCCTCTCAGAACCACCCTGTGGAACCACATGGATGGAGAAAGTAGTTGACATCAAATGGCATGAATTATTTGCTGGGGTCTCTTCCAACACTTATTGCCATCTTAGTTTTTGAATTTATCCTATAGGTAAAATATTTATAAAGCCAGCATTAGCCAGTGCAGATGGTAGCCTGGCTTTTCTGTTGTGTGTTTGTGAATGAATGAGGGCAAAGCATAAACACACAGATGAGTTCTGACTGGCCTCTCATGCGTTATCAGCTCTGATGTGTCAGCTATGGTTATGTTGGATGTCAGATAGGTTTAGATTAGGCTCTGACGAGAGGGCCTTCTCAGACACAAACTGTAACGGATAGGCCCTCTCACGCTGCTGCAGTCTGCCAAGGCTAATATCATCTCTGCCCCGGGTGAAAGCTCATATCTTCAAAATTAAATAAATAAAACAAGGTTCCAATATGAGGACAGGAATTCATTAGTAATTACTGAACCTATCATTGAAATGTGAGATTTTTAATTTTTTTTTTTTTTTTTTTTACCAGATTTGACCATTTCCTCTGCTATATTTAAGTACTTTCTTACATTTTATTCATAGAGGAAAAAAGGGAGTCATCCTCTACAACAAAATAATAGAAAATGAAGACAAATAAAGGTCATTACTATTAACTGTCCTTGCTGATGCTTTTGATAAATTGGCAGATGTACAAAATATAAAAATTTAAAACTCATAAGACTGGAGAAGTCAGTTAGGGGAAATTATCTGTAAGTTTTCAATGAATCAAAGTATTACTCAAAAAAAAAAAAGAAACCACATCTAAATAGTAGAATGTTGTGCAGAATCATTTTCAGTTACTATAACTGAAGTAGCCCCATTCTAGTCATCAAAACTTTAACAAATAATTCACAAAATAAAGAAATCTAGCTGGCTGAGACACTTGTGCTTCGTTTTGGATCTTTTAACCCAAAGTTGACAGTTATTCCATGACAATAACTCCCCCAGTCTTATGGTTGTTAATTAGCTGTAGAGATAAGCATAGATGGGATTCATTCTGCACTTTGACCCAAATCAGTTTAAAGTTTTTACTCAAACTAAATCTACACGTGAAGGTCTGCCAAACCCAATCAGTTTTTTAGTCTAACGGGGCTCAGGTTAATGTTGACAACTTTCATTGGTGTTACAGTTTTGGTTTATTAATAGTAATTTCTATAAAATCACAAGAAGTAAGATAGATGTTAATATAGTATGTTCTTTTATCTTTTTATATTAAATATATGAGCAACTACAGACATTTAAAAGCTAAATCTGGAGGAAAAGATACTGCACTTCTGCATGATTGTTTGAATCCAGTGGAAATTATAATCACATTTTTTTAGCAATATGGGTCTCATCCATCTGCTGAAACCGTTAGTATAAAAGTTTTGCAGTGCTTGCTTTTTGACATGAATAACTTTTGTTGGGCTAATACAACAAAAGTGTGGTCTCAACAGTGACTTAAAACAGTAATAGGCTGTCGTTCCTTGTTGCCACCTAATCAGGAGTCTTATCCCACAGTGAGAGAAGGAGCCAGACCAGCCTCCTTAGATTAGCATCAATCCCCGAAGGCTATTAAAAAGCCATTTATCTCAATACAAATGGCAGTCAGTGATCTGCGCATCAAGACTTACTTGTTTTATTTTAGCCTTTTAGAGTATGTCAGGTTTAATGCTTTGATGTTTTAACAGTGAAAAGCATCAGTCAGTATTTCCTGCCCTTTTATTAATGTTTTACAAAAGATCCATGTTCTAAAAAGTATACAAAAAAAAACAGATATATTTATTTTAAAGATCTCTACAAAGGTTTTTGGTGAAAAGTATTTCTTATACAAGCTCCTTCTCAAGTTTCTAGATTGAACAGCAGCAATGTTTAGAAAAAGACAGACACAAAATTATAGACTTCCACGCTTTGTTCTGATACATTTTATAGAGATTGCATTTTTTTTTTTTGATGATCACTTGTGTAGCCTTTTGGCAGCAGATGTCTTTACAATTACATACTTTCATTTTCTTGTTGGAAGATTTTTAAAACATCAATAGACCCAAATCAGTCTTCAGCTACTTAAAATAAACTTAAATCTTAGATCATTTTAAAAACACTTTTCTAAAAGTAATGTCCAGAATAACTTGATAGCACCACCATGTATAGATGAAGACATAGCATTTGTGGTAGCATCATTAAAATTTGTCATGGTAATTATAATATAGACTATTTTTTAAACAAAAAAAAGGTTTTTGATAGAATTCTGTTGAAAGGACATGTAGTTACCCATTTATAGGAGATAGCAAGCACATTTACTACACAGAACTATGTACTTTGAACTGCATTGTTGCTGAAATGTGCTGCACAAATTAACTTGATTGATTGATTGATCGATCGATCAACCATCTTCATTAGAGATGTGGGTAGATTCAGTGGATATAAACATGAAAATCAGATTTCACCTGAACTGAACAAAATAGTATCAGAAATAGAAACACTTTTTCCCCAGCATTATAAAAAGGTGGACTCTTTTAATTATATTTGACACTATTAAGTGTAATGTTATTTTGTCTATAGTGTACTTATTACTTATTTTTGTTTCTGTTTTTATTGATTAACAGAGTTGTGGATGAGAACCATGCCCCAATTTTGTTGTGCTTGCGTAAACTGAACGGAAATGTACAATGACAATAAAGACTTCACTTACTGAAGCCAAGGGACAACTGAAACTTATTTAGGAAGAGGACACAACAAAGTTTATGTGACTGCTCAAAATGATTGCTCAATTGTGCTCAACCAGACCTCTGCAAACATGACAGTCTTATTTAAGAGCATAAATTCTGCCCTTACTTTAAGAGTTACATTAAAGTTAGTATTGTGCTGAAAATCCAATCACATTCAATGTAAAAGTGATTTTTGTGTGTTTCTGACGATGCAGTAACCAGTGGGCTTCGGAGCGTGTGCTGAGTTCACGAAGAGGGAAAGACAGGAGAGAGAGGAGCTAAAGACAGATGACAACAGTGAGGGAAAAAGAAAAAGAGATAAGGAATGAGACAAAGGAGGGTGAGAGCGAGAGTTGTAGAGAGCAGGCAGGTTGGAGTGTGCTGGCCGGGCCCCAGCGGAGCCATCGATCCAGACTGGCCTTACATCAGAGACAGGAAACCTGAGCTGCATGCTTCATCACCTTCCCCGCGGAGTCCTCCCTCACTCTTCTCGACTGAATTTCTCCTCTCAACCATCTTCTCTCCTTAGCTATCCTACCCTGGACAGTAGTGAGTACTCTCCTCTCCAATTTTTCCCTTCCTCTCCTCTCTTCTTTCCTGTGATCCAGGGCCTGTCTGCCTCTACAACAAGCTGCTGCCAATTCATCATCTATGGCTGAATTTAGCTGCTCCCAGCACTAAGTGCACATTGCCATCCATTCACAACCGCTCATTCATTATCCCCCAACGTGCATGTGTGTGTTTGCCCTTGTGGCTTTCAGTGCGTGAGCTGGCGTGCACATCACTGTGTAAATTATGCACAACTTGTCTTGCCTGTCTACCTAAGCTATTGTTTTGAAAAGGGAGGGGGTATTAAGGGGGCCACTGCCATGCGACTTGGGGTAACAAGGTTAGGTTATCGAATTTGTTTAGGCGTCACAGTCTCCTGTGGGAGTGAACTCAACCCCCACACAGCCTCAGTCTTCATCTCTTTACGCACTTCCACGGAAATATCTCAGCAGCCCAGTGGTAAGAGGTCTATTGTGTAGCAGCTTGGGTGTTTGCTTATATACGTTTCATGACACTGTAAGACTCCATTTACTTTACAGTTTAAGAGATGTTATCATATACACTCTGTAATTAGACCCAGCAGCAACTGAAGACTCAAGCAGTGCCTTTACAGTGTCTTACGTTTCACCTGAGTCTGCCATTAGTAAGTATTTTTAAAATCATTTTAACATCAGCTTTGGAAAATCCCTAAGATTAAAAAAAAATTAAACAACCTTCAACATCAGTTGTGCAAGATACTTTCAAAATACCATGATTTTTTAAAAACTTTTGTTTTTAATAAAAGCTACACTTTAATTACAGTTTGGACCTCTGAAAGATGTAAGTGAATTTAACTCTAAAGTGTCATGTGGAACCAAGCGAGAGCTATTGTGTGACATATAAGGGAATAAACAAAGTTCAGGTTTTTCCCTTTTTGGGGGGGATGAAACCTTCCAAACAACATAATGAAAACCACCTTCAGTCCATCTGCAAGACTGAAATTTCATAATATAGTAAAAATAAGAGTAAGAAGACTATATTTCCTGTTTGAATATCAATAAGATACTAAAGCTTAAAAAAATAATACCCCAATTTAGCTCATCTAAAAATGTGGACAAACAATTTAAATATGTAGAAATATTCCTATGTATATAACGACATGTCATGCATATAATCTTTTTTGTCATGATGGTTGATTCTGAACCAACTTACAAATATCAAAATTGGATTATTGTAATGTTGATTTTAAAAGAAATTGGCACACTCCAGTTGTAAAGAAGTTGTTTTTTAAAAAATCTAATATTGTAAGGGAGCAGATGGAAAAGTAGGACATAAAAAAAAAACACCCTGTAAAAATTAAGTGGATAAGGGTCACACTGTACACTGGCTCTGTAAAAAAGCATGACATATTTTTTCTTTCACTCGAAGGTACGTATGATGAATGTATCATATATGTACCACCATCAACTTGAGTACTATGGACCAAGAAATGTCAAAGCTCCCTCTTAAGCCGACAACGACAAATTAAAAACATAATGCAAATTTTACTGTGAACCAGGGTCGTCGTGATACGGTGTGCTCTTTGTACACAACCTCCTGTCTCATAGACACTTCACTGACAGCAATCTCCATCCTCCACAAGATAGAAGCAAAGTCATAGAATCATACAGGAAAGTAGGTAGGATGGCTCTATAGGACACATGCCAGCATCGGCCAAATAATCTTATATTGTCAAAACCATATATGTAAAAATGATAGGTGGTGTCTGCATCATGTTCGCTCAAAGCTGGATTAAAATGGCTGGAGTTAAAATGTCCAGTAGCAGCTTATTGGAAGGGATTCAATGACTGTTATTGCTCTGCTGTTGTTGAAGGAAACGTGTCAATTTGGGCAAATATGAATTATTTTTTAATAATCTTCCTATCGACACTAAACGTGGTAGACAAACATAAGACACACTTGCAATTGCAAACAAATCAAAGTGTTTTTTGTTTCCATCCAGCTTACATGTAAGCTACTTTGAGTTGATTTAATTGTTGTGTCATGACAAATGTGGACATTTTTGAACATATGAATGCTTTTTCCAGGCACAGTAGATGTTATCTGTTCCTAGTCAACATGCATCACCAAGGATATTGGTCCTGCCTTCACACCTTGACATGAATGTGTTGTTCTTTATTTTAAGCTTTTTATTGTTGTGATATCATTTGGCCACTGTGAAGCAACGTCTGCAAAGCCCAGAGTTCTTCAACTGGGCAAACTTAAAGAGAGGAGCAAGAACAGACACGGATATTCAATCATGTATTTAAGTAACAAGCAGAGTTATATGTTGCCAATTAGTCAACAAAGAAGCTAAAAACGAGCTCTCTACACTTAAATGTCATAGAAATCCCTGGTCCAGATTTGTTTTTGAACTCAGTACAATGTTTCAGACCACACTTTCTGCACTGTGAACAGAGTGTGAAATTCTCAGCTTTCACAAGGAGCCATGTTTCCAAGGATCAACCCAAACAGGAAAAAGACACCTCTTTTCGTCCTGTATTGATTTTTCACACACATTTATGACCTCATATTTTGCCATTTATTACAAATGACCCCCCTTTAGTCAACATTACGAATAGAAAATTAACTGAGATTAACGCTCTTGAATACTTTGCCTTTTTGTGCACTTATGCTGTTCATTTGCTAACCAGATCAATGCTGATGGAATTCCCAGGATGAGACTGGAGGAAACATTTCCTCACTTAGACGTGAATATCTCCAGCCTCGTGGTTTAAATGAATGTGTTCTCAGTACTGCTTGTTGATTGGATTTTGAAATGACTGCAAAAACTTGAGATAAGTCAGACATGTAAGAAAGCAGAGACAAAATACAATACAAAAACTATGAGCCCAGATTTGAATTAAATACCTTAAACAAATGAATTAATAATTAATTAAATAAATAAATAGTCTGCTTTCAAAACAAGGCTTACCAGACTGTCTAAAGGGGTACTCAACTAGTTTTTTTTTTCTTTTTTATATGCCTGACTGGTTTGAGTTTTTAGATCCTCTAACGAATCATTTAAGATCACAGACATACAAATCCCTTAAACCGTAAATATTACCAAAGCCGATATCAGCATGGTTTTAGTGTCTGATAAAACATCTGCCAGAGATTTGAATAATACAACAATAACAGAACAAAAAGTTTAATCTGTAAAATTGATTTTAACAAGCTTAAGAAAAACATGAGAAAATCTCAAACCTTCTTCTTATAGTCATTGCATGTCATGATTGGTCATGATTGGGATCAATGTCATAAATGTGCAGGATTATGTAAAAGTATGTTACGTCAATAAAATTCAGTACCAAAGGGAAATCAATCCACTTCATTAGTGGTTGTGAGACCCATACGGTTCATTACATGTCAACTGAGATGTCCACTTTGCTCAGTACTTTAAGCTATTTCTGCTCCATCAGTGGCCGTTTTTGTAGTATTAATAGTAGCCTGGCTAAGTCCATTATTTGTGTACACAATACCCACTTTTTTCTGTTTTCAGACTGACATGCCAAAATATCGCATGCACGGATACCAACTATGGTATCTAATATTGATGATTTATATACCATGTTCAGTGTTATTAGCATCCTGCAGACATGAAGAAGCATCCACAACACAAGAGAGCACTAATTCTCCAGCTGACTACGATATAAAGAAAAATGCATTCAAGGCTAACCTATTTGAGTTTTTTAGTGTGCTGGCAACCCCTTAATGAAATGACACTCTTGTTGGCCATATCAAAATTGCAATTGTGCCATAACAGGTGAATTCAGACCTGCTTTTGCTCATCTGTGCCATATGATGCTATAATGGGGGTTTAAAACTAATCCATCATTGCATCCGTGCTGGTAGCTATTACATTCCTGAACTGAAAGGTATGTAAAAGAAAGAGTTCCTACACCACATGCCAGCACTGTGTTGTCTGCCTTCTGACTCTGTAGTCTCAATAAGACATTTGAAAAGACTGTTATAGCTCCACATGAGTAGCAAACAAGCGTGAGCCATATGCTTAATGAAGGTATCCTTGCTTTGCTGTAGTGTTTCACAACTATCATTTCTATAGTTCCCTCTCTACACAACTCTTACTTTGCCCCCCATGTAGCCACAGAGTGAGTAAATGGTCATCTTGATCAATATCTATTTCCTGTAGTGTCAGGTTTCAGAAAAATGTCCATATTGAACCGATGTTTCAGCAGACTCCCACCACAGTTTCTCCTCTCCCAAACGTCCACCGTTTCCGTTGCTGAAGGAGAGAAAATCCCTACAAATCGAATTAAACAAATGATGTTCAGGAAAGTCATTGATCATCCATCTTGCTCTACTGGCCTAACTGGGAGATCCTAACAGTGCAGACTGTGCATCTGAGAAGGGAATGTGCCTCTAATGTGGTTTGTGATTCCTGTTTATCCTGCACAGATCAGCAGAGTTAACTTAATTGTTGGAAAGTCTTGGTCTAGCTGCTACTGTGAGAAGTCCCACCCTAAAACTGAATTTCCGTATTTTGCTCATGATAAAGGCTTTTGATTTGAGACATTAATTCACCTGAAACTGGAAACTCTCACCTGGGATTTAAATAATAGCAACTTAACTTTTTGAACCTTTTCTGTTGGCGCTAATTATGTAAAATTTATTGTCAGTCAACTTCCATTTCTTTCACCAGTAAATACTGTAAATCAGGATGATTATGAACATTCAGATTGTGTCACCTTGATTCTACCTGTGTGGATGAGTCAAAGATCAAACCCAAGAAGTGCCATACATTTTGTTCAAGTAAGTTTCCACTTTAAAGGACGACAGAAAATTAGATTTTGCTGAAACACAAGAGAGGTAATGATGATGGTGAGTGGAGCGCCCCATTACCACCCCTGCCCATTGGGGATCTTTGTAATACTGCCAACCAGCTCATGTAAAATACATTTCTACATCAGTAAACTAAGTTATTTCCCTTATGGGAAACAAAAAGGTCAGAACCCATGCAAAGTACTAGTAGGGCAATCAATGTACAGTCTGTGCTAAAAGCAAAAGTTCGGGGAGGGGTACCTACTTAAAAGCCTTCACTTTTATGCTTTAATCAATTTATGGGTGTACCGGTCATTCTGTTTAAGCCAATAAACCGGTGGATTACCTTGAAATACTGCTTTGCCTATTGACCACCTGTGTTTATGATGGAAGTTGTAGGAGTCATGTGTGTATGGAAGTGTGTTTATTCTGTTTACGCTAGAGTCCTGACATGATGACGGGTACGTACTTTCATATGACTTCTCATATACTTTGAGCAAAAATTACCTTACACAATCAAGGTGATGTTACTGCATCAGCAATAAAAGAAGAAAACAACAAGCAAGTCAATTCTAATTTATTTTGAAAAACAAAGTTAAGCTATTGTTGAAAATATAAAACCAACTGAGCAGTAGACTGCAATTTAATGTTGTAGCTACAATCAGACGACTAGCCTAGCTTTTAGACTTCCACGCTTTGTTCAGAATTATGACAAGAAACCTCCAGGCACAACCCTAGTTTCTAGTTGATTATTTGATGTTTTAGGAGTGCTGTGAATAATTTTGCCTCTGTTGTGGCATTTTGGCATAAAAATCACAGCACAATGTGAAATAAATTGCAAAACAATTAAATACTCAAAAAAAAATGATAAAGGAAAATACCCCCATCTTTACATGACTACAAATTATAGTCATATATATTTCATGTATGCAAGTTAAGCTTTTTAACTGTGAAACTTATCTGTGAGTTTTATCAGATTTTTTTTTTTGGTAATTCAAGTTTTTAGAGTTGTAAAGAAACATCTGTGTGTTTTGTAGTAAAGCTCCATAGTTGTGATTCAGTTTTGTGCAGTTTGTGAACTTGATTGCAGACACAAAGCACACATCTACGTATATGCAAATTCCTCTGTCCCTACATGTTAAAAGTCAGAATACAACCACAAAACTCTTGTGAGTTCTTGCCAATTCCTCAACCTGATTGAACACTGACACATCAAGGGGACAAACCCAAGTGGAAATTTTAGCTTGTGTTAAGAAAAACAAGATAAAAAGAGGCAAAAATATAAAACAAATTTAAATTGCACACCAGCAAGCACTGCCACAGTCTTTTGTGCTTCTCAATCTCATCTGAACCACATCTTCACTTCATTTAAAAATATTCATAGAAAAACATTCATAAAAAAGTTCATTTTTAAAATATATATTTTCTGATTTTAGCCTGGAGGATTATTGTTCTGTATTTTTATTTTTAATAAATGAAAATTGGGAAAGGTCAGTAAAACTGTACATTAGTGTCTTAATGAGTTCTGTGAGGACTACTGCCAAGTTTTCTTCTTTTCAGGTTCATTTTTCATCTGCCACACTTTCCCTTTTCCTCCTTTTCTCTCCACATCTCTCTATTTTTCGCCCCCTCTCATGCTCCGGCAGACAGGAAGTGTCAGAGTAGGCCAGGTTATTTTAGGCCTAATTGGGAGATTGATGTTCATTCAGGAACCTGGCACCTTGACATGCCTTTCATCCCTCCTTGTGCACATCCTCCCACACAGCAAGAGGCAGACACATTGACGACTTATTGAAACGTACACAAATGTCCTTTTTGATGACATTTCTTTGTCAGCTATATCACACGAAGGGATGGCACTAGTGTTTAACTGAACAGAGTTTAATGAAAGTAAGTTACTGCGGGACCAAGTCCCTACCTTCTCCACTACGAAAATGCGGAAGAGGAAAAAACATCCTTGAATGGGTTTAAAGAATAGAGCATCAGTCTCAGCTAATAGGGCAATTTGTGGGGAATGTCTGGAGGGGTTTAGTAGGGCCAGTAGCTTTATTATGTTCCCTATCACTGCACCGTGTCAGAACGGGCTGTAACCTGAACCTTACGTCTATCACTTCTACAACACGACCAACAAGAAGCTCAGGCAGACAAAGTTCCACTAACGCATGTCTAGACCGGTACTCTTCGCTGAAGATGTGACTGAGAGGGATCTGGAAACTCTCTGTAACTCACTGTGTTCAGTGGTGGGGTAAGCTTTTGTTTTGAGATCCCAATGGGACTGTTTCATTGGTGCCAGCTCATAATGTCAAATCACACCAATGACTTTATATTGCTAAGGGACACGTAAATGTGCATCGCACATAATAAGAGAACTAAAGTTCTAAATCTTTTTTATCACAATTAAGTAGTTTACTAATGCCTGCTAACCCAAGTTAGAGATCCTATTTAAATATACAATTTACATTTTTGTAAAAAGGAGGACTTTATGCACTGTGCCGTTTCCAGCACCTCTCTCTGAGAATCATACTGAAGGGTGTAGCCAAAGTAAAAACACAGGTGATTTCTTTAGATGGAAGTAAAACATTTTAATTCAAAGGACCAGATTTTTATTAAAACTTTGAAGTCATTTTGCTTTTCTGTCAAAAAAGTAGTATTGTAAATTACAGTTTTATTGACTATGTGAATAAAGAGCAAAGAGTTTTCTGTTTTCAGAAAACAGAAAAGAAATTGAATGATGTAAAAAGTTGTGAAGATTTCATGAAAAATATGAATGAACAAGAGAAGCCTGGGAGGTGAGCAGGTGAGCTATGAACATGAAATAAGTTTTGACCTGTGTGAGGTCAACTTAAAACTAATATTGTTAAGAGTGAGCTTATCAACTAGTGCTTGGCAAGGTTTTGAATATCTAGTAATAGGATGGTGTATTAGTGTTCTAATATGTTAAACAATACTAGACCTATAGTCCCTCTGGAAACGTTGTCTGTATACATTCCTGATCTTAACTGTTTTTATGGTCTACGAGGTCATGTAAAATAAAAGTGTTTAAAAACCAGCTGCTACAAATCTGAATGTAACAAGGGAAGATTTATTCTCAGCAGTATAAGATAACCAAACTCTGAATCGCTGGAAAGCATGTGGTCCTCAGTGATTTCAGTAATTCTGTAACAACAAAGCTCCTGGTTTGGCCAACCTGAACCTCAAAGGTCAACTTGATCTGGGCACAACTACAGACAACAAAATTCCATCTGTGGGGCTTCCAGCTAGAAGGGCAGCACCAGCTAACACAGCCTGATGCCCATCCGTGACTAGATGGGCAGCTGGAATTACCAATTAGTTTACCAATTGGCTGCAGCGGATTCGATTGGTTTGTAATTAATTCTAGTTACTGGCCCGTAGAGCAGGACGGATGGCGCCATGCCTTTGTCCTACTGACACACTATCCCACACAGCCGGGCCCTGGGGGGAGGCAGCGGACATCAATACAGGGCCCTGCAGCTACTGAGCTCCTCACCTCCTCAACACACACACTTAGACACACAATACCTCACACACACTCACACTCTCCAAAGCAAACACACACAGACGGACCCCCTCGCATCGCTCGGCTGATTCCGGAGAGAGCGAAACCCCAACCGCCTGAGAAGGTGCTGACGACAAACAAAGACAACTGAAATCTTGTGTTTCGAGACCCTGACCCCATCGATGTGTGTATTTGCATGAGTGCATCTGTGCGTGTGAGTTCAAAAGAAATGTATAACAACCAAAATGCAACCTCTTCTTTACACGCAACAACTGGAGTGACAGAGTTGGAGTGCAGGTTGAAGTGGAAACCTTTACAACATATACCTTTCCTCCTTTGATGTATATTGTTAGAACAATTTTCCATGCAAATGCAGGGCAGCATGACTATGTGTGCATTTGCAAACTATGCACCAGCAGAGGTCACATGGCTCACTGATACCTCCCACAGTGAAGGTCAGGACTTCTACACCCAGGAGTAGAGAAGCAGAGGTTGAAACAGATCGATGATCCAGATAAAAATACACTGCACCTCAGCTCATCTGCTTTATACACACACACACTGATTCATAAACACATTCACACACTTTCAACAAATGACTTAAGTGCCACTACAAATGATCCTGGCCTCCTCTTAATGAAAGCGATATCAAAGTGAGAGCCCATGGCAGCGACTGCTGGCTTTTAGGATAACGATACAGTAATAGAAGACCATTAAAAGATCATAACAGCTTAAATGATGAGGTCTCTGTTGTTGCTCTAGCCTAAACCCTTTGCAATCAAAGCTTTGTTTGCACAAAATATAAAAAAGGACAAGTTGAGAGATAAGGTTACTCCTCATGATGATGTTGCATCAACATTTACAGCACCAAAAGTTTTCTGTGGAACACAGACGATGCAAAATGGGATTGTGAGAGGCAGAGAGAATCAGACAAGACCGCGGCTCATGAAAGTCGACAATGTGTGATTTATGTGAGCTGTGAGGGGAGTGGTAATTGGGAGTAAAGCTCCACAATGCTTTTAGTTAATGACAAGTCGACTGCTGAGAAATGTTTGCCCTGCCACCCTCCTTATTATGGATGCTGGTTAACAGTGGGAAGAGGGTCATGCCCGACGAAGACTCATCGGCTAATAAAGGAGGACTGATACTGGGAAACAATCGGTGGCCTGACAGCAAATTACAATGTCACATATTTTCAGACAAGCTTTGTTTCAGAACAAAGAAACATCATAAAGTGTCAAATGGTCAAACCTAATTATGTGAGCAAACAATGCTAAATTTAGAATAAAAAAGAATAATCTTAGAAATAAAATAGAAAAAAAAATGGATCTGGAAGTACTTTACCCTGATAACGTACATATGAACCTATAATAATTTAACAAGTTTTATATTGGGGGAAAAAAGTGTTTATTTTGCCTTAATTTGTTATTTGGTACTCATGAACTTTATACTTTTTGTCTAAAGGATGACATCATTATAAACATTAAATCAAAAGTTCTGATCACTTACCTAGTACTTGAGAAGCCTTTTTACTCTTGAGTAAATTCTCGGATAAATTCTTGAGAGTAATCATGTTTAAATACTTCCAAAGGGTGCAGGTTTATTAGGTTCCCTATCTTCTCCACTGAGTCAATTCCTCTCCTGACCTTTTTTCTGGTGTTCTCTCTCCTCATATAAATCTTCACTTTATGAACTCTAATTTGAACAGGAGACTTTGCTGTCACGTCTTTGTCTAGTAAAAAGAAAATAAAAAATGAAACCTTTTACATCAGTGGTCTCAAACTTCATTCCTCAAGGGCCAGAGTCCTTCAACCTTTAGATGAAGGACTCTACACTTGTCCGATACACTTGAATTAAATGGTGAAACTGCTTCACTTACTATGCAGTGACACTCTACAGAGCTAATATTGGAGCCAGGTATGATGAACCACAGAGACATCTAAAAGTTTCAGGACACTGATGTAGACTGTAACAATGATCAGGAAAGATTTAGTATTTTAAAACGTGTCCGTGGAAAGAGTGAGAAGTACAGAGGAAGAAGAAGGAAGAACTTAGGAACGTCACTGTAAAACAGTTAATGAAAGGCCTAAAACCATAGAAAAACTTGTAAGACAATCACATGTATCACATGTTTAGCTCTACAGATTGCTTTCTGAGTGATTAAGAGCCCTCCAGGTATCCAAGCAAAGAAATGACCTCTTCACCTACGAAAATGTATGAGGAAAACATCTGATCTCACCGCACATCTCATCACCAGCCATCAGCAGCAGAAACAAATGAACGGAATCACTACAGGGGACCCACAATCAATACTGTTACTATTTTTCACCGTGAGACAGCTGTTGGAATGAGGCTACTTATTATTAGCATAAGACAAAGTTGTGCTGCTTATCAGTGAGAATACTCAATCAAAGTATCTGAGCAGGTTTAAGATCCTGCTAACTGGGAGGGAATGAAGATGAGTTTAATGGCCAGTGCAGTGCTGATGTTTTTTGCCTTAAATTAAGTGAATAGCATCGCCTGACAAGACAGCGAGAGGTGCCTTGTGTCCGTTAATGCACAAGGCGACATAAATCAAAGCCACGTAAGAGATGGATTTGATAAAAAACAAATTAGCCATTCATGCTCCGGGTCAAAGTGGTCGTTGTGTTATTCAAACATTTGCATTAATCATTGTGTGCTTGTCAGCAGAGAAGATATGCAGACGAAAGCATAACTGATCTAGTTCTGAATTTTGTTTTTGCAGATGTTGCTCAAGCACAGAAGAGAATAACCTCAAACTGGGGTCTCATCACAAAGTGCCTTCTAAAACAACCACTCTGTTTTAACCTTTTTACTTTCTGTCATGTTAAAACCCAAAAACTCATTTTTATTGGCAATTTGGTAGATCATATTTAACACATGTCGATTTGATATGAAAGTAAAATAAATACAAATTGGGTTTCAAGCAATTAAGTCCAGCTTATTCTGACATTCAACATCACTCTTTAGGGGGAACAATAGATATATTTTATGTCTTGAGGAATATTTTAACTTCCAATTAATAACATTTTAGTTTTATCACTGTTAAATTATCAAAAAAAAATGTGTAATGAATGATGTGACAGTTATTCAGTACTACTCTGTTTTTGTCTATTCATCTTCCAGTAAGGCAACTAACCTAAATATACAGTCAGAGCTACAATTAAAGTTTAGCTCTGACTGCACTCTTTGATAGGATTTCAATGGTCCAGTCATTTACTATGCCTAAGAACAAATGAGAGTCTGTGGCAAGACTAGGAACACCAACACTCTCCGTCAAATCAGACTGATTAAGCTTGTGCAATCGCATTGAAAGGTGGCTATAAAAAGGTTGGCTCAGTGGATCTGAATAAAAATGCATGCCATACTCTTCAGATATTTATTTGTAAAACAATTTGAAAACAATGTGTTATCTCCTTCTCCTTTCTTCACTGTCTTGTGTTGATCTATCATATGGAATCCCATTAAAATACATTCACCTTTGTTTTTGCAATGTGACAAATTCAAGAGGGAGGGACACTTTGGTAAGACACTGTATGTTCAATACAGTATCTTAGTGTAATAGTGTTAATCGAGACAAAATGTGCAAATAAGTGAACAAAAGTGTGCCAAATAAAAAAGAAAATATGGCACAATGTTGTTTCAAACTTATGAAGTAGGTTTTGTTAATGCATATTAATTTATTCTAAGGTCTTTAAGGAAGAGGATGCTTTTTGGTAGATCTATTCAGTTCTATTCAGGGGAACCTCAGGACTCCTTGTAAAAATGTCACAGTAGCAACAAAACCACAATGAATAGTTCTGACTGTCATGACAAGAGTTGGGGAAAACCAAGCTTAAGTACATCACATCCAACAATTGACTTGATGTTAAATAAGATGTCCCCATTCCACCACAAGTGTACTGAAACCGCTCAAGCTTACAAAACGCATTGAGAGGGGACAGGGAGAGGGAAGCTTGGGCTTGCTCTGAGCATGCCCCTGGCAAACCTCCATCAGATATTGTTTGTGTTTAGCGCTCAGCTCTATGAAGAATTGATGAAGCTCTTTGGAATGGTGCTATCATCGGGGCAGGAAAGAATCAGAGCATGGCAAAGACCACATCTCTGCCCTTACTGAGCACAGCTCCGGCCATTTATGAGAGACATCCATTAGCCTCACAGACCCGACTTCTGCATGCATCTGCAGGCGCTTCAATAAAAAGAAGGTGGATTCGAAACTACAGGAAATATAATAAACAAGATTACAAATATTTATTATATTTTTTGTGTGAATGTACCCAAGCAGCATAGTGATTGGTCACAACAATGTCATACTCAAAAGGTGCAACACTGCTGGTGGCTTGTTCAAAGCAAGAGACAAGTTTCAAATATGTAAAAGCAAAACATGTCTCACTCACAAAACTTGGAAAAGATTAAAAAGGAAAAGTCTCATATTAAAAACAAATAAAGCAGAATCATAGGCAAAACTTGAAGACAACATTTAAAGTACTTATGGTGCAAGCACACACTCACGCACACGCATGCATGGACACAGACACGGAGGCCAAGCCGATCTTCTTACACAGCCTTGGCTGTCTGTAGGCTAACCACAATCCTCCTCCCTGCAGTTCTGACCGCAAAGCAGTCAACAGAGGCACACTGGGCTTTATCCTGCATGACACGCCGGTCGATAATCATGCACACCACCGCATAGCACAAC
Organism: Gambusia affinis; assembly: GCF_019740435.1. Classification (NCBI taxonomy): domain Eukaryota; kingdom Metazoa; phylum Chordata; class Actinopteri; order Cyprinodontiformes; family Poeciliidae; genus Gambusia; species Gambusia affinis. The sequence continues at coordinate 9,853,918 of NC_057869.1, read as the reverse complement.
ACCACTGTAACTACGATACCTGGGCCTGCCTGCCTGCCTGCCTGCATAAACAAACATGCCTAGATGGAGCCAAGCTTACCCTAAGAGTAATTTACAACCTGGAAATAAAGACACATTTGTAAAACCTTTGATTTGTCATTTGAACGAATGTGGGCTGTACATGAAATATTATACATTGCCTTTGAAGTTTAGTCTGGTAGAAACCTAAAAGTAAGACAGAAAGCAGAATTCTTCCAATGCATTAAGTTTATTTAATAGTATTTATTTATCTATTTAAAGCCGGAATATTATATACATCACTAAAAAAAAAGCTGTACAAAATTCATTTCAATTAGAATGCTTTTTCTCTGTGCACTTAGACTTAAAATGCAATCAAATTTACTTTTAAAATAATAATTGCTGAATAATTTTTAAATTAATTTAATTTGTTTGATTCCCTTAAAAAAAATTGGCTTTGCTATTAAAAACCTAATATTATTTAATATAAAGCTTCTAAACATAAATTATCAATATGTTTGAAGCTAATATAGGGGTGCACACACTAATATTCAGCACAATGTCTTTTTTTAAAAAAAAGATGCAAGATGTTAATTCTGACAACTGTTCTACAATACCAAGACCACCAAAGGCAGATTGGCATACACACATTTTTTTCCTCTTTCAGTTTTACTATAAGTGAAATATGCATTAAAGAACATAAAATTGCAACAACAATCATAACAAATGCTCTTTCTTTGCTTAAGTGGACACTTATCTGTTAAGCACACTGCATACTTGGAAAAATACTAACAATGTACCTTTATTATCAGACGAGTATCTCCTAACAAACTTGACAAAGGATGACAATAAACTGAGGACAGCAGACAACAGCCAAACATCTCTGAATCTTTGTTAATCAGAACCTGCCTTCATCTCTCTCCACGCTGACATACTGTAAAATGCAACCTGTGTCGTCCTTTTGTTTTACCACTGTAATAAAATGTCTGATGGATCACCACCTACAAACCTTGCACTGCAGCACAGCATCAAAGACAGACTGTCACACAAACCTGCTGACACAGAAGTCCTTCATACTCAAACACGAGTATTATGCATTTTTTGCTAACGTGACCAAAATATGGTCACATTAAAAGAATGCTTTTACAGGGTGAGAGTCAGGGACATCCATTTCTCATTTAGGATTGTACAAGTGTTTCTACTTCTTAAAATGTGATCCATGACATTTTGAAAAAACTAATGCAAATCATGTATGACATGCACAATAATTTAGATTTTTGTTATTATTCATATCTAATATAAAATAACATAACAGTGGACAGAAATGTATTATTTCAAAGAGATGTCACAGTGAAACCGTTAGCGTTTCTTTATTATTTATCTTATCTGCTTATTTAGTATTACAAACTCTATCTAGATTGATAGTTGTTCCTCTGTCTGCTGCAGCAGAAGCAGAGAAGTGCTCAGCATCTGGTTTGATAAAACAACAAAACGAATAGATGAAGACGTGAAAGGCACCAAACTCAATCTGGAAATTTGGAAAACAACAGCACCACCTGCTGTTTCATAGACTAATTATGTCCAGTGAAGAGCTCGAAAAGATAACCTATATTTACATAAAACTTAACCCACAAAAAAAGACCAAAATAAAGAAAACTAAAACAAGATGACTTAAAGATAGCTTTAAATACCATAGTGGGTATAGTAGAGTTTCCTGCTCTAGCTGCAGGAATGGTAGTGAAGATTTTCTCTGTCATTATCATTTGAGACCTTGCTCTGAGCATGTCACTGTTTGAGGTTGCTGACATTTTGTGATTTACACAACACAGCCCTTTTTGAAACCTGATACTGAAAACAGTAAAAATCTGAATCTTTAATTGATTTGACTGATATGAAAACCCTTTTGTATGACATACAGTACAGACCAAAAGTTTGGACACACAGTTGTGTCCAAACTTTTGGTCTGTACTGTATATTGTTTTATCAATCTTTATAACAGAAGACAGCAAAGGAAATAATAATAATGCTCTTAAGTTGTGTTAATAAATCACAGAATAGCAAAAGTTACCAGTAGGTAACTTATAAAATATACATATATATTTTTAATATTTGTCAAAACTGTCACTATGTTATGTCAGTATGGTATGAGATAGATCACATGTGGAAAAAAAAATCAAGCTCCTCCACCTTCTCTTAGTGCTACTATGGATAGCTTTCACAAGACCGGACCGGAAGTAAGTTACCCCAGCAACTCGCAATCTTGATAGAGAAAGACTACTTGGATTCATGTCTTAAAATGTACTTGTCTTGGTAAGCAATTGCTAAACATGAGCAGCATTACCGATGCTTAAATTCGTTTTGTTTTTTTTTTGTTTGTTTTTTTTAGTTCAGTGTCTACCAATATTACATCTAATAAAAATAGTAAACAAACATTTATGTTTGCTGAGAGATGATAATGTGATTAGCTTGATGCACACTTTAGGACTCGAGCATATTGTAAGTGTAAGCACAAGAAACATACAAACAAACAAAAAACATTAACAAGATTAAAAAGTGGTTACCCAGCAGAAGATGCAATGTTTCCTCCTTCTACACTACCTCAAATGTGTGATGCATAATAAACAATCGGAAAGTAAATCTAAGCAAACTAACATTATGTGATTGTAAATTTGGCCATAGCAGTGTTGCAGCAAGACATGTATGTTTACATTTTCTATTTAACGTCTCATACTCTGTGAAAATGAACCTGTCATATAAGTTCAATACAACATCGAATAACAGCGTCACAGTTTCGGATATTTTTAGGAACTTCTTAAAAATGTTCTTACCGTAAATGAAGTGATGATCGGCGTAAACCCGTGACATATAGATATGGTCCTGTGTGCCCTCTGGATATTAGCCAGCCACACTTGTTGATGAGCGATGCTTGGTAGCAAAGTTTGCTCACCTTTATGAAATGTAATGAGAATTCCTCTTTACTGTTTTATCGCGATTGTTTTTACACCGAATCCAACAATATCCAACCAATCAATGAAATGGGTCAAGATGGCGACACAATACCCGGATGTAGGAAGTGCGACATCATGAGAACTTTTTTTTGTTTGTTTGTTTGGGGTTTTTTTTTTTTTTTTTTTTTTTAGATTTACAAACCCCAAGACAGTAAAACAGAGAAGTATTCAAATAAAATTCAGAAATTAGAGGGATGGATACAGAATGGACAATGACCTAAAAAGAAAGGTGAATAGATGCAATAGATCAATAAAAAAATAGAAAAATAAAATAAAATAAACACTAAAAACAAAGGATGTTTTGGTTTCCAAAGCTACTCAATAATCTACAATAATGTTGAGAAGTGTCTTAGCATTATGAGTCACAATTTCTTTAGGTGTGTTTATAAAAGACACTTGTCTATTTGTATAATTTTCAAAGAATTAGAACAGTGTGCACCTAAAGGATATTTTTTCACAATCCAGGATAAGACAAAAAAAAATGGTCATTTTGGCAAAATTTTACTAGCTGAGCAATATTTGATTTAACCATTTAAACACATCTTGCCAAAAAGCTTTGGAGAACTTACAATGAAATAATAAATGGTCCATAGTACATCAATAACATTGTTGCAGAAAGAACAATTGGTTACAAATCCAAAACCCCTGATGTAAAAAATCTTTGGAGGGATATATTTGTCATATGCGACTGATCTATTCCTCTCTGCAGAAATGCACTGGTCCTGGTAAAAAAAACAAACAAGCAAAAAAAAAAAACCCAAAAACAATCAGAGCCAGGAAGATGGTATTAGTACTATCAATCAGATACAAGTTAACCATGTGAGATGTTGCCATAAGGTGGCGCGTCCACACTCGGAACTAAAAACAACAAACCTGATACCTTTTAACACTTCGTCAAAGATGGACTGCTTCTCTCTTTATGGCTCCTTAAACATTACAAACACAAAAGAGAGTGTACAAGCAGATGGATGCACATGCAATCCATTATCTGCAGCCAACCAGACACTATCCTAGATGCGCAGTCAAACACACACAGATGTACACGCACACACAGTGAAAAAACCATTTGTACTCTTTAAAGTCATAGAAAATCGGACCAAAATTGGAAGCCGGTCTGCATTGTCCCGATCTCCTTTTGGATTTACTGAAGAAATATTAAATCTCAAATGCACATGAACACAGTGCAGAGCGCTTACCGTACACTTACATGAACAGGTGTGCAAAGGTACATACATGTGCAACCACAAACAAGCAGAACAGGGTGGTAAAAGGTCTGGACCTGAGAGACCCATCTGTGAAGAAAAAGGGGGGTGAGAGAGAGAGAGGCGAGACAAGAAAAGGAAAAATTATCACACTGTGAAGCTGAGGTGTGAAGAAAAGGAAGATGGTCATGCAATTTGGATTGGAGCAATATCAGAGCCTCCTTTGGCTATGGGGTGTATTAGTGTAATACCATCCATTTTATCAGAGTCAGGACCTGCACTTGGCACCTTAAAATTTTAAACACTTACATGTCATCATTCACAGTTTTTTTTTCTTGTTTACCAAAAGAAACATGCTTTATATGACTCCACTTTTAACCCATGGATGAAATATAAATGGTAAATTGGAGAAAAAAATGGCATCAGAGCTAATTAAATATTTATAAAAAAGAAAAAAAATCCATACAAACATGGATTCTGACTATTTGTGTGCACTTTCATCCCAGTGTTCAGAGAAACCCATTAGGGAGTAACGAAACCCAGGAGGACCAGATTGATTAGGGCCGAAGTTCTTAGCCGTCCTACTGAGGATTAAAGCAGCTGAATGTTTCATTTAAAGCCACGTGGAGATCAAAGGAGAGGATTCTGTTCTTTTTTCCTCACCTGCTCCTCCTTCTGCCTCATTTCTTGCTCATTCCACTGTTGGCTTTCAGCTGTATTATGACAAGAACTACACATCATCTCGTTCACATTTACAGACCCAGGCCCAGTGCCTCAACATCATTAGCTCTCCATCTGTCAGCTCTCCAACAGGTTCCCACTGTAGTGGCCAACAACTTTGTTTGTTACATTCTTAGTCAGCAGCCACCAGAAACTAAACTCTGAAATCTTCAGTTCAAATTCTTGTACTGTCATTTTCACATTCATCTTTAGCTCATCCTTTTTCGCATACATCATCTATACCCACAGCAGCCCATCTTTTTCTTTCCAATTCTCATCCAGCTGAAGCTTTTCTCTGCACTCCTCTCACTCCCTCCAGCCTGTCTCCTCAGACATTCTTCCCAAAGTAGACTTAGGTCTTGTGCTGCTGGTCAGCAGGAGATTAGTAAGGACAAAGGATGGGAAGTGTGTGAGAACCAGTTTGCACTCACCTAGAAGTACAGATAATTCACACATTTTGCAGAAAGAAAAGCAGCTAACCACAATCGGTTTCTTGCATCACATATTCAACACTCACAATGCAGAGACTCTCCACATTTGGTAATTTTCTTTCCTTAGTGGAGTTTGTGTGAACTTGAAAACCAAAATGAGTTAAGAAAACATAAAATAAATGTGTAGTTCATACATGTTTGCATCTTGATGCATGGAGGATAAGATGTAGCCACAAATAGTAGCAACGGTGACACTGGTCTCAGCAAATGGGCTGTGTGGGTAACTCTATCTGTGGAGGGGGAATACAGCAGCGGTTGGGTAATGGAAAGGTCATTTACCCAATCCCCCAGGTACAGGGGGGCTGGTCTGACACGGCTCGTTTGTCACAGTTCAATAACTGCCACTCCAGGGAGAGTGAGGGAGAAACAAAAAAATGAGTGAGAGAAGGCGGGGAACTGTGTGTGTGTACTTGTGTGTGTTTGAATGTGAACTGCAACCCTGGTGAGTAAGAGTGTGCTCAACCCCTGGAAGCACAGCTGATTCCCAGGGCTTGTCCTTCCATTTGAGGCCTCAAACAGGGTCAAGGCGAAAGCCAAGCACCACAGACTCAGACACTGAGAAGTGAAAACGTGTAAGCCTTGACCTGGAAGGAATTTTTTTTTCTTTCTAAGTGGTAGATGTTTGGTTCTCCAAGAGGGAATAGTTACTCTCTTTCTGAACCCAAAGATCATTGCTCTAGAATAATGGCAAACTTCAAGCCGAGACTTTTGACCAGGTGGTGAAACCAAAATAAAATCTGCATTTTTGAATGCAGGAGGAAGGTTATGTGGGGGTTTAAAGAACAGATTTCAAACATTAAAAATACTTGCTAGTGTTAATATTTATTAAAAAATGTCTTAAGTTCCTCTATTTTTATATTTCATTAATTTTCTTTGCGATATAAAATCTTCAACATTGGGCAGGATTCCACAGTTAGGCCCTCTGCCAGATAGAGCCTGCAGCTTGTGCTTAAATTAAAACACTTTCATAGAACATAAAAGTCACAATGCAAATCTACGGTGGCCGACAGGTGCAAATGCGCAGCAAAAGAGAAAACATGCAAACAAAAAAAAGACACGCGCACAAATTAAATGCGGCAAACAAAAAGCAAATAAAATGCAGCAAACAAAAAAGAAGACACCCCCGAATGAAATGCAGCAAACAAAAAAGAAGACACCCCCGAATGAAATGAAGCAAACAAAAAAGAAAACACCCCCGATTATAATATTATAATATTAGAAATATTATAATAATATTTCTAATATTATTATAATAATATAATATGTCTTCTTTTATAATATTTATAATATTATTATAATAATATAATATGTCTTCTTTTATAATACTTAGAATATTATTATAATAATATAATATGTCTTCTTTAAAAGACGGCGTATCTGAAAAGAAATATAGTAATACGTACCTTTACTTTCTTTCAAATTTCTTTCTCTGAATCCTGCATCTGGTCCCATAGAAATGAATACTATTTTCTTTGACTCCCCCTAGTGGTCTGGAGCACTTCCGTTTTCAACACTGTGTTTGCTGCATTTCATTCGGGGGTGTTTTCTTTTTTGTTTGCTGCATTTCATTCGGGGGTGTCTTCTTTTTTGTTTGCGTCTCTCTTTTTGTTTGCTGCATTTCATTCGGGGGTGTCTTCTTTTTTGTTTGCTGCATTTTATTTGCTTTTTGTTTGCCGCATTTAATTTGTGCGCGTGTCTTTTTTTTGTTTGCATGTTTTCTCTTTTGCTGCGCATTTGCACCTGTCGGCCACCGTACAAATCTGACATATTTGTTCACAATTCATTGAAACACAGTCATATTCAGATGTACATCAGAAACAGTTAAACCAGAGTCAAATGTTCTGTACATAGAATTTATGTGAGAGTGTTGAGTTCTTTTAAAAATGAATTTAAAATATTTCTAGCTTGACTTGTACTTAATTTTATTTTACATATTGCTTTATATGTTGGCCAATTTTTATTTCTATTGCATATTTTATTTAATTTTAATACCATTATTATTTTTTGTTCATATGTTATGACTGCTACAAGTACTTTTTCTGAAACAATTTTCAAATAATTTTGAAATTTAGGCTTTTATTTTTCCTCTGATTGTTTAATATTTAATTATTATTGTACTTTAGCCCTTTTTGCTGTTGTTTTGTCTTTTTTCATTGCTGCAAAGCACATTGTGTGGCATACATGAAACAGAAAGTGCTCTATAAATAAAAACAGGATTAAGTACCTGTTGTGTTATAACACTACTTTAACCGAAACTCTTTATAAATTTATAAAAACGAACTTTGTTGCAAAAGCTTCCAGAGTTAAATGAGGCTGTTATCCCCTAAATATATATGTATTCAAAATAAATAAAACAAATAAACAAAAACACTTTAGCCCACCAAGTGCTATTATTCTCGGTTGGCTGTATTGATTTGTACTGTCCCTTTAACATCTTGTTTGGCGTGTGACAGAATGATTCCTGGACTTCTTGAGAGGCCCAAAGATTTTCACACATGTCATTGAGCGGCTGGTGAGAGACGCCACTGTCTGTCCTTCTTCTCCTCACTTTGAAAATCAATAAGATGCTTCCGTGTGCTCATTCACATGGATCTGTGTCTTCCCTGAAAAATGCCCGAGGCACAGATTTGTACTCCTCTGAGCTTGACTGAGGAGATCTGGGATCCTGATGTCCGTCCCTCCTTGGAGATTTAGGAACTATTGTCTCTGTGCAAAAGGTGGGTTTGATCCTAATGTCAGGCTGGCTTTGATGTTCTGGTTTATGTCTCCCTCTTGTGGCCATTACAGAAAAAATCAGATGAGTTAAGAAATACTTTGAGAAAAGGTAAGGCAATTAAGCCGATTTATCATACAGGTGCCTGTGAATAATTTTAATATAATCGTATTTAGATGTTTAAAAAGTTATTTGTCTGGTATATTTAGGTATAGAATACTGGTGAATTTATGATAGCAAATGATCTACACTGCTGCTGATATTAGTTCAAACTATGTAATTTTCTGCTCTCCGTTATGAGTCTGGTTGAAGTGCTCAATGACTGGCTGCTGGACAACTTGCAAGACAGCAGTCTCTTCCCCATGACTGTATAGATTAGGGGTGCTCAAGTTCAGTCCTCAAAATCGATTTTTCCTTCAACCTTTTGATGCATTGTTTGTCCACTAAGCCTAAATAAAATGGACAGGTTGTTGCCAGGCATCTGAAGAGCTGAATGACTGAATGCTGATGAGGAAATCCAGCCAGTTGATTTGGGTGTGTTGGAGAAGAGATGCATGTAAGTTGCAGGATAGTGACTCTTGAGGACTGGATTTGGGCATCGATGGCTGTAACATGGCCACAACATGGCAACAAAATAACATTACTGTGTTAAAAATCCATCAATCCATCCATTATCTGAACACCCTTCTTCCCTAATGGGGTCGGGAGGGTTGCTGGTGCCTATCTCCAGCTGCGTCCCGGGCGAGAGGCGGGGTACACCCTGGACAGGTCGCCAGTCTGTCGCAGGGCAACACAAAGACATACAAGAAAAACAACACACTCACACCTAAGGAGAATTTTAGAGAAACCAATTAACCTGATAGTCATGTTTTTGGACTGTGGGAGGAAGCCGGAGAGAACCCACGCATGCACAGGGAGAACATGCAAACTCCATGCAGAAAGATCCCCGGCCAGGAATCGAACCCAGGACCTTCTTGCTGCAAGGCAACAGCTCTACCAACTGCGCCACTGTGCAGCCCGTGTTAAAAATCACGTTTTAAAATTGAGTTAAATATTTATTTAGTGTTTTGAGTTGAATCATTGAAATGGATGTGCATTTCAATGATATCAGATTTGAGTGAGACGATGTCAAAAGATAATATTCTTTTTGTCTGAGCCATAAATTTTGAATAATAAAAAAAAAATGCATACATGAGCAAGCAACCTTCAAAAACCTTGTGTGCTCTCTTGATAAAACTGCAGTTATTTAAGTTGAGTGAAACTGCACTTTTAATATTTGTTTTTCTTTTTTCATATATTGTTAATGGTTAAACCAAAGCAACACTGAAGGAATTAAAGACATTGATAAAACATAGAGATCTACCTAATAACTTTGAAACTGCAAGTGTCATGCAATCTATTTTTACACTAAATGATAGTAAAAGAAACTACATTTCAGGAGGGGGGGCTGAGCTGCCTGTGGTCAGTGACATCATGGGACACAAGCTCTTCCTCATTCAGAACACCCAAAATGACTCACTGACATTCGGGCTTCTGCAGGTTTTAAACACAGATTAACTTGCCGAGGGGTCTTCAAAGCCTTAATCTGCTGCTTGTAGCCTGCAGAAACACAAATGCTTATTTAAAATAAAGAAGTTAAATAAGCGAAGGGCAAACTGAGGAAGTGGCTGCTGAGATGGCTCCTTTGATGTTTAAAGACGCGTTTTGGGTAAGTCACTACTTGTGGTCTTGTCATTGTTTCAGACAGAGAATGGCGATTTAAATCATGCTTCCTTTTACCTTGGGATATTTTTATGTTAAATTAATTGTATTGTATTTTTATAGCATGTGAAATATCCTTAATAGTTAATTAAAAGAAGGAGCAAAGATCACATCATTACAACTCTGATATTAATCACATAGAGAAGTTAAAAACACAACCAATAGTAGCAAATAATTTTGTAAATGAGACTTTTACTGTTAATGTCTAAGCACAAATCAGAAAAAGTGGCAACTATGGTGACATGTTTCTATTTTTTACCAAGTACAAATGTTAGTTCAGCATTTTTACTTCGCAGAGACTCCAAGATATATATATAAAAGGGACATTTTGTAATAGCAGTTGAGCTTTGGTTTTTGTTGAAGCATTTCTCTTTAGCTTGTCTTCTAATGCAGAGCTCTGACTTCACTTGCCACGCTGGGTACGACACCGTGATCCAGAGGCTGCGCGATGGGAGGCAAATGTGCAAAGATATGGAGGAGCTTTTAAAGATGAGGTGGATTATTTTTCTTCAAGTGACCGAAACTAAACTGCACCCATTAAAACTGCTGAGACTGTAAAATTATCTCACTTAAGAATACTCAATATTCTTCACAAAGACTTTGCTTTCACTGTTAATCTGATCCAAATAACAGTTTCAGCTTTGTATTTATCACATTAATTTAAAAACAAAAATTACAAAATATGTAGAAAAAAGGAATCAGAACTGTTTATTTGACTGAAAGGAACACATGACTCATAATCAAACTCTAACTAAACTCAAACGATAACTCATATCTGTATTACTGTAAAAGCAGCACATTTTATACACACTAATAATACAACTCATGATGCGTGACTTAAAATTTTAAATTAGAGCTCAATATAACTGCAAGATGCAAAACTAAACACCCAGTTACTTCAGTTCAGACTCCTTGTTAATTTATATTTCAGCAATTGAGAACAAACATCTCAAGATACTTTACAGGACAAAAAGGTCAGAATCTTACAAAAAAGGAAAACATTATTTTAACATAATGACATCAAACTAAAACAGTTCAATCAAATGAATAGGTTGAAATGCAGTTATGTTCATGTCAGTTTAATTTGTAACACAGTAAGGTCAAATTCTGTTTATAAGTTCATTTTATAAAAAATATTCCAAGGAAACCTGTCAGGTTACGTTGAATCATTGACTTAGCATTACTGGCAAATAATAGATATGACAACATATTTTTAACTTCAATTTTGAGAGTTAATATAAATACGCGTTTGAGTAATACGTGCACAAAGGTAAAGCAACAGCGTGCATCGCATTCATTTTAGCCATGTTGTGCAGCTTAATAAAAAACAAGTCTAAGTTCTCTGTTTCTTACTGAAGTTACCACATGTTTTACTACACAGGGCAGTGGCAGAAGAAAAGTACGGGAAGGAACTGGTGACAATTGCTCGGAAAGCTGGAGGACAGACAGAAATCAGGTAAACAAACAAACAAACAATAAAAGAAATCAATGGTGAACAGAGCACAGCATATATTGACATATTAACCATATTAACCATAAGTCACAGCAGTTAGTGATAGGTATGAATGCTAATGAAACTGACCAGTCACACTAAATACAAACCCCCAGCTCTTACCTTTGAGCCACATTCCGTTTTTAGAACAGCATGGGTCTGTGAGGCCAAAAAGAAAGAAAAACAGGGTGGCCATGTCTGTGAGCATGTGTGTGTGTAGGTATCGACTTGACAGTTTGCCTCTCTGAGTACTGTAAGGCATTGCGTATCAGTTTCCTGTTCACTGTGAGCAACAGAAGTGTAAAAAGTTACCAACTAACTGAATAAACCAAAGCCAAGGATGTTTCAGAGACAGCAGAACAGCAGTTTATACCTTTCCATGATTTTTCACTGATTCACCTGCATTTTATGTATTCTGAAATGTCAGCCTTCAAGCTATGTTTAAATGGCTTGAACAAATAATCTCATAATCATCACTTTGATTTATCTCTCAGCACTTTGAGAGCATCCTTTGAACAACTGAAAACACGTAAGTCTGTATTCTCTGCAGAATAACTTTGACAGGTCGTGCCGAGACATAACAGTGATATTATTTGATTTTTGCTCTCTGCATTTTTGTTTATTACAGAAATAGAGAACATTGGCAACTTTCACATCCAACTATCTGATCTATTGAAAGAGGAGGTGAAAAACATTGAGACTTTCCGAGAACGTCAAAAAGAGCAGAGGAAAAAGGTACAGGGTGAAAGTTGATGCCTAGCAACTGACTAAATAAATTCTGACATGTGAGTGGTTGAAATGTTAGCCGCTCAATCAATATTTTCCAGAAATTTCCTTTAATTGTTCCCTCCAATGCCATGTAAATCCATTTGCATGAATTTTGCTTGTTGCTGTAACTACCTGTTTCTTCTCTGCATTTTAGTTAGCACAGGTTAATTTTAGGTTTTTTAATTTTTTTGTTTTTAGTTTGAAAGCATCATGGAGAAAGTTCAAAAGAAAAAGGTCACCTTGTACAAGAAGACCATGGAGGTAAGACACTAGAATAACTTCTCAGAGTGGGAATCAATTAAATAAGACAACTTTTTCCCTGAGAAGTTCTATTTACTCACTACGCTAACTTGCAAAACTCTAGGAGTAATGAACTCTAAATGTGAACAACATGTAGTTTTACATTAATACAACAGAACTGAATAACAAAATAAGCTTTCTGTCTGTTCTTGTGGTTAGCTGTTGTGTTTCCTTTCTGTTTCTGTTTCCCCCAGTCTAAAAAGACCTATGAAGTAAAGTGCAGAGAGGCTTACGAGGCAGAGTCAGCTGAGCAAACAAATGTTCCAGCCAAAAATGCTGAAAAGGTAATGTATAGACATAAATCAGCTCACTGATATACAATATTTCTTTTTAAGGCTGCCTACCTAAGACTTACAGCAGCTAACTAGCACATACAGTAAAGCACAGACTGCAGAATATGTTGAACTCAAAATGTTTTAAGTGAACGTTTTCGCTGGTTATGATAATCAATGATGAGCTCAGTTCTGTTCATATTCTGATAAAGTCTTCAGATAAGAAAAGGTGAAAATGTCTTGCGGTTATTTCTCCATTGTAAAGAAAAAACAAAAAAAAACCAAGCGTCACTAATTTATTTTGCCAGAATTTTATTGTATAAATATGGTAAACAAAATACCACATAACTTTGTGGTGGCAGGTTTAATAATTTACAAATTAGTATTTTGTCCAAAATATCTGATACCCCAACTAATATCAATAAAAATATCAGTAAAAAAAAAAAGCATCATATAGACCACAACAACACATCAGATAGGTCTTGAATTGACAGTTAGTTTTTAAAATTTATAATATAACTGGGATTAAAGTTACAACCACAAATCTACAGCCAGAGATACGATGGAGAGGTTCGGATCGAAGCTTATTACTGTACTTAAACATATATATTTTTCAGAATATGTAGCTGTACTTATAAAATGAGGTAGCTCCACAAAATATTGACTCAGGGGAATAAAAAGTACATGCCACACTTTTCAGATTTTATTCATAGAAAATGTTGAAAATTATGTATCATTTTTTTCTTCCACCTCACAATTATGCATTATTTCATATGTCGGTCTATAATAATAAAAAAGAGTAATAAAAACGCTAAGTTTTTTGTATTTATGTGACAAAATGTGAAACCTGCAAGAGGTGTTAAGATTTATGCAAGGCACAGTATGTAGGTCTCTGAATGACAAACATATAGAGGCTGTGTAGGTGGGAAGGTGTAAGACCACAGGTAAAGCTGTGATGACAGAAGAGGACACTGGAGATGAGGTTAAACGGAGACAGAGGATCTGTGTTATGCTTTAAGAGAACAACTGCAAAAATAACAGAGTTGGAAACAACCAGAGGGCAGAATTGTTGTGTGGATTCAAATGTCAGTTCCTTATGAATGCATATACTCAAGGTGAATTATTCTGTTTAGTCTGTCAGCTGTCAGGTCATCTTTAAAAACCCAATAGGCTACAGTACAGACCAAAAGTTTGGACCCACTTTAGTGTGTCCAAACTTTTGGTCTGTACTGTACATAATGTTCCTGTTTAAAATTTGGTTCACAGGTGCGTCACAGGGTCAAACAGTGTCGACAAGCTGCCACTGAAGCAGGTATGAGTCACATTTCATAACTTGATGTTTCTACTTTTTAACAGCAGAGTAAGTGTTCTTATAATCTCTCAGAGCCATCTGTGACGTTTGTCTTTGTGCGTTGTTTGCTTCATTCATTGGTTTCAGTCCAGCTGGTTGAAGTTTGCCACAAAGTACTGCATATCATGCTGCTTTTACTTCATAAACTTAGGAAACTGAAAACGCAGATGAGAAAAGAAGAAGTGGCAGCTTTGAATAACTACCTAAAGCGACTCAACAGTTTCTGACGCCAGTGTCCTTAAGAAACAGGAAGAGAGCAGCACTCTGACACACAACATGAGAAAACCAAGTGTGCTTCAGTTGCTCCAGCTGTTGCAGGTTTAAGTAAAAAGCTCTTCGCAGCTCTCCTTTTTGGAATGTGGTTCATAATTTCTGTGTGCAAAATTGTTTGGTCTTTGGCATTTTTTTGAAACCCAGTTAAAAACTTTAATACACCAACTGTGACAAGTTGCAACAAGAACATGGCAATATTTATTCATAAATATTTTTAAAAAGTGCTTATTTCTAATTCTGGTGGTTATGGATTATAACTATAATCAAAATTTAGTTTCTAAAAAAACTTGAATATTAACATCATTTCTGTTAAAAGAATGCCTTTTAACAGAAATGTTGGCCTGTTGTACGTGTATGTACTCAGTATACTTGGCTAGGACTCCATTTGTTGCGTTTTGAGAGAATATGACCAAATTGTGGCACTTCAGTGTACTAGCCTTTAGTTCATTTGCATTGTTTGTGTTTTGTGTTCATTTGCATCTTGTTTTCTACTGTGCATTTTCTATATGCTTCACTTTCCATTGATATTATTGTGTACAGCACTCTGGGATCTGCCAGCTTATTTAATAGTGACCTTTGTAACTCATCCTCCTTGTCAGTGGCCACCTACTGTTCAACTGTCAAGCCAGTCTTTATCTTGACTGTGTAGGCCATACATGGCCATAACATACAGTAACAGTATTGTTTTGCTGCCTTGTCACTGAGTCTCAGTCTTTTATTGTTGCTGAAATATAACACACTACTCTGGACAAAGTCAGTTAATTCTCAAGAAAGTCTCCACTAAACTAAAATATAATTAAAAGAAGGGATGCTCAGAATCTCTTCCACATAATGGAAATTCAGCTTTTTGAGAAAGAAAATGTGTCCAGTGTGCTTGCATGTTTCATCATATAGATTTGATTTTAACCACCACCCACCATAATATTCTGACTTCCTTGCAGAGAAGGTGTACCTCACCAACATCGATCAGCTCGAAACCGTTCGTCAAGACTGGGAACAAACTCACAAAAGCACATGTGAGGTACAGTAGACGGCACATTCCTGTTAGCAGATCTTTAACCTTCTCCTAATCCACCATAAGATCTTAACTCCCAGACTAAGCCTCAAACCACATCCTCTAGCAGAAATAAAACACTGTGTGTTGACCAGACATGAAGTTTACTTCAAGTTGCACAGAAAGTGACAGAATGAATTGTTATGAATTATTCTGATGGAAAAAAGTATATTATTTACAAAACTATTTTATATAATAGCTTGGGTGTTTTATAAAAATGTTCTTTACGTTTCCTGTTCCTCATTTCTTGTTCCTCATTTTACAAAAGAAAAAAATGTCGGATGCATTTCAGGTCTTCCAGCAGCTGGAGGGAGACCGGATCAACATGCTGAGGTGTGCCCTCTGGGATCACTGCAATCATTTCTCCATGCAGTGTGTCAAGGACGATGAGGTAATTTGTTCTACTTTAATCAAAAATAAATTACCAGAAGGTATCATGCTTGGATTTCACAAAACAGATATTTACAGATAGCATGTTACTGAATCTTCAACCAGCAAATTGTCCATTACCTTTTTAAGTAAAATGCAGAAGCTGGTGTTGACAAAAAAAAAAAAAGAAAAAAAAAACTTACTCCGTGATTCAGCAGCTTGTAGCACCTCCTTCAGTAGCAGACATCTGTTTAAACCTGATCTGTCTCTGATTTTTGTGGTGGAATAATGTTTGTTTTTTGCACCTTTGTTCAAAATTATTGACATTGTTCAACATAATTTGCATTGGGTTGAGGAATGTACTTTGACTGGGCCATTGCAACACCCTAATTCATTTCTATTTAAGGCATTTTGTGGTAGGGTTGCTGTTGAGTGTATGATCTTTTTTCTGTAACCTAATTTGGGCAAAGTTTTAGTTGTTGCACAGATGGGCTTTCACTCAACTCTTGATTGCTTTGGCTAGCAAAGTTGCCATGAGTAAATCAATGGACCCCAAGTCCCGTGCCTGCAAAACAGGCCAAAGTCATTAGTTTTCTACCACTGCAATTGGTATAAACCTGTCTGTCTCTTGAATAAGTTTATCAGTGGGATAGCAGCAGCCTCTTTAGCCAATGCTGTGGTCCAACGGGGGGGAGGACTTATTAAAAAACACATTGACCTTATGTCTGGAAAATTACCAATGATGTATTCTCATTAACATGCACTTGGTGTAACAATACACTGAGCTGTTACAACATGCACTCTGATCATTTCCCCAAAAACCCCCCAAAAGAACCTCAGAGTGTGTTGGTTCACACAGAGGCAACGCTCAGTTCTGACTTCCTGCTTGTTCTAACTCAGCTGTATGAGGCGGTGAGGACGCTTCTGGAGCTGTGTGACATCACCACAGACAACAACTGTTTTATAGAGATGAAAAAGACGGGATCAAAGCCACCAGGTGAGTTAAAGAGAAGTAGCAAAATAAACTGAACAGGAGTTACTGTGCTGCTCCACTTCTGACCTTTTATTGCTTTCAGCTCACTCTAAAAAAACAGTTGACACTCCTCAAATGAGCAACTTCCCTTTTCTTTTAACAGATCCTATAGTGTTTGAAAGCTGCTACTCAGCTGGGATGGAGAGGAACAGCAATGGGCAAGCTTTTTTTCCTCAAGGTGACATGTCAAGAAGGTATGACACCTAATGGGATTATGATGCAAAGCAGGGCCCAATTAAACCATGTTAATCCAGTGTCAGGTTTTTGGTAGCAGTTTGGTGAATCTGAGGAAGCCACTGTGTGTTTTCTAAATGTCTTTGCATTTACATGGATCACACAGGAGCTCAGAGTCTTTACTCAGAAGGTCTGTGAGCCTCGGTACTGAAAGTCCCACAGCTTCACGGCCAAACCTGGTGTCTGTTACAGAAAGTAAGAACAGTTTACTTTTATACAAACATTTAAAACAGATTTCTCATCGGTCAGTTTGCATTAGGAAATCTACCGGTAAATTAAATCCTATGATGAAAACCAAAGAAAAAACTGCAAATTACTTCTGTTAAGTTTTCTGTTTTTCATCTGGAATTTCTTTCTTCTTTTTCAGGCGAAACAAGTGATAATGGATATGCGCCCCTTCCTTTACTACCCACTGCCCCTGAAGACGAACAGTTCTATGTTGTGCTTTATGAGTATATAGCACAGGTGATCCTCGTAGGATGCAAACAAAACTGATCAACAACCAGTTTTGTATAAGAGATACTCAATTATATTTAATTTTTGTTTGATTTGTAGGAGCAAGATGAACTGTCTGTGAGCAGAGGGGACATAGTTCAGGTCCTGGTGAAAGAAGAAGATGGCTGGTGGACAGTGGAGAGGAACGGGTACAGTGGCCTGGTACCAGGAAACTATCTGGACAAAATCTAACTCCAACACAAACTATACAGACAAGTTTCCATCAGTGATAGCTTCTAGATACCTTATTGCAGCCCTGACATAAGTTTAATCAAAAGTATGATTAAGTATGTGACTGAAACCTGTTTACATGCTGTAAAAACAGGAGGCAAGTCCCAGACACTGCAGACAAATATTTATCCCTGAGCAAAAAAGGTTATTTATGTGACTAATTTAGTCTGGCAGTCGTGTACAAGACCACTTGGGGCCCTCGTGTCAGGACAGCCGCATATTTTATTCATTCCTCTGGCCGGCTCTGTTCTTAAATCTTCTTTTTTAGGCACAGTTTTGATCTTTATGGTTTGAAGCTCTACAACTGTGACCGCTTTCAGAGGCAGATTTTATAAAAATGTGTTAGTAGAAGGGTGAGGAAATTATAGAAATGTATTTTGCTAAACAGTTTCATTTCCCATTTAGGCAACATAACTTATGAGGTACAATGCGTTTCTTGACAGAGAAACACATTGTGAAGTTTATTTTATTTAGCACTATTTATTTAGCAACAATAGTGTACTTGGACTAATGTTGAAAAAATAAACTACTTTTCTATAACATGGTTTTAAAAATATGTGTTCAAGAAGTATTAAAAGTTCATAAAGGCAGATCTGATATTTTGGTACAAGATAAGAAAGTGAGGTTTGACTTGTGGTATTTTAAATTACCTATTAAGTAGACATGAATGTTTGTGAGCATTTGCAATGGGTATTTTTTTTGTGTGTGTTCTGCTTAGATATACTCTGAATCAGTTGTTAGCACAAGTGAAGCAGTTGTTGCACTCTATCAGCGATTAACCTTGCCAGTCTCAACA
This sequence comes from Gambusia affinis, assembly GCF_019740435.1. Classification (NCBI taxonomy): domain Eukaryota; kingdom Metazoa; phylum Chordata; class Actinopteri; order Cyprinodontiformes; family Poeciliidae; genus Gambusia; species Gambusia affinis. The sequence continues at coordinate 9,835,358 of NC_057869.1, read as the reverse complement.
GTCTAAAACAGAAATACAAAATAACTTGTGGGGAAAGTGAATATATGAGCAATAATTTGGATATCTAAACATTTCAATCTTTTAAACTGATGTTTTGCTGTACACATAGTTCATTTCCTACTTAAATGCATTTGCTGTGTGTAATATATTGTGAATAAGATGGCAAATAAAAGCAAGTCCAGGTTAAATATTTGAATTTATTTGTTTCTAGTGTGTTCTCAAGTCAAACACAACTTTTAAGTGCCTCACATTTCTCTTGTAGCACTAGTCATATCTACGGGATCAACTTAGCAGCCCAAAAAAATAACAGTACACAACGTCACAAACATGGTATAAAATAACATTTCATAGTTCTTCGCATCAGGTTTCTAACTAGGAAAACAAACTGAAGTCATCCTGTGAATTTAACAAGCTGAATGCACACTGAAGCATTTATGTAACACTGCTGATGAATGGTACAAATGGCACTGCAGTTTATACTGGCAATGGCTCACTAGGGAAGCCTGATTCAGAGAACATCTACACCCAAACAGAAAATACGTTAGCTACAACCTAAATATCTGAGAACAAATAAGGATAACTAGCTGCAACACAACAGATAAAAACAAAGAAAAAAAAATCACTTTGCTTTTAATATTACTTATAGTCAATGATTTTAAACAGTTACTGTATGGTTATAGAAGTCGAGAAGTAGCTTATGCAACTAAATAACTAAGTGTCTCAAGAGTTCCAGTCACTGTGCAAACATCCCTTACAATACTCACAATCATTATCTTTATAGATGAGTGCAAGGAACTCTTCTTCATCATCATCATCACTGAATAAACAGAAATTGCAACACAAGAAAAATATCTGCAACATGAATTTGAATTATCAGCCATTTACAGCTTTGGCTTATATACAAAAGACTAAGACAAAACGGCAACTCAGAGAGCATGTTAATAAATAACCACTTTCCTTTTGAAACCATCACCCACTGAAACCTCATCGCCAGTTTTATGAGCTGTGCAAGGTGTGCTTGAGCTACGGCTGAATCTAGTGTGAACATGTCTGGTGAAGCTCCTGGACATTTTTTTTTGTTGTTTTGTTTTGTTTTACTGAGAGCGGTTGGGCTGTGTCCTTCAAGCGTAGCTGTTAGTGGTAACCAGCAGCTCGTAGGCCGGATCATGACTCCTCCTGCACAGCACCACACAGGCACAGAGCATGCCCAGCATCTGCAGACAGGAAACGCATAAGTTCAAACACATCTTATGACTGTTGTTTTTTTTATTTTTATTAACTCAGATTACTTAAAAAAACAAATAAAAGCCAGAATTACTATGCTTTGTGTTGTTATTATTTCACAAAAGAGGAGGACCAGAGAAGGTGATATTAAATTGTATTCAGAAATACAGATGTCATTCCTGAGATGCTATTTTTAAGGTATTACATAAAGTCTAGGTCCTTGGAAACAGAATATGAAATAAAGGACAACTCAAAAGATTTACATAAATACATTCTACATCATGGCTAACATGATGTAGCTCACAAAAGTATATACACCCCTGATAAAACACCAGGTTTTCATAATGTAAAAACTGAGGCCAACATAAATCATTTCAAAGCTTTTTCCACAAATAATTATTTTGTCAGATGAACTTACCCACCACAATTCACCTGAAAAAAAAAAAAAATCTGCTGTTCAGTTTTTCTTGTTGGATTTTCCAGAAATTTGTTTCTGAAAAATCCAACTTCAAATTAGTCCTGAAAAATTTTTCCAGATATAAATTTTTTCATGGAGCATATTTAAAATATTAAATGCTGTTAATCCCTGCTTGGGATGCTGAAATACTCAGGAGCGATGTTACTTCACGTGCTATTGGCAGGCATTTGCAAAGCAGCTAATCAAAGAGCACCATTCATTTTCCTTTGAGCTGATTGGCTGTTCCCCCAAGAGCAGAAACAAATAAGAGTGCTTGATGGTTTACACTGTGCATATTAATGCATACCAGTGCATATTTGGTATTTAAACTATTAAAATGGGCAGTTAGAAGAGTTTTTAGCGGGAGTCTCCAGTATTCAGCGGTTGTGGTGCCTATCCTCTGCGAATTCTGAGCTAAATTCTGTATTCTAACACATTTGTGTGTTTTGTAGATTAACTGTACCTGGAAAACATTTTGAAAAGATTTATCACGGTTTTGTTTTTTGTCCATCACAAAGACTAACATTTAAACAGACATTTTAGAGTCATTCTTAGACGTTTCTGCCTTTTCGACACCATACCTCTTACCTGTATTGATGCAAAAGTTAATGCTGCCCATATGACATACATCATGATTTCCTTCAGTTTCTTTACCACAAGTGCTTCACAGCCCTAGGAGAGAAAATAAATGGCATGGCACGAAGTTTTGCATGCAGCAGTATTTCCCTAGCAGCATCCTGAATAGAAAATGTAATTAGTTCTTGTGTGTACCTCTTGGTAGAGATCAGCTGGTCGGGTCAGAGTGCCGGTGCAGTTGTTGATGTTAGGCTGGCAACAGCTCACTGGGACGCTGTTGTTCTTAGACTCCTTAAACCAGCGTGTGTTTCTCCAGTCAGAGTAGTTGTGGATACCACAGCAGTGAAGCTAGGGAAAAATAATCAAGAAGAAAAAGAGAAAAAGAATCATTAATGTTAGATTTTTACTTCCCCAATGTCTATAAAATGCTCATAAACTAATAAGAAGTCCTTCAAATTTTGCATATTTCCTCACCTGCCTCTGCACATAGTCGATAGCTCGACTGGGAGCATCCGTGTTGGGGCCGCTGTACTCATTGTAAACCTTCTGGATGGAGTGATTCACCTCATCTTCTACCTGCAGCCACAAATTATCAGCAAAATATTGTTCAACTGTCTCCACAGCAACAATCTTTCACCTACAGAAACCCGTCTGCAGGAGAATGAGCCTGTGCTTACCTTCGCCCTGTAAATGTAGCCGAGAACAACCACCACACATTCTGTCACAAACACCAGCAGAAGGATCGCAGCAAACTGAAACGGTGAGAAACAAACAATAGGATTCATCTGAAGGAGAAAGGAATCTCAAGATAACCTGAAATTATTTCTCATAACAAAACTGAAGTATGTACAGACATCTAAAAACATTTTCAACACATCAAATTTATTAGGGTTTTCTAAGATGTAAAGCAAGAGTAGCAAAGTTCATAGGATACTTAACTGTCTGTATGAGACGTTTTAACAGCAGCTAATCTGAGGCCTCACCAGATACAACTACTTCAATGTAGTTAGGAGATATCAGGGTTAAAGATGTTTAAAACTACTTTAGACATTCTCCAAAAGATATAATATCTACCAAAGGCATTACAAAGTATCATATTTGGGGGGCTGAAAAGATTTTAACCTTCTGTTTTTCAGATTTTGTTTTACACAAAATGACATAGAAAACCCTGAAAACTATGTGTCATTTCTCTTCTGCTTTAACACAATGTTTGTTGGTTTCCAATAAACTAGACTGAACTTTGTGGTGGCAAATGTGACAAAATGTGAAAAAGCTGAAAGGTATTTACAATTTTGCAAGGCACTAGACAATTAAGCAAATCAGTCAATAAGCATATTCATTTGTTCTTTTAATTTGTTTCACTGAGTACTAAGATCACGTTGTGTTGACTGAACAGCCACAATAATCGGGGTGCTGGCTGTCTCTCAGCATTCAAAAGCTTTTTACAATATGCACCTTACTCATTTCTCCATTCAAGCTTGAGCTGAGCTCCTCCAACCACTGCGCCACCTTCAGGTGGTACTTCATGTTGCCAGGGAACAGAATTACCAGAAGATAACCCAGCAACAGCCCCGCCTCTAAATCCTACCAGGCAGTCATTTTTCTCACTCTTTAAGTGAAAACTACAAGCTCAAATTCAGCAAAAAGCACTCCCTTCTTAACTGTTCTTAGTCACTAAAGGCTTAAATGATTAAACACATTATCATTCAGTCAATTTATTTAACTCTAGTATGGATAAGTTTAGTTGACTGACAACTTAAACTAAAAATGTGTTTATTTTTTTTTATATATCAGGATACCTGATTAAATCTGTCACTGAAATTACAAATATCTACAGTTTTATATGTAGACTAAGCAACAACTAAACTCCCACTAAAATTTAGTATAAGTCTAATAGCGCTTATTGAGTGGAATATTATACCACTGCATTATTTTGCATTTAGTATAGCAAAGTAAAACAACAAGATGGTATTATTCAATCAATATCTGTTAGAGAGAATCCTGCAGACTTATGATGGGATTTCCAAACCATGACTGTTTATTTTCCGTGAAAAGAAATATTCAAAAAGTGGAAAAGTTATTGTTCCTGTAAGAAAAGGAAACTTGCAGTGTTGTTTCAGCCAGCTGACCAGCAGTACAAATCATATATTCTAAACCAGTTACGGTACTCCAGAACCTTTTCATGCTCGAGTAACTGAATAATTGGATAGAATGTGTTTGCAGTTTTGCTTTTGCATTGCTCTCTAACCGATGCAATGCTTACTTACCACAGCAACAATAATTTGGAACTATAAATAAAGGCTTAAATTACCAACAAAAGAAGGAAGTGGTGGCCCAATGTTTGTAACGTGCCTTAGAGTTTGTGAAAACTCAACAAGAAACAACAGGAATTGGGTTGCAAAAAGTATTAATTTTAAGATTTTGAGGATTTGTGAGGAAGCAGCAGTCGGGGAAACAGTGTAGAAAAAAGTGTGAGAAAGTGATTAGAGGTTGAGATCTGGGTCAGTTTGAGTTCAGATTTTATATTCTTGAATGAAGAAACAAATATTATAAAGCTGTCATCTTCGGGAATATATGTGTGTTTATTGAGGAGGATTAAAACTTAAAAGATGCAGGCTACCATTTCAGTCCATCAGCATTAATCACCAGCATCGCAAAATACACTTGAAAACATTTACATCTCTTCTGCCATTTCTTTTTTAAGTCAAAGCTGTTGAAACTCACTGTTGCCAAGCCACAGGAGCTCTCACGTATTGTTGCACAGCAGCCAATCACACCGATGATGAACAGCAGAGTCCCTACAGCTATGATCACCACGGCTGGAATCAGAGTGTACACATCCTCAAAGAAGTGGTCATAGTCGTCATATGTGATGAACACATAAGCTCCGATATAGCACAGGATTCCAGCAGCAGCCTGCAGAGAGAGACAAAGGGACAGGGGTCAGAGGTAGGCCTAAAAACCTAGAGTAATCTTGTATTTTATAAGAAATCAGACAACAGATTTGCTCTAATATAGAGGATGAATAAATGGTTGTAATGCTAAAAGAATAACTGAGCAACTCTGCAACATTAGTCAGAAAAATAGGTAAAACAAGAGGGATTATTTCGCTCTCATTTCACTTAATTTCCCTTTATGCGCTGTAGATCACATAATGCTAGAGGTGAAGTCAGCTGTCGCTACCTGCCGGTGACTGCTGCCTGCATTACATCACTGCTGCTAAGACTAGAGCTGCACCAACACAACACAAAGCTGCCTAAAGCATGCGCGAGCCTCCAATCAACCCCGACCGACCCCATGGTGACGCTAAAACTTGCAACACGTCAATTTGGCCCCTCGTTATAAAATAGCGCTTCCCCGCAGCGCATCTCTGGCGCAGTCTGCAGCCCTGCTAACGCTCCAAATCCCCGGCCTCATCATCGGGATGCTGCACATTGTTCTACCATCTGTCGTTTTCTTACCCAAAATATGAGATTGAGGAAAACCAGAACGGTTTTGGACGACGTGATTCCGCACTGCCCCATTGTAACCCGAGCGCTTGAAATAACAACTATTTAATTATTATTTTGGGCAACAATTTTCGGTGCACCTGCACCTTTGCTGTTAAAATAATAAAATGGCTTCGGTCTGCCTCACCGTTCAGATTCCTCCGGGCTCGACCAATGAAATCACTGCAAACAACGGCTGGAGGTCACGTGCTCATGTTGACATCATCATTCAAAACAAACAGCCGAAAGGCTTTCTGCTCTGAAATGTGGGCAGGTTTATCTCAATAAACGTTTTTAGGTCATTATTTTAGTGAACTCAGCTCATAAAATCCTAATGTTCACTTTCACAGAAGATTAGAATATTACGTAAATCAATAAAACATGTTTTTATTGTAGAAATAATATGGTATGGTTTATGGTTAGAATAGGCTACTCAGTGTCCAGCATGAACATCCTCCACAAGGAATCTAATGCAGAACAGGCCTTTGCTAAAGACGCTGCCTGTTCACAGTCTGCTGTATTCAAGCAGGAAGAAGTCGGAATAATTAAAAAGTTCTTAAATTTGTAACACATACTTTAAAACATGTCAAAAACAGTGTTTTAAACGTTTCTTCTCAAAATCCTGATGGAAAAATAGTCTCACACTCTAGGTACTTCCATCTCTTGGGAAATGTGCAAAAAGCCTTGAAATTGATTAGTATATTATTTTATTACAGCTTTACACCCAAAAAACCTAACGAAGAATAAAACACTTAATCAGACCACATATTTTTTTTGTTCAGTGGTGCAGATCACTGTATTATTATTTATATTTTCAAAGAAAATCACGTGCAACTCCATTACTGTAAACCATACCAATTCAAAAACATAACTGCATCTAACACATTTTTTATGCTGTATTTATTTATATACATCAGTGTGTCGGAGAACATTTAACAAGCAAACTACAAGTTTCTGTTTTATTAAGAAATGGTTCAATTTGTTTCAAAGCTGCAAAACCTTGCTTCAGTTTCAGTCAGATTAAAATTTCTGTATAAATGTCTGGGATGATCAAAATATCAAAGCAAAGTACTGAACAGATCTTAACCCTATACATTTACTCGCACCAGTGGCTTAGTCTTACACTGAACACTTGAAGTGCAACCTTTGCCTTTCAGTGCATTTTTCAGAAATTTAAATATTTCATTTAAAGTAAGAGTTTTCAGCAAAAATCAGATCTGAATAGTGTTTTAGCTTGTAACCGATTGTATTACATATTTTAGCCAAGTCTTACTCTTTCACTCATTGGCTGTCTAACACAGAGCCAATTATCTTTGCATGATTTTCTAGAAGATCATGTCTTATGATTTTACTGTTCAGATCATCCATGGGTTTTCTATGGAATATATCTGTAGACTAATATGGCCATGGAAGAGAGATGATTTTGGATATGTGGATATGAACACACCGAAGCTATTTTATTATTTTATCAGCAAAGGTGCAGGTGCACCATCAGCACACATCTGACTAACTGGATGCCTCTCTTTTCTTTATTTTATGAATAATGTGGTAGAAGTCGTTTTGTAAAGGATGCTTTTTCTTTATATGGGTTTCCACCCATTAATAATTGTAATATAATTAGAAGTTTGATATTTCTAAACTTCTCCCTGTCAGATTATGGAACTGCAAAACCAAACAAAACAAACCAGTCTATTGAAAACAGATCCTCACACCTTGCCACATCTTTATGAGGAGTATCAATAAGTGTTGAGATGCAATTTATGTGCAACAGATAAATGACAAACTGTTGCTGTTTGTAAAAGTTACATTAATTTACCATGCTCAATCAGGAAACTGGGCAATTAAATAAATTTTATAACAAATTTATGCTTTAATCTAATGGTATTGTTGTGGCAGGTGTTTAGTTTTGCCGTCGGTGATTAGAGTTGCAAATGAGCAAATTGCTATATTCTTATTGTGAAGAACATTAGATGTATTCTTGTCTAATATGTCTAACTACTTTGTTCCTGTTAAATCCAATAAATAAATAAATAAATAAATAAACTAAAACTATGCTAAAAATTTTTGCTAAGTACATTTCTTAAAGTAGTGTTTTCTGTTTATGTAATCTGACACCTGATTTGTAACCAAGACATTTAATGCAAGTTTAGTCTACATTTTGTATCAATGAATAGTAAATGACTTTATTTTTATTAGCTTCCCTTTTCTACTTTTCAAACCTGCTATGCTGCTATAAAGCCTGAAAAATCAACAAGGAAAGTCAACCCCAGTGCAGTGTATTTTTTTGTTGTTTTGTTTTTTTTATGCCAGAGGGGGGCAGTATATCATCATTAATTTTACTGTAGGGTTGAAACTGAATGATAAAGATTTGGAATGTTGGGAAAACAAGCCTGTCAGGGATTCTTATTTAAACAGCATAAATATTTTAGATGTGAATAAATTCATGGCACATCCATGTCGGGCACTGCTTCTGAGACTAACACATTAGTAAAAAAGAGTTGTGGCACAAGTCAATGATGACTTGCCTGGTGCCCAAAGCCTTGGTTTTATTGAGCCAACGCTTGCCGCATTTGTCTCTGTCAGCTGTTGGTGTTCAAACTGAACAAGAGAGAAACTGACAAACACCAGGAGCTCAGCCTATCTGCTGACAGAGCCGACATTCTCATTGCACGACATTTACCTCAAGGCTGTTATGTGATTGATTATTAAAACAACAATGGTAAAAGCAGACAAGCTTAGATAAAAGGAAATAAAACAGCATCCCAGGAATCCCACAAGCAAAAACAAACAAGTACTACTTCTTTGCAATTACAATTAAAAGTCAGCATCACCAAAGCACCCACAGAATATAAAATTCATAGTGTTTTTGTTTTAATATATGAAAATTTAGGTTTAGTTCACTCAATCACAACAATATAAAGGCAGACCTATAAGAAAGTAGCTCACTATTTAAAAACAAGGCTATCACACATGTTCTCACAAGCAGGTGAAATAAAAATCTGTTTAATTCGATAAAAACAAAACTGTTGAGGAAACTCGCACTAATACAATTTACACTTTATTACTTATTAAAACGTGAAGGAGAGGAGGTCATTTATCCCACTAACAAGCAGCAACATGCCTATCAGTGTACATGGGGATTGGAGATTCTGCATGACACAGGACAAGAAATTATCCTTTTAAGATCCATCGACTGTGTTTGAAAAGACATACTATGTGTGACGACAACACATATGAACTTTCCTTTCTTTACATTAAAACAACAACCAAAAACATCAACATATTTTCTTAATTTTTTTAGATAGCCAAGCTTGTATCTTAAAGTTTACTGTTAACCGATACTCTCCATCCAATCTGACTGAGATTGAGCTATTCTGCAAAGAAAATGAGGGGGAAAAAAAACAACAGCCTCTAAATGTATGGCAGAAAAAACAAGGCTTACAGTTGCAACTGTACCACACGAGAAAACATCTGCTTTCATAAGAACTGTTTGCTGGATGTCTGTTTATAAATAGGACTTTTAAAATACTGAATTTCTGTTTAAGTCATAAACAAACTGGTCAAATGGAAACTCCATTCATGGAGTGCTTTTCTAATCACAATTCATGCATAGGATGGGGAAAATCTGGGTTTAAGTGTCACAGCCAAGCACCCTCTGACATGTGGAGGGAGAAAGGTAAAATCAAACTGACAACCTTCCTGAAAGGCAGGTGGCTACTGGTTCCCCTTATTTGTCTATTCTCTCTGATCAACAGCTGCCAAAACTGATGTCCGATAAAAAAAACAAAAAAAAAAAAAAACCTGTGTCTTGACCTCACCTTAACTGTGTCAAAGAAACAAACTCTTCCTTTATCTGATTTATATTTACCTCATATGTTTCACATAAGCTCCAACCCACTTAGGTAGCACAATGACTCAATGGACAGATCATCAGTTCAAAGACGATTATATCTTGGCAAGAATGATTTTTGCTATTTATTTATGAAGAAAAGATGACAGAAATAAAAATGAACATATATTTTACAATGCTACAGATGTGAAATGATCATACGTAGTCAATCATCATGAATTAGACAGTTTCTCTCTCAGTCCCAAAGGAGCGAGGAAGCATGTGTTCAGATTATGTGAAAACAGCAGCTCAACAAAAAACAATTTGCAACATGTTTGGATCTGCAACTTTTAGTCATGAGACACATAATTACACATTTATAACACCTCCCTCCCTCCACACATCTCTAACACACCGATAGCCAAAGCATAATTATTCTATCAACACATTTAATTGCATTTTGCAACAAGCCTAACTGCCTGCCATTTTAGATTAATGAGAAAATATTACCTTGAATTTTATATTGAGGGTGAAATTTTGCTACTGACAGAGAGAAAAATTTTGGTTTGCTAACAGAAAATCTTGAACACCAAAGGTACAAAAAAGATACCTTTTACTAAAACATTTTTCTTACCTATTGTGTGTCCTCTCATTAAATAAATCGAATCCCATTTTCTACAGCCTACTAACCTACTTCCTCTTAGTTTTGCACCTGCAGATGGATTCTCAATGTGTTGATTTGGGAAGCAATGTTTATGTAACTGAGAGGTACTCACCAAGACTTTAGTCTTAAGAAACTGAATTAATCAGCTGTTTGTGTTGCAAATTTGAAAGTTTATACTTTAGCCATAAAGTATGGCATTAGAAAATTTAATTTAGATGAACACTGTCCTATTTTTGAAATGTAATGACAAATCTCATCAGCACCATGAATACAGGTTTAAGTGTCTCTGACAGTTTAATAGACATTTGTCAGAAACTACGGTTTTGCAGATGCTCAACAAACCAACAAAGTGGTTTGAGACTGTTTAGAACACAACAGCTGAGTGTTTCCTGAACTCAGACCTCTAAAAGTTTCAGATAAAGCACAAATTCTTCACTTTGAACATGCAAAAGAAAAAAAGATAGATAGACAGGGCATTGTGGAAAGGACACTGAAATAGCCCAGCTGTTTTTAATCCAATAGACTGTCGCCCGAGGCAAAGAAGTTGCATGAACCATCTCCCTTTGCTTCTATTGATTGAGAGAAAGGATCATCCTCGTTTGCAGAGGAAAGAAAAAAATGCTATCGATTTTATGTTGAAATGCATTGGGAGCTATAAGCAACGTGATTTATGTAAGCTGCCTACATAAGTATTTATATAAGAATGAAGAATCATAAAATAATGAAACAAAAAGATGTTAGTAATGGGTCTATAAATGAGAGAGAAGGTCACATTAAACCCCATGTGGAGGAAAATCTTAGAGCAGATTCTGAAATGTTCTGAAAGATCCTATAATTACTTAAGTAATTCTATCCATTTCATACCCTGTTGTTAAACTGTTTACCTCTTAACTAAAAGTAGAGCATGAGTCAAACTCTTTTAACCTAAAGGGGGATTTTAGGACATTCTCTTTTGACTTTGCCCAGAGGAAGAATAAAAGATTAATGTGGAAAAGAAAAATAACATGTTTTGTCTGGAGGGTTAACATGGAAAAACCTTAGTCTTTCATAAAATACCTGCTACACATCATTTTCATTTTATGTTTTATTATTTAATACAAATAGCCTAAATAAATACAACATTAATAAATATTAACAGAAAAAAGCTTTTGCAAATGGGACATTGTTGAAATGTTGCAGATGATTTTAATCATAATCAGCAGAAAATGTATAGGTTGTTTCTGGTTATTTATTTATTTTTAATCCCTCGAGGTCTTCGGTCCATGCGCACCACTCTTCCGACCTCCGCATCAGTTTACTAAGATTTTCGCCAGCAGCTCCGCTTCCTGAAACCAACCGTGGAAAACATCACATTAGATTTAAGATGAAGAAATCTGAAAAATATGTGCATTAAAAAGAAAAGGTAGCGAAGACAGAGTCCTCTGTCCTCACCTGATCTTTCAAACGGCTCTCTTCTGTGTCCATCTGCGCCTTCAACGCCACCCGCAGAAACTCTTGGACAAGCGAGGTCTGCTCAGCCGGGAGGCTGAGTTCCACCGCGTTCACACCCTGGTCCTCGGGTGAGCGTAGCAAAGGGGTGTCCATCACACTTTTCTTTCCCATGAAATGCCCTGCAAAACCAAAACAACAACAACAAACAAATTTAACCTGCTTAATTTAGTTTTGAGTGAAAAATTAATAGGGAAAACCCCTTTAGAATATGTGTGCGTAAAGGTTTAAAACCCTAATATTACTTATAGGATTTTACTGGAAGGTCAACATTCAAAAGAAATAGTTTCTTACCTGTTGCCCAAAGATTGCCTTTTGGAGTCACTTTGAATTTCGTAACTTTACTCCCCCTCTCAGTCAGAGAGATACTGTCTCCTGCGCTCAAAGACATAAAAACGAGATATGTGAAGAAGCCACAGTGGCAAACATTAGACAGCGTGAGTCCTCTCATTTTCACCCGAACTCCGGATCTGTCCTCCTGAGCGCAATTTTTTCCAAGTGGCTCTTTGTTAGTGTTGGATCGCTGCAGAATCATGGCGCTTTTATAGAGTCTCCTGGTCGGGGTGGGCTCTGGCTCTCCTTATGGGCTGCGTTTACTTTTCATTCACTCGGCTGCGTAAATGAAGATGACATCAGCCAGCTCAGTGTGATGCTTGTGCGTAATTTAAGCATCAAACAAAGTTGTAAGGCGAAGCATTTTATGAAACAAAATACAAAGCATCAAAATGTTTTAGTTGATGAAATCATAACTTTCTCTCTTCCACGTGCATTTGAATAAATTTGAATATCATGAACATTTTAAAAAGTTTATTCATCTCAGTTATTGAATTCGAAAGTAAAACTTATATTCAGTGCCCAGGATCGGATATTATATTCAAATCTTCATCTCATCATTATGGTCCAACAAATGAAACCCAATTCGGTTTCTCACAAAACTCAAAATTTAACTCCATTTCCAGGCCTATAAATATTCCGTTTTGCGGCTCAGGGTGCGTCAGGGAGAAACAAAAACGACTGCCCAGATCCCATCATCCCGTACCCATCCAGGGGCCCAGTTTGGCCCTTTTTGCAATACGCCGCGTGACATTTGGCCAGTCGAGGTTTGCTACTGCGCTCATCATCAGTCCTCCGAGGACAAGAGAACCCGCTGATTCTCACCGCTAATTTAGAGCTGATAAGACAGATGGCCTCTTCGTCACTTCAGGGTGCTAAAGTCGGAGGTATTGTCGAGGAGCAGCAGCTTCTGTCTTGCTCTTTTAATAACCTTTGACATTAACACGCATATTGAGATTTGGTAAATTCTGCAGAGCTGAATGTCAGTCTAATTAGAAGACTGTCTGAACATCGCAGCATCACACTGCCCAAGCTCAGAAGCTAAATTAATCAAGGCGCAATACTTGCCTTAAGGTAGTGGCTGTCCAAGTTCAAAGCTATTGGGTTCCATTAGTGGCAAAAATAATCCTTCCACTGATTTATAGCTACTAAAAACAGCTTAGGTTAACAAATAAGACACCAAGAGTCTGAATTAACACTGAATTTGGAGAGCCTACTTTTTGTTTCAAAGATAATTATAAAGGTCATTTCTAAACATGATCAGAAACAGAGCACTGCAAAACTTTCCCTAAATGTTCTTTTTATTATTTTGTTGCAACCAAAAACTTCACTTATATGTGGTAGATCAACACAAAGAAGGAAAAAATGTCAACGTGGACTTGTGAAGATTGTCCTACTCATAAAGTTCAGAGGAAAGTGTTCTGCTACCTCTAACAGGTATCATTCCAGGATTTCCCTTTATTCAAAACCATCAATTTTCCCATTATACCTGGTGAGCTTTCCTGTCCCAACTGCAGAAATGCATCCCCACAGCATTATCATGGCACCACTGTTTCATGGTAAGGATGGTGCTTGGTAAAATAGATTTTTAAATTCTCATATTGGCCTATAAAGCACTTCATGATCTTGGGCACAAAGATGTGTCTGGCAATTACAAACTATTCAGACCTCTAAGGTTTTCCAGGACCAAGACTATACAAGTTCTGGCAGCATGTACAGTTTTTACTGAATTCTGGAACAAAAGTTCTCTAAAACCTCTGATGTGCAGAAACTGTATATCTTCCTTTACATTGGGACTGAAAAAAAAAAAAAAAAAAAAGATTTATAGCAACTTTTGATCAAAGAATCTGATGAACAATTTGAAATATGAAAATCTTTTATACCTTTGCTATCTGTATTTTAACATCCATTTCTTTTGTGTAATGCTTTGATGCTTGCTTTTTAAATTTTTTTCCATACACAGGCCACTTCTGTGCTTCAGCTTGTCTCTAAGGATTGTGGTAGGATGTGTTGATGGCAACGTAAAAAAAAAAAAAATAATAATAATTCTCACTGTGCTCCCAACAGTCTCTAGTTTAGAGAGGGAATGGTGTAGGAGGTGGATGACAGCCAAGTACTGTATAAATGAACATTTACCGTCATAAACCTTGACAAATTTACCAAGTAAGCCGTTGTTGTTTTGGTGTTACCTTTTATAGAATTTAGTCAAATGTAACAGCTGTTTTACAATATTTATTTAATCACTTATAAAAGATGTTTTTAATGTGAAATCCTACAGATTTTAATATTCATGAGTGACACAATTGTGGAAACTATAACCATACATAATTATAAATTTACCGAAAAGCTTTAAAATGTTTCTTTTTATTCCAGTCTCTCAACGAGAGACACAAATTTAATTTCCAATATAGGTTTGTAAAAAGGTTGGCTAAACATATTTTCTTACAATTCTAGAAACTGAAGTGAATTCTTGTTTTTTTTTTCCCCCACAATAATGAACTCTACATTAATAGAAAATTGTGAAGGGCCAGACAAAGTAAGACAGGTTGTGTAATCCAAAGTGAATGCTGAAAAGATTTTATATATTTCAACACTTCCATATTTCCAAAAGCAACAAATAAGGTGACAATTAACAAAAGCTAATTTAAATTTAACTTATGAAATTTAACATTCTGAAAACCAGATACTACACTGACTTGAAAGTTAATCCTAGTGAATTCCCTCACAAAAATACTTTTAAAACTTGGACTTTTGAAAATGTAAACACTCTATCCACATTTCTACAAAATGTTTGAACAAATGGTACAAAAAAAGAAAAACTATCAAGTTGGGTTTGACAAAGAAAAGTAAATATATTTTGAAAGGCATGACGGAGGTTTTCTGGACGCAGTTTATCCATCATCTGTGCTGAAGCTTCAGAGCCTCACTCCCGGTGGACCAAGACAAAAAGACCCAGCATGAAGAGAACAGCATACTGTAGGAAACGAACACAGCAAATTCTCAGACACAATGCGTTGTATAATTCTGATTAAAACTAAAGAAAGGAATTAGCTGTAACTTATTTCAAGGAACAATGAACTTACTTTGAACTTGGGGTAATCGTTCATGAGGATGGTGACAATTCCAATATATGGCACAAACCTGGAAATGATAAAAACGCTGTTAGGCAATCTTAATAATGCCTTAAACATGGACTGAATTTGTATCACACTCTTCTAGTCATACCAATCACTCCACGGGCTTTTACTCTAGATCAACATTCACAGAATGGAAAACATATTCATAAACCAATACGCAGATCAGAAGGAAACTTTGGGTTAAGTGCCTTGCCCAGGGTCACATCCACATATAGAAAAATCTGAAATGACTACATTATTGCTTTCTGACTACAAGCTCACCACTCAACTGACTGATCTACAGTCACCCCAGCATGTAAACATCTTAGTTTATTTACTGCACTAAGCATTATGTCAAATGGGATGACATAAAGCTTTAAATTCTACATTTATCTTTTTAGATTTTCAATCTAGCATAAAACAACTTTTCCTCATGTTATTATCTTAACATGTTGGCTTGGATATAACTTATTAAAAATAAAGAAAGCAATAATGATCATGATATCAGGGCCAATTGGGATAATGGTCTGCCATCTGTGTTTCCATATGAAAATATATACTTGGAACAAAATGTAAGAACATTTTTATTTGGTGAAATATTCTTTTGTTGCAGCAATGCTTCTTGGTTATAAACCTCACACCATTGGAAAGCATGTTTACTTCCCCTTGACTTGTGCAACATATGTAAGGAAAATGTATTGGTGGGTTGAACAGCATAGGTCAGTGTGTGTATTGTGCCCACAAAACATTTACCAAATCCTTTGTGTCAATTGCAAACAGTTATTATTGGAGGGAGTGTGACAAATTAGGGCAGTATGTCCCTCACTGGAAAACCCCCCCAAAAAGGTTGTCATATTTGCAGACAGGCTCAATGGAAAGAAATATCGAGATAAGATTCTAGAAGGAGTGGCAATCCCAAACTCCATCCTCCAAAATGTCAGTGCTCGCCCCACAAAGCATGTTTATCAGAAACTAGTTCCACCATTTGGGGGTGAGGAGGATAGATTGGCTTGCCTGCACTTCTGACCTCAGCCTCATTGATCATTTGTAGGATCATTTTATGCAATCTGTTTGCACTAGTATGACCAACACAATCACATTGGCTGACTTGAGACAAATGTTGGTTAAGAAATTGGATACCATCTGGTTTGTATTATGCCTAGTGTTTTGCATTTATATCCATGATGTTGTACAGTAACAAATAACATCCAGATCCACCTCCAGAAGTTCAAACTAATCAGGGATTAAAATTCAGGTAAAAGTAAATAAATAAAATCATGTAGTGTGACCCCGGCTTAACCCATCTATTTTATAGTGTAGAGAACATTATGACCATAAGTCTAACTGTTGTGTGTTTATATACCTTACATATAATCAGAATTATAAAATGGGAGGCAGCCCTTCCTTTGAAAATAGTAGAAAATTTTCAAGGTAATGAAGGAGATGTTGGATATTTTTTTTTTTTACTGCCATCCATAAAAATTGTTTTTTGAGAGGTTCCTTCTTTGTTTTGTTGGTAATATGCCAAAACACAACAAAAGTCACAATGTAAGGAGCACAGATGACAGGAGTGAAAACAAGAATCTACCGCAACAAATATTCTTATCAAAATGTTTAGCAATATTATCAGTGAAACAAGACTTTCTCATTTCGTTCATCTCCACTTTGAACACACATCAAGCAGGAATGAACAAAGGGGCCAGCTGACATGGAGCTGCAGTACTAGCAAAATAATGTGTTGCACTGTTAACCTTACTTGTTAATGGCCGTGCTATCCTGTATGTTTATTTACAATTGCTGCATTCAATCTTGTAATAAAGAATGAAGGACAATCATTTTCAGCACACTCCTATTGCAGAGGAAGGTTTAGGAGCAATTCTGTGACCCAATTCTGTTTGTTTGTAATATATCAACATATTTAAAAGAAAACAAAGTCGCCACATTTGTTTTTGCTCAGCACCCACTACACGACACAATATTACCAATCTGTGTGTCCAGGTGGTTGGCTGCTCAGTCAGCTTAATCTTAACTCCCCAGCCAATAATTGAGCTGGAATTTTCAGTCTTAACTTTGTCTTGAAAGCCATTATGCAGCCCTGCTTACACCCCCGCCCTAAATGTACACGCTTCTAATAAAATGATCTACGGCTCAAGTCTACCAATCTGTTCTGTCTCTGCTCATTTGGGCATGAAACATCTACTGTAATGGGTCCTTTTTGTGAACAAGCGATCAAAGTAAAACAAGAAAGCAGGCAGGTCTAAAATATTTAGTCATTATCACCTCTATGAATTGTTCTGTCATAAATCAATAGCTGACAGAATTTGTCATTTTTAAAGAACAAGCTAACTGTAAATCACAAGTTATTTTTCTAAAACGAAAACTCACCCCCTGGCTCGTCCCACCACATCTTTTTTCTCCAGCCAATGTTGGCCCTGCTTGTACAGCCCTCTGTCATCCACTGCATTGTTGTCTCCTTTGGTCAAGAACTTTATCTCTCCATTTTGTCTGTGAACAAAACACCAGCTTAATTTTCAGAAAGAGAATCCAAAATGTATTTTTCTCCATCTCAATTCATGGTTGGTTTGAAATTTATTGCCAATCTGGTGGCAATAAATTGAAAATTCTGGTAAAAGAAACTCAAAAGTTATTATAACAAAACATGAATTCATACTTTTCATGGATCTTTAGCACTCTGTGTACTATTGGGATCTCTCTGCCTTCTATTCTGAAGACAACAATCTCTCCAACTCTGATGGGGTCCTCCACTCGATTTGTCAAAAATAACAGGTCCCCTCTGTGAAAAGCTGGCTCCATACTCCCACTGGAATTAAACAAGATCAAAAAGAAAAAAAAAACAAGTTAATTCAAACTTTTCATTTTTAATTACATTTACCACAAAGTAAAGTAAATATCTATAATAGTCAGAATAAAATATTTTCATGAAAGTGTACAGTATTGGTTCATAAGTAAAAAAAAATCCAGCTTTTCTCCTTTTGCTTTTTTTGGTTTGTTTGCTTTTTGATCCAGAATAAATCAAGGAATTGATCTTTTAGTGTGGGTCACATACTGATTCACCTCATTTTATTTTAACTGACATTATGCATAAAACTACAAGTGTAAATGATACTTTCATTAAGCAACGTTGCTCCAATATTAGCTATGTAGACATACAACAGAGAAACGCTACATCCATCCACACAATATTCTACAGCCATCTTAGAGGAATAAATAAAGCTGTAACTGCACCAACTGCCTAAAAAAACTGTTTTAGCTATTGGTGCAATTTTTAAGGTAGACGTTAAAAGTACTGTAGGTTACACATTTATTAAAAACCAGATTAGTCTATAACAATGCATCACACCAGACATTAAAGTGTTTTTTAAGGTTATGCGACAGTTTATTTTGAACAGACATCATGCTGACTGCTTGCTGACAAAGATGGAAAACCATAACATGCACTGCCATGCATCAAACTACACATTATGATGGTTGTTGTGACAGTAAAATGTGTGAAACTAAGAAGCGTTATCTTTGTTATGTTCATGTTTGCAAAAATAACCAACAGTAACACCAAATATCACAACAGAGTAGGATATTTCAAATCACAATTCTAATGTGTTTATTATCAGAATAAGTAAGAACTATTTGAAAGTTTATAATATTTCAGGTAGCATATACTTAAACTCTGCTTGCCAATGATATACTTGGACACTTGGATGGCTTGTCATTGTGTTTTCTGCAAACACGTATAGATCTTGGTGACTGAGGTCAGGAAAATGTCAGCTAATTGCAGTCAATGTCTTCAGCTCAATATTGAACAATATTGCAATTTCATGTCTTCCTGATACTGTGAAGTTTGACATATTTTATAAGAAAACTTCAAACTAGACATTGCATTGGTGATTTGGTCAAGACAAAATGATACTTGAGAAAATATCTATAGTTGCAGGTGTATTTGTTTGGTATTTTAGCAACATTTTCAAGAGTTTTACACAGTAAAAACTACATCTGGAAAAGCAGCAGCATATCTCTAAAGTGATGTTAAGACCTTGGTTTTAGATAATCCCATCTAAATTAGATTAAGTAAAAAATAAACATAGCTCAAATGAAACTTGAAATTCTGGCATAAATTACATTCTTCAATTTTGCTGGAACCTGCAAAGGTTGTGCAGGAGAATTAAGTGTCTGGATGAACATGTCACAATAAAGTGCTTTGTTTTTTTTAATGTGGCCACTTAAAGTCAAAATTCTGAGAAAATAAGTTAGATCTCAGAACTCTGACACTAAAGTGAGAATTTTTTATTATTATTATTATTATTATTGCACACTAATCATTGTCAGTTTAAATGTTTTAGTGGTTAAAACAAATTTTAATTAGGTTTTGACAGTTCTTTCATTAGACAAAAAGGTAAAGTTTGAATATATTATTCAGCTTTCAAAGTAAAAGTTAATATGCAGTTTGTTTAGGTAAGAACTTTAAATCTGGCTGGAAATAACATTGTTGTAGGCCAATTAAAAATGTGTTCAATGTATTTGTTTAGTTACTTTTTGATACATATGAAGTTGAAAACATTTTCTTACCAATTTCTTTTTTTATTAAAAAAAAAACTTCTGGTAAATAAAGCATATTTTTGTGAAACTAAAACTTCAACAATAATCCTCAACAACAATGACAAAGTTCAATTTGAAAAGCATGGAGTGAAATTGCGATGCAGCCTAACTTTGAACACTGTTAAATAATGATGCTAAATTTACCTGAGAACAACAACAATAGGGCTTTCGCTGCCGGTGACAACCATCAGTCCTTTCCAGATCATCAGAGCAGAAGACACAATCATGCCAAAGTTCAGCACCTGGTAATACAGCTAAAGCAAAATATGTCATTCAATGGGCAGAACAGTCAGTGTAAGTGTAAAGCAGAAAGTTTTTAAATACATATCGATAATCAAATGAGTAAAGCAGCACCAGAAAGACGGTTTAATTTATAGGAAATTTGTTAGGAACCAAATCTGGCTACCATATTGACAGTAATTTGTCACAACTAGGGTAAATCGCCCGTTATAGTGTTGTTAAGAGTGCTATTTACGCTCGATGTGCAAATTTGCTTTATGCAACGTTAAAAATAAATTATTTAAAATGCACATATGCATAAAACAGTTAACTTTGCAGGTGGTTAATAACGTAAACTCTAGAGCGAAATTATGAAGAGCTGAGCGGCTAGTTGTGGTTAGCTCTGATGTATGTCATCGTACAAAGAGGCAGACGTTACATGAGAGGAAACTAAGGCTGCGATACCTACCTGCCGCTTATTCATGCGACGAACGTCGTCTAGGAAGTCTAAAGATAACATTCTTGCTAATACTACAGAATAAAAACCGTCTAAATTACATTAATACGTTTAAAGTAACGAGCATATGTATGCAGGCAGCCACAGCGAAACTTGTATCCTAATCTTCCGGGTCCGCTCACCGGAAGTCCCACCCATTTGTGATCGCTGTGTCGAGGTGTCGCTTCTGGATACGAGAGTTCAAAACGGAGGGGCTTTTCTAAAAAAAAAAAAAAGAAAAAAAAAACGACAGAAGTAGCCCTAACAGTTATGGTATTTATGATTTCTAAAAAGAAATTTCATTATTTATTGTTATGTATACAAACTTGGTATCATGTTATGCCTGAAGTCATAATGGCAGTTTACATCTCTGTTCCTCGTGTGCGAACAGAAAAGGGAGAGAAAGCTTTGAGTATTTCTGCAGTCTGAAGTGAAACTGTCAGAACTTGTTTCCCAGAACGCTCTGTATTCCATTTTAAGAAACCAACAACGCAAATCTTTCAACGGTGTTTTTTTTTTATTTTAAGTTATTATTGTTTTCAAACCTTAAATTGTTGCTGTAACTACTGCCTATTTTTGTTACTGGTGTCTATTTGTCTTGTTTTATATATGACTTGTACTGTTGCCTTTCTTGCCAAGTCATCCTTGTGAAAGATATCTTGATCTCAATGGGTTTTTATCAGGATAAATAAAGATTTAATAATAAATAAATAAATAAAATGTATATATCTTAAATATTGTATTAGTATGCTGCTTCTGTGTGTTATGCTTAAAGTATGGCCTAGTTTTTGAGAACTGTAGAAGTTGAGGGTAAATCATTTCCTTCATCTCTCCATTTATAGTACTTTGCAAAAGTGGTCATACCTGTTGATTTTCTTTGTATTTATTGCATTACAATCACAAACCTCAATGGCTTTTGCAGGATTTTCTAGGCAAGACTAACACCACACAGTGTATATTTTTCTAAAGTAAATAATAAATACTTAAAAAAAATTACAAATAAAAGAGGTTCAAATATATCCAGCAACTTTTATTGTGAGAGCTTAAAAAGTCCAATGAAGCCAATTGTTATAAATAGACACTGAATTAGCAATAAAGATTTCACCAGTGTGTTTAAGTTAATATCTGCATCAATACTTCTCATTGTTGTGAACACACTACTTCCAATGGTGACGTGTGGTGATAACAGTATCATGATGTGGGGATTTTTTTCATTAGCAGGAAGAGGGCAGGTAATGGGAAGATGGAGATAATTTAACAATGTATATTCCCAAAAGAAACCTATTGCTACAAAATATGTTTAATTGTGGGGCGGGGGGAGGTTCACCTCAACAAGACAGACCAAGCTATAGAAATATTCATGACAAAGTATATAGATGTGTTAAAAATATACCAGTCCAGTCTAATTGAAAATCTGTGACAAGACTTGATGAATGCTGATTACAAACGCTATAAAATGTAAGGATTAAAACAACAAGATAGCAAACCTTGTAGCATGTTAGTTTATTGTTGCTTTTTTCTTACCTGAACTTTTGCAAAATGCTTAAAATCATAGGAATCTTAATGTATGCAAACATCTGATTAAGTGATGTAAAATGTAAAAATTTATATATATATATATATATATATATATTTGCTATTTTTACATTTGGTAAAGAGAAATATTTTTGGTAAATTTGACAAACCTAAAATATGAAAAGCTTACTTTCATTTCAGACAACAAGAAAAAAAGTTAGCTGTCCTTTTTGTCCATAGCGATTTGTGTTTGATGGTGAGCTAGCAAGGCAGACATGCCATCTAGAAACCAAATGCTTTGGTAGCTTTTCCTCTTTTCCTTTTCCAAATTGCTGTTTTATTGAAAGCAAACACTAACATCGCGCTCAGTTCCCTCTGTGTGTTTTGTACAAAGAAGCAAAGACAAAGGGCTGCAGGATGAGTAGTAAATTTTGTTTGATGTTTTATAGTGGAATATTTTCCACTTAAGGAGAGTGCTGCTTTTTCATTCTGGTTACCTCTAATGACTTAATGCAGCACATTATCTAGAGTTCAGTTTTCCACATCCACAAGTGCATGACCAACCTGTGGCATGGTGAACTAAGACCTGAGTGTTTAATGAGATAAATGTCCTTAATGTGACACAAAGTGAAAGGTGGATCCCCTACAATACACTGTACCACAGACTGGCAAACCAAAGGGACACAGAATATTGAAACAGAAAAGTATGCCCAGACTGAACATTTCTGTCAATTTTATTTTCTATTTACCATGTCATACCACCTTTAATTATAAAGCTCTTAAGCTCACAAAGTGCTGCACATAATCAAAAAACAAAAATGTAAGATTGGCTTCATTTTTTGCT
The DNA here is from genome assembly GCF_019740435.1 of Gambusia affinis. Lineage (NCBI taxonomy): Eukaryota > Metazoa > Chordata > Actinopteri > Cyprinodontiformes > Poeciliidae > Gambusia > Gambusia affinis. Next base: position 9,812,498 of record NC_057869.1, on the reverse strand, counting down.
ATAGTGATGATACAGAAAGCCATTTTTGTTAAGCCACCTTTTATTTAGTAATATTTAAAATTTCAGTTAGGGAAGCATTGCCCATACCAGTGCTTTTCTGACTTGAGCAATTCTAATCAAACCTCTTTTCATTTTGTGGTGAGTTGAACTCAGCTAGAAAGTAAAGTGAAACAAACAAACAAACAAACAAACAAACAAACAAACAAACAAACAAACAAAAAAACAACAACTAATAATTCAAACTCACCAAAGAATGCTTTGGCTTTAGAGTTGACTTTCTGAAACAAATTCTGTAGCTATAATTTTGGCTGTGGCAGAAAAAAATTATGAAGATCTGTATCAGAAAGTCATTATTTCCTGGTCAGCAAAAGCTTTCCATGATACGGCACACTAATATGGCACTGACGGTCAACTAGTGATGGCCCGAGACCAGTGGCAGCTTGCGACTTTTGGAAAAGTGGAGATAATATTTTTTTTCAAATGCCAGCTAGTCTGTGGCATTTAGGAACCCGTAATCCTTTTCATATAATCTCCCTAAATGGTCACAACCGCACTGGCCTGCTGATTGTAATTAAGGTCACTTAGTCACAACAGCGAGAGGTCACAATCACCGTTAGCCTTTCATGTGTTTCTGTTTTTATGCTTTTCCTCCTTGATATATTTGGATCTTATAGATTTTATGGTTTTGATAGTAAAAATACCAATTTACTGTTGAAACAGAACATCCATCCTCTCCTTTAAGTGCTTTTATTATCCATCATGACATCTACAAAAAACCTTCTGAGCATGGTTATACATGCTGCGTCACAATGGGACAGAATCTGAGTTGGAATCCAGTAAAATGTGTTTAATGTGATAATAACTTGCATGCTGAGTACAAGATAATCCCACAAACTCAACATTATTATTAGTCTTGTTGAATGTAATAAGAATTCATTTGGCTTGGATGTGCTTGTCAGATTCCTGCCATTGAGGACTAATAATTCTTTCATTTCCCTCATCTTATCGTGAGCATTAATGCTGAGATCACCCTGCTGGATCTCTTTAATCTATTTAGTCGTCGTTACTCATGAGGAGCTGTGACGGTGCATCTTTTCCCAGTAATTTCTCTGCTTTCCTCATAATCTTGATTTTTTATGTCTTGCAAGAAACATCTGGAATAAGGTATTTCATTTGTGATGTTGCTCTTCAAGCTATGAAAATTTTGAAACGTTCTTCTCAGTTTATTTCCAAAATGAACTCTGAGCCTCGGCACGAGGAATTAATCGCATCTAATGGAACTTTACTTTTAAGGGTCCACTTTACTTGTCTTGTCTCATCAACAGCAGAGTCATTGACCTAACAGTAGGTGGCAGGATTGTTGTGTCAGGATAGTTCAAATCAGGATATGATAGTGCTGTTGCCACACCTCAAAACATTTTCTTTAATGCCCGAAACCGGTATTCAATTTAATCATCTCAAGTTTGAAAGAAAAAATCTCAAAAACACAGCTAGCTTAGCCTTTTCTTCTTTTTCGACCCTGAAGCTGCTGTGCTATTGTTTGTTTGTGAATTACAATCAAAAGACCCATTATATCATCTACTATCAGCTCATTTGTGAAGGTAAACTGTTTTTATTTAAAGAAGAGTTCAACAGCTGGCTACACCAATCTTTAATAAACCATTAATAAATCTAATTAAATGCTGTGGAAGTCAGTTATAGTTCTGCACAGTTTTTTCTTGTGTTGTAGATATGACCTCGCTGTAAAACGCTTATTTTATTTTAAATATTAAAGCTCATTTTTGTGCTCTCACTTTCCTGCTCATATGGTTAAGTTTATCAAATGTAGGTAGTCTATTCAGTTATATTTATAAAAGCCTGGGCTTTAGCAAACAAAACTTAAGTTAGAATCTTAAGTACTTTAATAATTAAGTACTTTAATAATTAAGTAAATTAAGTATAGGTCATGCTAGTAAAATCGTTGTAGGTCTGAAATCTAAGCAAGAATGGTAATAAACAGTTTTGAATTTAAATGAAGTAAAGTAACAAAGCTTCAGCTTCAAACAAGTAGAGTGAGTCTCTTAAAGGTGAAAACATGTGTCTCGATGGGATTCTCATGAATAAATATGTATGAGGGAAAATCTAGATATTTCATCTTATTTCTAAGGCTTTATTATTTTTAATGTTGGCCTTTTAAATCTTCTGCACATTTTACTAATACGAAAAAGTTATAGCTACGTAGAAAGATTGCATGTCGCTTCATTACGCACTTTGGTGAAATGCATATTCTGAAGCTCACTCAATTTCTTGCCAGGCTGAATATAAAACAAGCTGACTACTATTTTTGTACTAGCATGTTTTCCATATTACCAAAAACATGGTAATATGAGAAGAGGTGTTGCTATAACATTAAAGATAGAGCATATGTGTAACACTGATAACAACTACTTCACACCTAAATATTGTGATTTCCCTCATGTGTAGAGATCCACCGGTCTACTGGCATGACACTACAAGCCCATCTTTGCATAAATTTTACTTCCCAGCACCAGTGTGTGTGTGTGTGTGTGTGTGTGTGGGTGTGTGGCCACCACTTACATAAGCGATGACTCACAAATGACTGAAAATCATATATAATTAACATGACAAAGTTCATGTCACCCTGCAAATACATTGTACATGCAAGACAATTCATTCTCTAATATTTGTGAAGGAATTTGATTTGGCCCTTTGTGTTACTAAACCCTATAAAGCTGCTTTATTCTACTAATCCTTTATTTGCTCAAATCACCGGGACTAGTTCACAACAATGAAAGTTGTTCTCACTCTGAAATTAGTGTATTTTAATTTTTGTCTTGTATTGTTTAGTGGCAGTAAATCTGCATGTGTCCTTTATTTGTGAGCTGTTTTGAGGAGAAATGTCATAGATGACTGAAGTAAATTAGTTGTAAATTTGTTCATAGTTATAGTGGACTAGCTAATCATTCTATTTTTATATGCCAGTTAAAACTTTAGAAACACTTAGGTGAAATGGTTGGGAGGAGCATTAACTGAATAAAATTACCATGTTTACCATATGACAAAAAAAGAGACTTTCCTCAGATAAGAAGTGTTACATTTGGACATGTTTTTACTGCTAGGCTATTTCTGATCAAGAGTGAGAATGTCAGATATGTATGTGTGAGATAGTTTTTGCTTCTTGGCATGCAGAAAATCTTGGCCACCTCTCCAAAATAGCTTCTTACAAAGCTAAAATGTTGCAGCAACAGTTTTAATGAGAATTAGCAAGCTAGACACACCTCTCCAAATTAACTCTACCTGTTAAAATCAGAAAAAAAAACCCCATCTCACATAAAACTATTTTTCAATTTTGAAGACTGACATTCTGTTTTATTCTAATGTGTCCTTACCTAACAGGGTTACTTGGTGATTGTACGGAGTACATTTGAGTGGTGACTATCTTATCAACAGTGACTTTTCCTATGATAAGCTGTTCCTGTTTTAGTAGATGTACTTCCACACCAAGAACTACAGCACAATTAAGGAAAAAAGTTAGGGTAACAAAGATTGCCTACCTAGAATATAGAAAATGAATTCAGATGAATAAAACTGAGCTTATTTACATAGAACCAAATCAAAATAACTCTTGTCTCAAGGCCTTATGAAAAAAAGTCAAATCAATCGTATCATTAAGACTGATTCAAAGTCACTCACATGGATTCCAATTTTATCCTAGTTAGCAAACAATGCAGTCGAGTTTAGTGCTGTCTGTGCGTTCACTAAATGAGCTTCTTAAACTTAATGATAAACTGATGGTGACAATGTCGAACTCAACTGAGTTTACCAGAACTCAGCATGACTCGAATACTCTGATAAATTTGTCTGTTGCATACTATGCATACTATAACTTTGCACACTGCCAATTTATAAAGAAATCCACAAAATCCACAAAATTATAACACAAGTCATCAAAATGTAGAAATGTATTTGTAGTGTATTTTTTAAACAATCTCTAAGCAAATGGATTTCATCATACATTTTATTGCATAGTGTGTTACATTCAAGAGTCAGTTCTTAAAAATACAAAGTGCAAAGTAGAGTAGCAAGAAAACAGCTCAGGTTGCAAAATGAAACCCAATAATTACGCTATCTGCTTTTGTAAAACAGTACCATCTAAAGATGAATAAGCTTAAATTTTTGTAAGAAAAAAATGGTTGACTCCAGGTCTGCTTCATGTGGTTTCTAATGCTTTGAAGGCTATACATATATTTTTTACTTTTTAAGCTGCAAGTCATAAATGTATAACATGTAACACAGCTTCAGTTTGATAAATTTAACATTTTTGTAGCAAAGATACTGACCCGAGTTAGGCTTCTACAATCTGGTGTTTAACTAACAAAACATCAAATTCATAAAGAACTACACTTCTTATTAAATAACTGAATTAAAAATATAAAATGCAGCATATAAAAAATATTCTCCACAGCAGGTATCATAGGGCAAGGAATGGTGTATGATGAAATTAAATATTTTTACATATAACTATGAAAACTATTCTAACTTCCTTGTGGGGACTTCTGAAGTGGTACTAGTTTTAATGCAAGATCTCTGGGAAGATACTGCCCTGTCAGGTCTGCGCTGCGTTCACTACGTTGGGAGCAACGGAATCTTTTTGATTCGAAGAACTCTCGCTGCCTTCAAGTTCAGCCTTCCTGGGCATCCTGGGGCTAACAGCAACTTTTCTGCTGGTTTGAGGGCTGGAAGAAGGCACAGCCTTTTTGCGCTGCAGTAAGGGGCTCTTAGAGCCTTTTGGCTTTGTTGGGGTACTTAAAAAGTCCATGACCTTCAAAGACCTCATCCCAAGCAGGCCACAGAAGTAGTTGCACTTGTGCTGCAGGACAAACTGATCAAAAACCTTGGGATTTCCTTCAACGCATAAACCCTGGTGCCTGCAGCATAACACAGAACAGAAAGGCTGCAGTGACGATTTGTGCAAATGCAAATTACCTGTAAAACAAGGTTCTCAGAGCATAATTTGCAAAAACATCACACACGTATATTTACCCTGTTGATTTGACTGAAATACCGACATTGGTGATCTTGGTGTCAACACCTGCAAAATGAAACCAAACAGAAGCTTGATTTTTCTGCTGTTTGGCTAGCATGTTTAGATGGGACAGATATGCTCAGGAAATTATTGCTACACAACATGACACTGGAAAATGTGGAACATAATACATTTGATTAGAACACTGGGCACATGTCTCTCTGCAGTGAGTGGATAAAAACATTACCACAATCAAGTTTGAAAATTTGCTCTTAATGTTTTTGCTTTACAATTGTTTGTGTTAAAAAAAACACTTGTGTTAAAAAAAAACACTTTAGCAAGAATTCTGATATGGTTTGTGATGCATAATAAAACTAGCAGTTTGTGCATGCATGGCTTTTGTTTGGACTGACTGATCAATGGGATTTTAAATGTGATGTAAGAACTATAAACACAGATGATTTACTGGGATTTTCACCCACAAACATATTACAAATTTGATTGAGAATGGTCTGAAAAAGAAGAAAAATATCCAGTGAACAGCAACTGGGGAGAACAATATGACTTGAGCTAAAGGGCAAAGATGAATGCGTAGACTGGTTCAAGCTCATAGAAAGGAAAACATAGCAAGAAAACACAAACGTTGTCACGAATGGATGCAAAATATAATCACACACAACAAACCTTCAGACAGATGGACTGCTGCAGCAGCAGAGCACACCACATGTGTTTACTATCTATTATGAACAGAAAACCAAGACCACACTCAAGCTCACAAAATTGGATCATACCAGATTGGGAAAACATTAAAATCTGATCACTCAATTTTAGCTGCAACATTTAGATGGTGGGGTCAAAATTTAGCATGAATAACATGAAAACATGGATCTGCTATTGTATCAATCCAGAGACAGTGATCATAGAGTGATCACAGTGTCCATCTCCTGCTGGTTATTTCATGTAGGATAATGCATCAGGTCTTAGAATTGTTGAATAAAAGAATGAGCTACCGTACAACAATAACCACCATAGTCATCAGACCTCAATCCAATTAATGTGCAGTAAATAAATCTGCAGTAAATGCATGATGTTTGATGTCAACAATATCTAGAATCCATTTTTAATAAAGGCGCCTTACTGAATATTTCCACAAATAATTAAGGCAAAATGGGGGCCAATCCAGTACCATGAAGGTATACCTAACAAAGTGGCCAGTGAGTGTATGTAAAACTCCACAATGCACCATTGACACTGGGTGTCAACTCACCTTCCAGGCGAGTGAGAAGCAAATTGCCAGCAGTCCACTGAAAAATCCAGTGCTGCAATGCACTGCACTTCTGCTCTACTTCAGAACCAGTCTTGATGTCAATTCTCCCCGTATTATCCAGGACAGAGTATTTCTTATAGACTCCAATCAGATCAGTTTCCACTGTGGCATAGGGGACTGGGTTTGCTGGTCTGTACATCAAGTACACTGGAATTATTCTGTATAGGAAGTGAGGATAAATAAGAGCAGAGTGGGAATAACTTTTAGGAAAGTTTTTAGAGCATCTGATGGTTTATTGTCAAGACAAAAAATTTATCTTGCTCACTCCAGAGGGGGTCCAAAGTTTTCTATGATCCTCGCCTCCGCACTGAAGATTTTGCAGTATTCCCGTGCCAAGTTCTGATTTCTACACTCCTGTATAGAAAACATAGCATCACAGCCAGTAAAAGATTTGCAAAACATTCTGCATCATTTTGATTTAAGATTAAGTAGATTAGTATCACAATAATCCTGTGTGGGTGGCAGACATGACACCTGGCTTCCTTTAATGTTAAAACTGCTGGGATACTGTGTGACGTTTTGGAATCTAGGATGGTAAGAATAATACACTAAATTTAACTTTTTCAGATACCTGTTTCATAATGTGCTGGTTCCTTTCTATGAGCGAGCTTTCCTCCTTGCCGGCATAGGTGATAGGGCTGCGTATTTTAATTATGCATGTGTTACCAGACTCAAAAACAGGCTCAAGACCATAAATGACTTTAGCTCTCCAGATTTTACTGGAACAGCTATCTCCAATTTGTGATTCTGTCATCATTATACGTCCAAAGAATTTGTTGCCCCAGATGCCTGAATCCGCCAGTCCCTTGTTGAATATGAGGGGGGTCATTTCAATTTCCTCCCCAACTGTATAAATAGTAATAGATAGAGGTTTAATGAAAAAACAACAACAAAAAAACAGAAAAATGAATATTTAAACAAGCTACATAAATCTGATCTTACCACCAAGATCTTCACGCAGAGACATTCCAGCCAAAACTGAAAAACAAGGTGAGGAAGACTGATTAGACATGTCTTGTGGCAAATAATAAATCTATCATAGAAATATTACTTTTGATAGTATACATACTATCAGCGCTAAGTAGAAAGTCTGTGGTATCAGAACCATATTCGTTGGTTATTGAGCATCCGTAAACTCCTGAGTCTTTAGACGATGCTTGAACAATGGCCAGATTAACCTGGGTCTCATCCCCTGCACTAGAAGACAGACAACAAACATTTCATAATGTTTCTAAACCATTTTAATAATTAAAAAACATTATTTTTAACATATTGTGATGAACTTACTTTCTTTTAACCTGTGCAATCTCCTTTTCATCTTTGTACCACTTGATGTTTGAGTCACTAAGAACATTAAAGAACTGGCACCACAGTTTCAAGTGTCCTGAGCCATCTGCAAAGGCTTCAGCCCTGATCTTACGGATAACCTGAGGAGCTGGAGAGAACCATGACACAGAGCACACAGTGAAAATCCCCCCTTAATTGGGCATGTTTACAATATGCAATCTTTGTATTTGCAAGGATGAGCTCATAGTAAATTTTGCACATTGCTCATTGCAGTCTATAGACGAGAGATGGGATCAATTTTCAACCAGCACAGAAACACCCAAAATCCTTTAATTACCAGTTACAATTTCATCCTTTTTTCTGAACAGTGAAGAAACGTGAGCACACTGAAACAATGCCTAGATCCATATTAATAGTATACAAACTCTGCAGGAGACAGCAGTGAGTTCATGGATTATTGTTAAGCTCTGCACTACCATGCATCCTGTGTTGCAACTTTTTTAATTAAAGCAAGTAAAGCTCCAAGTTAATGTTTGTATGATTAATGTAACAAGCATCTGTTGTGCATGGACCAATTCAGGGAAATAATTTCTGTTTATATATTGAACAAACTGATTTGCAGAGGGAGATTAAATCTCTTATTGACCAGTTCACTGGAATGTGACAACATCTGTAATACCTGTGGTTGCTGCTGCTAGGTTAGGATCAAAAGTGGCACTCTTCATTATCTGTATCCTCTAAACGCATGTTTATTCCTGTGTCATATTTTAGACCTATCTAAAAATAGATCGATAAATATAGATCTATCTATATTACAGAACTACCTTTGATGGCATCCCCTTTCCTGTAAGAGCAGCTACTATTATAGAAGTATTTATAGAGATTAGGTCATTTCATTTTCCACTTTACCTTTGAATGGGTTATGTTTGTCCTTCTCTGTAGGTTTCCCCTCAGTGAGGATCTTCTCAGTACACAGTTGGGTTTGTATTTGAGTTTCAGTAGCCATCTTCTTTCTCGTCAAAAGTGGAGATTGCCTTTCTTCCACAGATGTTTGCTCTTCTGTGGAGAGCAGTAACGGTGACCGCCGTGACAGGCTTGGAGACACAGAGCTTGCTGAGAGCTTGCTGCTGTGACCAGGCATCTCTCTTTTCTGAGTTTGGCTATTAGTGGGTGATGTTGACTCTTGAGCCTCCTCTGTTTTTCCATTTGGTGTTGGGATTTTGCGACGTGCTCCAGAGGCTAGCTCTTGTGGAGTAGCAGAAGGAATTGTTGAAATAAAATCAATCTTCTTTAACAGTGGTGTGAACTCTGGAGTTAAAACATTAAACGGGTCAGGTCTCATATCTTCTTTAACCACTAAACTCTCCTGCTCTGTAGGAAGAATATCCATTACTTGCCTAGTTAAACTAAATTCATGTTCAGATTGATTATATGCTTGCAAGGTCTGAAAAGAATTAGCTATAGGTTTCTCCATTTTGTATTGCTCAGAAACTCTTTCTAATTTATTGTTGAGCTGTTTTTGTGAAGTTGGTGTTTCCATACTGGGAACTTGAACAGTTCCTCCTCTAGTGTGTTCCACAACTGTACCCTGTTCTTTTTGAATGTTATTCTCCATATGTGCTGCTGTAATTAGAGACCCAGATTTCTGAAGACTAGTTTCTGGTGGATTTGAAATTGACTGAATTTCCTTAATAAATCCATTCTCTGAAGGTAAAGAAAGGGGACTGTTGCTTACATTTTTACACTCAGACCAAGAAATAATAGAATAATCTTTTAAAGGAACCACAGTTTCCTGACTGGTGTCCATAACATCTTCATTACTTTTATCCTCTCTTCCATGGATCATGTTTATGTCTGTTGCTGTGTGAGTTTCCTTGAAAAAGGTAGAAGGGACCACAACAGGTGTATATAAAGTTTGAATAGTTGTTGAAGTTTCATTTGAAGTCAGAACATGTCCCTGTTCCTTTTCATTGAGCTGCTGATAGACCTTCATGAGTGTTTCCTTTAGGTTTGTTTCAGGTACTCTGTCAGTGATTGTCTCAGTTTTGTTTTTAGTCTTGATAGTCTCCACCCCTGGTTTACATTTTTTGGATTCAGCTCTTGCTTGCTGACATACTTCTTTATCCTTTATCAAAGGATCTTTTGTTAACTTGGAGGGGAAAGTCATGTTGGAGACTAGATTGTCTTGTGTCAACTCGAGAGCCTTTATTTGAGATCTTAAAAGTTCAGCAACAGAAATAACTTTGGATTCAGTTTTGGGTATTTTTGTGAATGTCATTGTGTCTTTAGGTGTATTTGTGTTTTCAGGAAGTTGTTTTCGGGTAGCAGTCTCAAGTCGACCTTCCTTCATATCCTCACAATGTGCAGATTGACTCTTCTTAGCATCAACAATACGAGATTGTGCAGATTTTTCCCCAGAGTCTTTTTTCTCTACATCTTTGGTCTTTTGTGAGTTAGCTTTTTCATGTAGACTACTCGTCTCCACTTCCAGTCTCTTCTCAGTTCGAGTCCCCCTGACAGTCTGAACTTTGAACTTACTCACCTCACCAACCTTTAACTTCTCTTCTTGTATTTCTGTCCCGTCAAACGTTTTTGTAGCTGTATCCACTTGGCTTTGCTGGGTGACAGCAACATTACACTGCGGGATGATCTCACTACAACTAGGGATTTCATGTGCAGACTTCTGTAAGCGAGTAAAAATGGGTAAACAGCTTCCATTTGGTTTCCTGGAATCATCCGATGTATCTTGTGGTATTTCATCAGTGATTGTTTGAGGACTACTGGACAAAGGAGAGGTCAGCATGTCATCTGTCTTTTGTGGCAGCTCTGGGTGTATGTTGTGCTGGTTGAGTGGTAGCTTAAGGCTGACAGGTGCATCATTCCTGTTCATGTCTGCGTCGGCCTTTGTAACCTTGGGATATAATACAAGCCGTAAATACTTATTCCTTTATCCCCGGCTTTGCTTGACATAAATAAACACATGCAAATTTAAAAACAGTCACACAGCAATTCACAAGGTAGAAGGAAAAAAAAATTGAAGGAAAACATTATGATGTACATTGTCCTACATTGGTCTAAATTGTAAACCAATTCAAGTTGGTTAATTTACCTTTAACATACTGATTCAGCCAGTGCAAGTATTAATAGAGCATTTCAACAAAAGAATTCAGTGTTTAAAAGTAACAACATATTTTGTTTTTTATCTAGTTTTTATCAACTAGGATTTAGGACAAGGATATTCACACCACTATACATTAAGATTATTTAAAAATCAACCTAGAATACTGATCTGCCAAGTACATGTGTGTTTGTAAAATAAATGTTTTAGACTTAAACTCCTTTTAAAAGACTTCTCCATGTCTCAGTGTATCATGAATGGATTAAACATAGTAAAGTCCAAGATGCAAACTCAGAACTGACATAAATTTTTTTACCCTTTGCATTTATCTTTCCACTCCTAACTAAACTGACATCTAGAAGCATATTTAAAAGGAAGGTTGTTATTTTAAATGTTAGGTGGCCACAAAGGAATGTGAATTATTTTAAGTAGCTTTCTTGCCATATGGTGCTTTGTCTCAGCTCACACTATGCAGATGGGGTTGAGGTGATTGCATAAGCAGTGTACTGTAGAAATTCATTCTCAATTAATGACAACCTTTGTGTTTTGTTAATTTTGTTGCATGTGTCTTTGGCTACTTTTAAGGGAAAACATCTAGCTTGAATCTTACTAATGAAACCTAATTTTGATATACAAAGCCTTATAAGACTCATTGTGTTATGTCCCATGTCTGGAGCTTAAAAATATTATAATTAAATCTAAAAATTATAGTTTAATGATATTTTTGACAAATTTAGTCCAGACACATATTATACATTTAATATTTACAATATTTTTGGGTATTTTTCACTGGTCCTTCAGTATGAATGCTGGGATTATGCAATTTTTTGCCAGGATCTTAACAACAACAACAACAACAAGAATAAGAATAAGAATAAGATTAAAAATTATTATAAATATTTAGAAAGGGACAATGTACAACTCAAACATAAATGTCACCATTTCATGAGCTCTACCAGATTATAGCATAAACTAATTTGCATCTGCAGTCCCTTTACGGGTTACAAAATCTAAAATTTCTATCAGAATAAGAGCACAAAGCCAACCATCAGACCATGTTTTCCATCAACACAACTGCTCCAGCTGTCAACATGTACGTCATTTAAAGCTCGTTACCCAGAACAGAGCACGCTTGTAAAAGCTATTAATATCACCGGGATGCTTGTGTTGCTGATGGGGTCTGTGCTGCCAGCATAAAGCCGCTATGATCTCATGTGAAAAATGTTAACTCACCTCACTTGGCACTGCAGGTTGAGACGCAAACTCCTTTTTTTGGCAGGGGCTTGTCTCTTTCTCAGGCAGCAGGCTCTCAGTCCGTTCACATGGGCATTGAAGTGAAACAGCCCCTGTGTCACATGGTGTGTTCACCAGCTCTCTAAAACCAGAATCATCCAGTGATGTGTTTGACTTTACGTTGGTATCCAGTGTTCCAACATGTCCGGTTTTATAAGTGTCCTCCTTTGTACTGCTTAGAAGTCTTGATTTATTACTTGACTTGTTTTGTGCAGGCACAATGTTAGGAACCTGTTTCTGTTTCTCCAAACATTTTTCCGTTTCTTTGTAACTTCCTTCATTTGTGTGCTTGGCTATTTTCTTGCCTTCTTTTTCTGACACTGTAGGGCTTGGAGATGCAGGAACAGAGAACTCTGATGTAGGGACAATTTCTCGCTGTGAAGGCACTTTCCTTTTATTAAACATGTTTCCATCTTTTGACGCATTCTTAATGAACAATCCTTCCTCTTTTGCTAATATTCCATGTTCCCCACCTATGTTTTTTGAGTTAGTATTTGTAAGAGATGAACTGACAATGCTTTCTACTTCCATGACGTCCTCTGAATTTCTACCAGCTAGTACAGTCTTTGTGCAGATTGGCACTGCAGAAGAAATATCATCTTCCATCATCTTCCTTTCACCAAAACTTTCTGGTTTTACAGGTGTTGCACTGTCGGAAATTTTAATCTTCTTCATGACAAAAGGAGATTTTGGTTGTTGAGAGGTAAAACTCTTATGATCAGGATCATACATGTATGTTCTACTCTTATTGCCAGGGTCATTGTTTATATGTCCAGTTGTCTTAGCACACACAGCTTCCTTTATGTCAGGGTTTGAATTTTTATAAGCCTCCTCAACAGTGCTCTTCTGTAACATACATTCAGTTTCCAGACCTTCTGCCTGATGGATCTCTTCACTTCCTTCATCCTCTATGGGGCTTGGTGTGCTGACAAAGGTCTCCATTGTTGAGCGGCGTTTCCTCTGGGTTCGGTCTGGGCTGATGGTTCGCAGTGGCTCCAGGTTTTCTTTTCCCTGTGTTTCCCTGCATTTGTTCTCACCCTTTTGTTTGAGCTTGGCAAAGTACCGTTGGTGGATCTTGAACTCGTTCATTTCGCCAACCTCAAGGACCCCCGAGCAGGAAACAATTCCTTTACTATTGATTGCAGATGCCTGGTAGATAGCTGCATCATCCATAGTGCAACTGTGGATTTATTAAGATCACATGAACAAGTAGATTATTATCAATATCAAAGGAGACACATAAGTCTTATTTAAGGGGTATAACTTCAGAGGCAGAATTAACTTTGGACTGCAACGTACCAGGAGAACTAGAAGTGCTGAGGATATGTATAAATTATCTTCAAAATAAAATACCACTGAATGCATCAAATGGCGTGAAATTGTTGACGGGCACTAACAGTTTGCTTCAACATGTCTAAAAAATGCATTTACATCTTAAACTAGCTCACGGTGATATGTCTTCTACCATTATTACCAATAATAATGCAGAGCTTTACATAAAAATATGTGAATGAACTGTTTAAGCCCCTGCATGAGAAATTACATAGAGTTTGAATAAAGTTTAATTCAGCTTAATTTCTCTTCACACATTTCTTGGATTTCACTTTTATATAGCTCCTTTTCTTAACATTCAGTTTTACCTTTTTAGCGTCAGCATCTTTTGTTAAATGAAACAAATACTGTGGTCCTGGATAACAGAGGCTTTATGGTTATTATTTATTTATGTGAAAGCTTAATATAATTCTGACCTTTATACTATCTTTAAAAAGTACTATCCTAACATTCACAGTATTTTTGGATATAAATACTTGTATATGTGCAGGGAATGATTTTGTCCATTGTGGAATATTTCATATTTAGGCAGTCCACAGTATCTATCCATCTGCTTGTCATCCTTATACCAGGTAATTTGAGGGACAGGATGTCCTAAGAAAAGAGACGAAAAGCACATTAACTTTCATAATTTCTGAATAAGAACTTATTTACTTTTTCAGTCACCTTAAGCTCAATGTGTTTTAAAAGTGCTATTACTATGTTGTATCTTTGTGTGAAGTCATGTTTACCTGTAACCACACAGGTGAACTTTACACTGCAGCTTTCAGACACAGCTCTTGATTTCAAAGTAGTCACAAAGGAGGGTGGCATTTCTTCAGCTAACTGTGCCATTACGCTGCAGAGTGTGCTCCTGTGCAAGAAATGGGAAATTGCTCACTAATTATGTTTCTATGTTTGTTTTCAGCCAGAAGAACTAAAAGTAATGCCCAGACAATTAGACCAAATCACAGCTGTCCAAACTCACTAACGTCAAATCAGATGAATACAAACCTAAAATTAAAACACAAAGTGTGTCATCTCAAGACCTCATCAATTCACATTGTTTCATCAAATTCATCAATAAATCTAGTTCAGCTCAGAGACAACATTTGATTAAAATATTTTTGCAACATCCCTAAGGGGAGTGCAGATGTCATTGTTGTGACATGTCTGTAATTGAAGAAAAAGATGAAGGAAGAAAAATATCCTCATTGCAGGGAACAAAAGAAGAACCATCAATATTTAGATATATTCCATATTTCCTTCTCTTCCTGTTTGATTCTACAGTATTTAGGTTGTGGCAGATCCAGCCAAACACACCTGCAAGAGATCGCCCTGAACTGTTTACCAGTCCAGTACAAAAATACACAAATATTCAGGGATAAACTCACCCCCACAGACAAATTACCAATTAATCTTAAAAATAGGTAGATCTCAATCAATTAGAATATGATGGGAGAGTTTCTGTCAGTAATGCAAGTAAAAAAGGAAACTCGTTATTTAGATTCATTACACACTGATTGATATTCCAAATGTGTATTTTTGTTAATTTTTAATTAACATGGCTTACAGCTAATGGAAATCCCAAAACATTTTAACTTACAAAAAACCCACTGAAGGATATTTAGTACATGAATATATGAGTATAGTTTACATAAGACAGCTGACTTAATAGTTTCACTGACACCCTCCACACAGAGGGGAAGCTACAAAAAGTAAATTGTAAAGAAACAGGCTGTCCACAAAGTGATATATTTAAGAATAGAAAAGGGAAATTGAGGGAATAGATAAACAATTAGAAAAGGTGCATAAATACCAGGAATAACTGCTTCTTTTAGAGATGCACATTAAAAGTTGTCCCACTGAGTTTTATCAAGTACAAGGTCAATGCAGTCATCTAGGAGAAAACTCACGTGAGCTGAAACCTGCAGAAATGTCTAGAGTGTTTTAAAGAGGAAGATAGCACACCAGACTGAAAACGCAGCTAAACGGTCTGACCCGTTCTATCCATGTAAATGTAAGCTGGGTTCATACACTCTACATTGCATAGTGGCCATATCTTTTACCATGACTTGTTTATCATTTAAAATGATTTTAGTCCTTTATAATACTTTTTAAGAAGCTGAACTTTGGCTTAATCATAAACGTTAACAGAAATGAACACTTGAAATATTTCAATCTGTGTTTACTTAATTTCTATAACATATATTTTATATTGAATTACTGAAATAAAAATACAGGTTGCAATGTCCTGATTTACTGAGATGCACCTGTAGCAGATGTTTAGACCGTGTGGGAAAATCTGAGTAACAATCTAAGCTAATAGGCACAGCAGGCAAACTCCTCATGAGAAAAAAACCAAAAAACTATTTTCTCGTTTATTTGGTAAAAATACAATCCCTCACACCTCCCTGAAATCCTTACAGAAAATAATTATTACCTATACAAAGTGCTACATGCCACATCAAACCTTAATATTGGAATTGTGAGTATGCAGCTGTGTTTTCTGTGCAAGAACAAAGCAGTCAATTTGATGGAAACTACTGAAAATAAAATGTAAGTGCTCTATATTGGCCACTATTGCTATGTGGATACATGGAAGACACAGCTATAATAGACAATATCCAAATTGAGGTATGCATCCTGGTAATAGTTTGCATTTATTTAACATAAAAAATGACTAGAAGTAGCTAAAAATAACATGTTAACAGTTGTCAGTCAAGGAAAAGAGATAAACATTTATCTGTGTCTTTAAGCACAGCTAACATAATGCTCCTAATAAAGATAAAGGTGTTTTTGTACTATCCAGAGAAAATACTTTTTTCTGAAACACACTATTTATCTATTGACACAAATAAAATACAATGCCACTGGGGCTAGCAGCAAATCTGTCAATGCTTACGCTACTGCTTGAAATTGGGCCCATGGTACATAACTGAGATCCCAATCTCAATTTGCAGCTTATTTAAACTGTGAAGTACCATGGCAACAAACAGTGAAATAAAAAGTGCTGACTTCATCTTAGAAAAATCCTGAATTATGGATGCATTAGCTCATTTGACCAGAAATAGTTCACCAGTGATGCATCATTGAGAGCTTGTGAAGAATCTGTACCTGTTTTCTGGCCTCACGTTGGAGAGGTAGCTACAGCCACTGGGCCGGCTTCTCCCACTGACATTATTCCCATTGCTGGACCGTCCATTCCCAAAAGCGGAAAGTGCTTCTGTCCTCCGTGAACCCATTACTAATATAAAAAAAATGCTGTTCAGTAAGGAAATGTCCTTCAGAATAGGTTTTGGAGTTTATTTCTTCACCTTGCAACTTCCAAAAGACATCAACTCAACCTTTTGAGTGAGAACAGAAAAGAGAAACATAAAAAAAAATTGAATATACAATCCTATGCGACCCAAAAAAGTAGATTGCTCCAAGTTGTAACATGAAACAACATTAAAACATCATATTTTCCCATTGTCTGCTACTAAAAACTGATAATTCTTACAAGATGCTCTGTGGAGTAAAACATACATATTTTCTCTACACTTTGCTCCTTTTGCTATTGTCACTGAAGACTTTATAATTATATATTATTTTGTAACTCACCATTCTGAGTGTCATTCCCTCCTATGACAGATAGTCCACTACACTGACTTAAGGCGCTGCAATTTCCAATCAAACACGAGCATGCGTAGCCTTCTGCACTATTTATAGTCGGCCTGCAAATAGGCACAAATGCAGAGCGCACTTGGTCAAACCTTCGTCAACAAAAAAATGGTATATAACATCAATTAAATAGCAAAATAAAAATAATCAGGTCTTCCACAAACATGATGTGTATTATATACCAAATGTTTTAACACCCTAATTGTTCATTGCCTGAGAAAAAAGAAAGGATTGAAAATGCATGAAAACATTTTTTTCTTGGTTCTGATGGTAGTGGATGACTTACTAAGAGAAAAGGGGAGACATGTGATTAGTCCTTATGTGCTAATACTTTTTAAAGGTAACAAGCAATCACTGGAGCTTTTCAATTAAAATGAAAACTTGACTCATGTCAAATTGAAGTCAGAGATTCTATAGTTTTAAGTGATCTTTCCAAGTTCACCTCTTTTAAAAATAGAACATAATAGAGAGAGCCTACCATGTTTTGTAGCTTGCATTGTCCAGTGGTTGACAATTGCACTGGGTTCCCAAAGGAAAAGCAGCAGGAATAGAACAGCCTTATATAGACAGATGCCACCGCCAAAAAAGCTAAGAGCTCTTATCTTTTTGCAACCAAGCACACACACACACACACACCCACACACACAGTTTTGTTTATCTTATAACGAAACACAACAAAAAAATTATTATATTATATTATATTATATTATATTATATTATATTATATTATATTATATTATATTATATTATATTATATTATATTATATTATATTATGTCTGTCTTACTCTGTAAACAGACTCCACAACATCAGCTGCTGACCGACTGGCACTGGTTCTCCCATGACTTACGCCTTCCTGAGCTCTTCCTATCAAGTTTAAAGATGTCTGTCCGATTCCACTCATCAGGTTACACATACATATGTGGCCTCCTTTCATCTATTTAAATTGATTTGCTCCATTGACCCTCCATCCGCTTTTGTAACTCCAAAATGTTCCACCTTTCTTTCCAGGGAGCTGATATTCAGACTTAACTTGATGAGCAAAATTAACTAAATTGCAGGATTTCAACTTACAAATTAAGGAAACCCCTTTTTTGGATGTGGCATCGACATATTGTAACTTCAACTGTTTAGATGGATGAAGCAACTGATACCTAAAAATTGACTCAGTTATGCAATGCAGGACACACGCCTCACCCCATCCACACACACACACACACACACACACACACACACACACACACACGCACACATATACCATGATAATAGATATGAATAAGATGCAGAGCCTCATCCTGTGTAAGGGGTTGGAGAAAACAATTGCCTCACATGCTTGTGCATTTGAGATGGACAGACATCCAAACTGGGGGCTTTTCAGTACTAGACTTTTTGTGACCTACGGATGCAAGTTATCAATGCATGATTGATCTTATTGATCTACAAATGATTAATTGATGAGCAGCCATTGTCATAAAAACCTAAGTTTTCTCTAACATTAAGGGGGTTAAGTTTTCCCATAACACAAAGAGCAAACTTTTCATAATATGCTGAATTTAAAAAAGCACATCATTGTATTTTAACAATATATTTGTCATCAGGTGTATTAAATACTAACTGAATTAACAGAAAATTGTGGGTTTCTCATTCTATTATACTTAGATATATTTATAAAATAAAGGAAAAGGGGAACTTCTTAGGTTGCTGAATACTCTTATTTTATTCTCTTACATATAAAGAAATATAAAAATCAAACAAACAAACAAACTGAACACAATTATAAAGCATTTTGCAAGTCTAGAAGATTGATTTATTATTAAAGTGATCTCTGGCGAACAAATTCTGATTCAAGTAAATAATCAATGTGCAAACATGAAATCACCAAAGGTCACTGCAAGTGCAGCTTTTCAGCCTTGCATGTCTATTGCTTCATCTTTTGCTATACATAAAACACTTCCCAAAATCTCTTTGTCCAGACCATCTAGGAAGAATGATTTCTGAGATGACAAGCTCTGGCTCAATGCCATTATCTGTCTCTTGCAAACATAATTGTCCACGATTAGAAATAGAACGCAGGTCCTGAGGGGGGAATATAAATGGTCGGAATTAGTCATTAGAACCTGAGTGATAATGGACAGGGACCGGTTCAGAGTGTGGGATGGCCTGGTGGAGACAAGGATTGACTAAAATGCATGAAGCAGACTGGAAGCAGACTGACCAAATGTAGATCTCCATTTTCACTGACATTTTATCTTTCATATGAAATAAAAGGTGACCCTTCGTTGCGTCGCCACAACTTCCAGACCTCTTGTCCTTTGTGTCTGCTATCATTAGTGCAACTAAGAGAGAAAGTTTAGATTTTATTTACTCTGACATTCAAGCTTATAAAAATCAACTTTATCCTTGGATTAAAAAACCCCCCAAAAAAACATACTTGTCCTTAACTGTAGGAAGACAAGAATATGTTTATAATTATTGCAAACTAATAAAACTGCAGTTGGAGATTGAATGAATAAAACTAGCATAATGACTGGACATAGTAATTTCCAGTCATTATGCTGTTTATGCAGAAGACAGGTTCTGTGAACCAGAAAAATGTGTGTCTCAACCCTAGAATAAAAGCAAAAAGTCTTGTGAAGATGGTGACCAAAACTGATGAATGTTATTTTCCACAGTGAAACAAGTACAGACATGAGCAATGCGGCTCATGGACATCACAATTCCCTGATACAGTATCTGTCCCATACAAGATGGAGCTGAAATGTGTGTAAGGAAGTAGCTTATGATCTGACTTAGTTGCATCAATTCTGTCCAGAAGAATGGGTCCAAGTTCTAGCAAACTATATTATGAGAATTTCAAAGAAAGATGTCCAACACATTTCAACTAAGTTATATAATTTAAAGATAATTTCTCCAAATCTCATGGAATTGCATAAAATGTCTGACTTTGAAGTAAATTGCGTCAAACTGGTCTTGGTCATTCTGGGATTTAGAAAAAAATCTAAATAATTTTGGTAGGTCTAACTGGCCTAAAACAAGAAAAAGTTTTTATCCGATTTAAAATCATACAGTAAGACAGAAAAGTTTGTTTTGTCTTTTCGGTGTTTGTAAACCTCTGGTCTCAGCTTTAAAAGGCCCATACTAGGTTTACTGAATCGTCTCACTAACAGGCAATGTCATGGGTTCAAACCAGTTCTTTGATGTCTGGACTAGCTGGAAATATATACTAGAGATAAATTTCTACAATTAAAGCTACATGATCTCCTGTTGCGTGGGGACAAGCTGTTCTAATTCAGGTGGGATCTTACGGTTCCAAGATGGTTTGAGTGGTGAAGTGATGACAGGGATGCACAGGAACAGGACCACGCCGGCAGAGTAACGAGAAAGAGGTAGAAGGGTTGTTATTCACAGATTTATAAAACTATTTGAGCTGATTAGAAAATTATCAAATGTTTCTGAAGAATTGTAAAGATATTGTTTTCACTCATTGCACAAATTATTTCCTTCTAAAAAATTGCAGACCGAGCATAAATATGCAAGAATATTAACTCCATTGAGGATCCACTGTGGACCAAAAGACTGTTTTGATGTTTAACTGGTCTCTGTGGAAACTGAGCACAGCTTTGTATGACCGTCTGAGCTGCTGCTGAGGCTGTGACATCATCCTCTTGATATTTTCACCAGTGTCACGTCCAAGGAAGGAGAAACATGAGAAGACATGACCACCATGAACAGCTGTGTGAAACGCACACACACACTGCTTTTATGTAGTCCTGCTCATCTCACACTGCCCTGTGTCAACCAGAAACAAAAACTGTAAACGTGCACAATTCTATACTTTATTAGACCTTTAACAATCGTGCATGTAGCACATATTTGTATTTATATTGAATGTGAGAGCCACTGAACTGGATAAACGAAGTAGCAGGTGCAAAGCAAGTACACTTGAGCACTGTAGATTAGATTGAGCTTATCCACAGGCTTTGAATTTTCTTCAAAACTTTTTTTTATGAAGAGCTCATCATTTGTATTCTTGTGAGCTGAAGCCCACCTGTCTACATGCAGATCTAGAGTGACCTCTAGTGGGAAAAAGCAAGAAAACCTCATCATGGATCAGCACATGAAATGAACATAGGAACAATGCTGGAATCTTAGACGAAAGATAATTAGCACTAATTATATTTTGTATGTCTTTATTTAGACAGAAATAGGTTTGCAGCAATATATAAAATAAAAGGCACTTGTTGTAGCTACAAGCAAGAAACAATAGAAATGCTTTTAGGGTTAATAATATGATACCCAGTAATCTTATTCTAAATATTAAGTTGAGGAAAAAATAACATTTTTGGGGGGCAAGACGTCTTTGCTCGGACTCTTCTGTGTGCAATTCATCAACTGCTCCACTGCTTATCAGCTTAACTTAAATGTAACTTTTTTCACCCAGTACCTACCTTTTAAATGGTTAACACAGTCAAGGAGAATGATTCATGATATATATAATAAAAGGTCAGACAGAACATTTTTTATACAAGGTCCCAAAATCCTTAATATGTTCAGTAACTTATGATGAAGATTGCTTTGTGATAATTATTAGTACATTTTCTTCATTGTGTCCAATTATTTCCTGATCTTCTTCTGCAGCATGTCAATGACAGATGGAGTCTTTCGCTTCACACCTATGATAAACACAAAAAGAAATAGTTGTCAGAATGATGGGTTTACTGCAACTGTGAGTTAAGGTGGAGGAGGTAAAAGGCCTGCGGAGATTTATATTCCTGTAATACCTTGCTTTTTGATAGGTGACTCATTATTGTCTGAAGACCTCTTAGCATAAGCCTCCTTCATTCTCTGAATGTTTTTCTTGCTGATCTGTTCGTGCTGTACTATTGGATGTGGGTAGTCTTTTCCCACAATGCATCCTGCAGCTTGCTGGACACTGCGAGGAGCCTTCCAAGGCTCATAGATGTACTGTGGTGGAAACTTCTTCAGAAGAGGAAGGTACTTTCTGCATACACATTAAATTCAACGTTGTTTCATTGCAATAAAATTACACAATTTATTTGAGTTTAATGAGGAAATAATCTTACTTAATATAGTCTCCATTTTTGTCTGTCTTTTTACCGAACGCAATGGGGGAGTAAACCCTGAAAAACTGGTGGAAGAAAGCACTTGCTGACAGCCACTGCCAGTTTCCTG
This sequence comes from Gambusia affinis, assembly GCF_019740435.1. NCBI lineage: Eukaryota > Metazoa > Chordata > Actinopteri > Cyprinodontiformes > Poeciliidae > Gambusia > Gambusia affinis. The sequence goes on along the minus strand of NC_057869.1, from coordinate 9,790,281 downwards.
CATTAAGAGCCCAGTCACCATCCAGTAAGAGATCCTCAAAGACCTTAGGAAGAGACAACAAGCTATTTCAGTCACAACTGTGCTACAACAGAAAACCCTGCTGCAAAGAAGTAATATTGTGCAAAGCTTTCATTTTACAGATTACAAGATGCTTATTACCCATAGGCCAGGATTGGCTTTGAACAAAAAAGCAAATTAACACACCT